>NC_042616.1:13701622-14028798 GCF_901001135.1 Rhinatrema bivittatum | reverse complement strand
ACTGCATAAAAACTTTCTGATAATCCCTCTGTTCTGAAACTAATAATGGCTCTGCTTATTGCAGCCATTCCTTTGCAGAATTTTGTCAATAATTGAACATTAAATACTTATTTGACATCCCCTACAACACCACAGGGCAAGCCATTGTGGAGAGAGCCAATCATACCCTTAAGAGCTCTGGACCAAACAAAAAGAAAAAGGGGATTGCCCCTGGATTTTCCCCCTGAACAAAGTATTGTTTACTTTAATTCACAAAGTATTGTTTACTTTAATTCATCTAAACATATCAGGTTCACATAAGACACAGCCATGAGTAATCATTATGGGACTAGGGTTAGTCACCCACCGCCATCAGTTTTGTATAGAATTTAATGTCTGGTACGGTCCCGTTCCCTTAAAATGGGGAACGAGGATATGTTTCTCTGCTTGCTTCCACAGGTATCAAGCCGTGGAAAGATGGAAAGGTGTCCAGGTCTACAGGACCCGATCCCAACTTCTCCATGAGCCTCCACAGCCCTCAGAAGGACAGAGATCGGACTCCTTGCAAAAAGCAGCACCACATGACCTGGGGACTGATCAAGGCCCTATCCAACCAATCTGCACAACTCTTAGAACAGCAAGGCCTTGAGAAAACTCCAGAGAACTTGTTGGCCGCTTTTTCTTGCCTGAATGCCAACTCATTAACAATTGTGTTCTGCATCCTCATCTTTTGCCTTATTTCTCCAGCTATGGCGATTTCAGAACAAGGACTCTGACAGAACAACATGCACAGAACTTTTCACACCTGTTGAATCGAACAGACTGTTGGATCTGCACACACATGCCAACCCAAGCCTGCGGAGAACTACTGATGCATGCTGTACCATTTAACCTTACAGTATGGACTAATTATCCTTTACAGAGAGGTTTTCATTAACTCTCCAGTTAATAATACCATACTACACATTGGTAGCTGTATTCAAGAGACTGCCGTCTTTGTTGGGACTATGATACAGGGGATGGAAAGGGAATTCAGGTGGGAAATATCCATATTGTAAACTGAACTTTTGTATTAATCACTGAACACTTGCATAGTTATACCACATATGTATGCAATTGGCAGATTTCAGGATGTGCAGTGGGAGACCCAAGCAAGTCACAGAAAGTATAGAGGGGATGAAGGATTTACCTTTTGTAGTTATATAGCCCAAATGATAACCAATGACATGTCCACTAATCTGTTAGGAAACATATGGATGTTATGTGGGCGTAGAGCATATATGTACATTTCCCCGAGATGGATAGACAGATGCACTTAGGCTACATCCTCCCCTCATACTATGCAGTCAAAAATTTACCCAAGCAAGGCTCCGTAACAAAAGGGAGGCGATAAATAATCCCATAGAAAAGTATACAGAAACTCAGATAGCTAGAAGCCTGTTTCCCCCAATGGGAACAGATATGAATTACAGAGACTTACACATCCTAGCTAACTGGACGACTGCCATATTTAATCAGACAGTCCATGCATTAAAACTACTCACACAGAAGTTTCTCAGATTAGAGAAGTAGCATTACAGAACAGCTATACCTTAGAAGCTATTTAGCCTTAAAGGGTGGTGTTTGTGCATTAATTGGATCTCATTGCTGTGTGTACATATCAGATTATAAAGCAAACCTCACACATACCAAAGAGCAGATAGAAACCATGGTTGCTGATGCACCATTTTTCAGACAGAATACCAACTTCTTCTCCATGGGACTGGCTATGGTCCTGGCTCCCTGATATTTCTGGTCTCAAAAGGGTGATTTCTATTATAATTACTGTAATTAATTATTTGCCTGTGATGCTGTCTTCAGTGCATACCCAACCCTCATATCCATATTGAAACCTTTGCTCTCAGCCCGGATACAAAGATGTCTTGTAAGATGCCTAATAGGGAATCTTGAGCCCTGCAGCGTTGGCACACCACCTGCACCTGCTCTGGGTGATATGGAGATTCAGAAGCTCATCGGCAGCTGGCACACCACGTCGAATTATAGCTTTCTTTCTCTCCATAATCCCCCTTCCCCTATTTCCAGCCCATACCAAGACATAACAGATTTCAGTAAGGGTCTAAAGCTTTACTGAGCTGCCCTAAACAAAAACAGAAAGGGTGAGATGTGGGAAATATGCGCTTGCCAGCAAGCCATTTCATCAGGGTTAAACATTAACTTCCCTTCTCCCTGACATTTGCCTGAATAAAAGCATCACTTGTGCTTAAGTCTCTGCCTGGGAAAGGATACCTGTTGGCCCTGAATTCCTGGGGGAGGGGCTGGTGTTCCCTAGTCAGACAGGACAAAGTCAGGAGGTATAGATTTCAGCAGCCAATGATATGATCCGTGCACACCCCCTGAGCCAAAGCCAATGGTGTAATGACTCTTCTGTTGCTATGGGAAAGTAGCCAATCATGTATGACACATCATCTGCCTTTGTATGAATGTACAATAAAAGGAAAAGGCTCCTGAGGGCAAACCCTCTTTGCCTTCTCTCTTCCTGCCTGCCATGAAAGCTGTCTGAAGCCTCTTCATTACTCCTACAATTTCTGGTGTGAGATTAGTATATAGTATTAATGAAGGTTTTCTCTCACTCAGTACAAGACAATGGTCTCTCTCCTGTGTGGATTTTCTGGTGTGAGATTAGTATACAGTTATTAATGAAGGTTTTCTCTCACTCAGTACAAGACAATGGTCTCTCTCCTGTGTGGATTTTCTAGTGTGAGATTAGTATATAGTTATTAATGAAGGTTTTCTCACACTCAGTACAAGACAATGGTCTCTCTCCTGTGTGGATTTCTGGTGTGAGATTAGTATATAGTTATTAATGAAGGTATTCTCACACTCAGTACAAGACAATGGTCTCTCTCCTGTGTGGATTTCCTGGTGTGAGATTAGTATATAGTTATTAATGAAGGTATTCTCTCACTCAGTACAAGACAATGGTCTCTCTCCTGTGTGGATTTCCTGGTGTGAGATTAGTATATAGTTATAATGAAGGTTTTCTCACACTCAGTACAAGACAATGGTCTCTCTCCTGTGTGGATTTCTGGTGTGAGATTAGTATATAGTTATTAATGAAGGTTTCTCACACTCAGTACAAGACAATGGTCTCTCTCCTGTGTGGATTCTTGGTTCGAGATTAGTATATATTTATTAATGAAGGTTTTCTCACACTCAGTACAAGACAATGGTCTCTCTTCTGTGTGGATTTCTGGTGTGAGATTAGTATATAGTTATTAATGAAGGTTTTCTCACACTCGTAAGACAATGGTCTCTCTCCTGTGTGGATTTTCTGGTGCGAGATTAGTATATAGTTATTAATGAAGGTTTTTCTCACACTCAGTACAAGACAATGGTCTCTCTCTGTGTGGATTTTCTGGTGTGAGATTAGTATATAGTTATTAATGAAGGTTTTCTCACACTCGGTTTACAAGACAATGGTCTCTCTCATGTGTGGATTTTCTGGTGTGAATTAGTATAGTTATTAATGAAGGTATTCTCACACTCAGTACAAGACAATGGTCTCTCTTCTGTGTGGATTTTCTGGTGTGAGATTAGTATATAGTTATTAATGAAGGTTTTCTCACACTCAGTACAAGACAATGGTCTCTCTCCTGTGTGGATATTCTGGTGTGAGATTAGTATATAGTTATTAATGAAGGTTTTCTCACACTTGCTTCTGCTCTGGAGGGGCAGTAAGTAATAAAATAAAATTTATTTTTATTTGTTTATTTATGGCTTTTTTATACCAACATTCATGATACCAATCATATCATATCGGTTTACAAGAAACAATGGTGAAAAAAACATTAACATAACATCAACATGAACAATAGGCGAAGAGAGAACAAGTGAACGAAAGTTACAATAAACAGGGGTACATGAACTGGGAGGAGGAAGAGCCTGAGACATGGCTAACTCACAGGTCTATCCTGTAAAGTGCGGCCGCGTTTACCCTGCTCCTAAGCCGCATTCTACTCACTTTCCGGCCGCGTTATCCCTTCCTGCGATCCCCAATCCACTTTAACCTACTCCTACCTAACCGCGTCCTAAAATCCCCGGCCAACCCCTTCCGCACGCGGCATGTATATTGCATGCAAACGAGCGAATTAGCTATTCCCTAGCATCCCGTAACCCGCGCCCCGACTATCGCTATCTTTCCCTGCCATTTTGCCGCGCGTTTAACCTGCTAACTTAAACTACCCTACCTACCCTCCCCCTGCGGTAGAGGCAGGGTAAGGGTAGGTGGCAAGCTTTCCCCCAGCCCCCGCTCACCTGCCCCGGCCGCGATCATGGGTGCCAGTCTCCGGGCAGCCCCACTCCTCTCCCCTCCTCCCGAAGCAAAAAAAAAAAAAGCGAAAAAAAACGTAAAAGCAAAAAGTAGTCGGCTTCGTACTGCCAGCCCCTTCTTCCCTCCTCCCGGAGCAAGGCTGCTTTTCGCGCCCTGCTTCGGGAGGAGGGAAGAAGAGACAGTGACAGTGTGAAGCGGCAAAGCGACTTACTTTAGGCCCGGTCGGACCTCTCCTGCCTCCGCTGCGCGACTTACTTTTTTTGAAGCCGTCCGGCCATCACGTATCGTGGCTCCCCTGCCTCCCGGGGAAGATGGATGCCAGCACGGGGGAAAGCGGCCCCTGTGCATGCAATTGGCCGCTCAATACGTGACGTCACATGCCGTGACGCCAAACGTCGTGACGTCACGTCTTCAGCGGCCAATTGCATGCCCAGGGGCGCTTTCCCCCGTGCTGGCATCCATCTTCCCCGGGAGGCAGGGGAGCCACGATACGTTCTTCTTGATGGCCGGACGCCTGCAAAAAGTAAGTTGCTTCGCCGCTTCGTACTGCCAGTCCCTTCTTCCCTCCTCCCGGAGCAAGGCTGCTTTTCGCGCCCTGCTTCGGGAGGAGGGGAGGCGGGACTGGCAGTCCCGACTTCCTGGTATCTGTCATTTCAAATGACATTTGAAATGACAGATACCAGCGTGGCGTGAAGCGTTAGGCCCGCACCCAGGATACTGTATAGGCGCTCTATCCAGTAAAATGGTTGCGCGGGCCTAACGCTTCATGGAGCCTTCTTAGGCGTGGTTTACATTTGCATAAAATTATTGTTCAGGATCGAGCGGTAGGTGAGCTGCACTGTGCGGGCGGCAACTGCGGTGCCCCGGGCACTAACGCAGCTCTTCCTACCGCTCGGTACTGGATAGACCTGTCAGAGATAAAATAGTAGTCGCAATTCAGGATTATAAAAAACATGTACTTAGGGACTGGATTATTTCAAATATATAAATATCATATACTCAGGGCTGTAATAATATCAAATGCTCCTGACTAAATAGTGTCAGTTCATAAAACTCGGGACTGATTAATGTACAGTCAGAAGCCAAGTCAGGGATGTGGTATGTCGACTGGAAAACCATGGTGAGTTATTATAGTTGTGGCGGTCATAGATCGGGGAAGGCTTGAAGAAAGCCAAGTCTTGAGTTTCTTTCTGAAAGTCAGTATGCAAGGTTCTTGTCTAAGTTCTGGGGGCATGGTGTTCCAGATGGTTGGAGCCACTGTCAAGAAGGCTCGACTTTGGTGGATGAGAGATGAGTGGATTTGGCTGGGAGGGGGGGGGTAGCGAGCCTTGTATGCTTCTCTGATGGGTCTAGAAGAGAAGTGCAACGTGAGTGGGTAGTATAAATCGATGGGTGTTCTGTTGTAAATGGTTTTATGGATGATGGTGAGACACTTGTGAAGAATTCTAAAGTTTACTGGGAGCCAATGCAGGTTTTTTAGGATGGGTGTAATGTGGTCTCTTCTGTTGGAGTTTGTTAAATTCTAGCGGCCGAATTTTGTAGCATCTGAAGTGGTTTGGTGGAAGAGGCGGGAAGGCCTAGCAGAATGGAATTGCAGTAGTCTAATTTGGAGAATATAATGGCTGGAGTACCGATCTGAAGTCTTGAAAGTACAGTAGCGGTTTGAGTCTTTTTAGTACCTGAAGTTTGAAGAAGCAGTCTTTGGTTGTGTTTGTGATGAATTTTTTTAGATTTAGCTGGTTATCAATTATAACTCCGAGGTCTCTTGCTTGGCTGACCAGGGTGTTGTGTGACTTGAATGTATGTTATCATTGTGGTTGAGAGATATAAGGAGCATTTCTGTCTTAGACGTGTTAAGAACAAGGTTTAAGGTGGTAAGGAGGTTGTTGATATCTTGGAGGCAGTTGTCCCAGAACTTCAGTGTTTTTGTGAGGGATTCGGTTATTGGGATCAGGATTTGGACATCGTCGGCATAGATAGTGTTTGAGTTTAAGATTCGTAAGCAGCTGGCAAAGGGGGAGAAGGTATAGGTTGAAAGTGTAGGAGACAGAGAGGAGCCCTGTGGGGACACCTCTTGTAGTGTTGATGAGCGGGGATTCCTTGTTGTTGATCTTTACTTTGTATCCTCTGTTCGTGAGAAAGGAGTCAAACCATTTGAAGGCCGTACCTGTTATCCCGATGTCCGAAAGTCTTTTAAGAGAGTGAGTGATTCACCGTGTCGAATGCTGCCGAGATGTCGAGGCGTATTAGAAGGAAGGAGTGACCGGAGTCCATGCCCATGATGAGATGATCTGTGAGGGAGATGAGGAGGGATTCGGTGCTTAGAGCTCTGCAAAATCCATATTGCGATGTGTGGAGGATGTTGTGATCTTCCAGGTATTCTGATAATTGGCTTGTTGACAATTTTTTCTATGATCTTTGCCAGAAAGGTAGGTTGGAGATGGGGCGGAAGTTGTTGAGTTCTCTAGGATCTAGATTTGCTTTCTTAAGAAGGGGTTTGAGGGTGGCAATTTTTAGGACGTCCGGGAAGATTCCTTGAGATAGTGAGCAGTTTATGATGTCAGCTAGGTACTTGGAGATGGAGTCTGGCACCAATAGACGAGTTGGTTGGGATTTGGTCTAGGGGGTGGTAGGAGGGTTTCATTTTCTTATAAGGGATTCAATTTCCAGAGCAGAGGTGAGCTCAAATGAATCCAGTGAGGGTCCGGAATTTGAGGGGGGGGGGGGGGGGGGGGGGGGGGGGGGGGGGGCTGGAGAGTGAGAGAAGTAGAATTGACAGGCAGGAGAGTTAGTAAGTTAGATATTTTGTTGTGGAAGAAATTGCCAGTTCGCTTTTGCTTTTGCTTGCGCTTGTTCGTCTGGGATGCATGGGGTAGCTGTTTTAGGAGCTCTGAAACATAGGAGAATAGGGCCTTAGGATCAAAGACGAGATCATGTATTCTGTGACCGTAGAAATCTTTTTTGCTCGGTGAGTGGTGTTTCTGTATATGTGTAGGGTTGATTTGTATGCATTCAGTGTGCTCGGGCACGGGGTCCTTGCGCCATTTGTTTTCTCTTTGTCTTAGGATTCGTTTAAGTTCTCTAAGTTCATCAGAGAACAATGGTTGTTTCCTGTTAGGCGTCTCTTGATTCTTCTGGTTGCCTGAGGGCATACTTTGTTTGCTATTGATTCTGTGATATTAAGCCATGAGCGGAGTGCCGAGTTAGGGTCAGAGACTTCTAGTTTGTGTAGTTCCTTTGTTAGATGCTCGCTGAGGACTTCTGAGGAGCAAGATTTTCTGTAGTGAACTGTAGTTGAGTGGGTTGTGCTTTGGGGTTTTCCTTGCTTGTGAGGGTGGTGGTAATCAGTGAGTGGTCAGACCAGGGGGGGTGGAGGGTGAAAACTGGAGTTGATGAAGATGAGGTCCAGTATATGCCCTGCTTTATGGGTGGGCTTGTTGATGATTTGTGTGAAGCCCATGGCCTTGAGAGAGGTGAGGAATGCTTCGCAGTTAGTAGAGAGTGGGGATGAATCAACATGGAGGTTGAAGTCCCCTAATATCAGAGCGGGGGCATCTAGGTTGACATGTTTGGCAATGATTTCAACTACGGGTGAGGGCGTCTGTGTCCAGGAGACCAGGTGGGGCGTAGATCAGGAGGATTTGTAAATGGTCGGATTTAAACAGGCCTAGTTCTAATTTAGAGGCTGACTTAATTGGTTGAAGAGTAAGCCTGAGTTCCTTTTTGGCCGCAAGGAGCAAGCCGCCACCTCTTTTTTTCTGTCTGGGAAGAGAGAAGATGTCGTATTGATGAGAGGGTAGTTGGTTTATCAGGGCTGCATCTGTCGGTTTAAGCCAGGTTTCTGTTATGGCGCAGATGTCTGGGTTTGCGTCTAGGAGATAATCATTTAGAATGTGTGATTTTTTTGTGATCGATTGAGCGTTAAAAAGAGATACCGAGAGTAGTGCAAGACCCAGTAGTTGGGTGAGAGGCGAGGACCATGATCGGGATAAGAGATCTAGTGGTACGTGTCCGGAGTAATGTAAGAGCTTTTTCCCTGGTAAGGGCGCTGTGGTGGAGGATGGGGATTGGGTATCCTTGTGTCATGTTCCACTTGTGTTCTGGCTGGTCGGGCTTGGATGAGCGTCTGTTGGAACGAAGGGGTTAGGTTGGGAAACCTGTGGAGCTGAAATTGGGAAAGTGAGTAGCTGGGTGTCCTGGTGAGCGTCTGTCTGCTGAGGGAGGTGAGTGATGGGTGGGTGTCCGTCTGTAGAAATCTGTCAGATTGTCGAGTGAGTGCGTTGCGTGTTCATCTGTTGTGTGGGTCCACTGGTTGTCCGTCTGTTGTGTGGGTCCACTGGTTGTCCGTCTGTGTGTGTGAGACCGCTGCGTGTTGGTCTGTAGAGTGAGTCTGTCGAGTGTTGATCTGCTGAGTGAAGGATCAAGGATGAATGAGTGCAGAGTATTTGTATGATGAAAAGATATGGAGTGGTTGAGTCTGTGAGTGCAAGACTGTGCTGACAGTATGGAGGGATGGGAGCCTTGCTTGGTGTTACTCCGGTGTGCACGAAATTTAGGGAAAGATAGATTAGGTTTAGGGGGTGGGGAGGAGAGGGGTAGAGGGAGGACATGTAGGTAGGGGGTAGGGAATGCTCTCCCACTTCGCTCCTTAATAAACTGGGAGGGAACAGGGGAAGGCCCGATAGCATCGCCTGATAGCATTACGAAGTTTTGCCACCTGCGCGTGCCACCTGCACACGCTGGGAATCACATGCACATGGATGGTCGGGTGCTGCTTTGAAAATCTACCCCTAAGTGTATGTTTAGCAAGGAAGTTTTACCCATGCTCAGGTCATGTAAATGGTTTGTAGTGGGGCAACTGCATTTTCTGGTGTTTTGAGAAATGTTGCTTCCTAATAAAGGACCTTCCATATTTAATGCATGAGAATGGCCTCTCCTATGTGTGAGTTTTTCATGTGTTTTGTGTGAGCGCCCTTCTGTGTGAAGCTTTTACTACATTCAGTACATGAGAATGCAACTCCAACATTACTCTCTGCATCAATGGTCCTGATGCAACTCCAACATTACTCTCTGCATCAATGGCAGGGGTGGCAGGAAATTAGAATCAAGCAGTTAACAACTGCCCCTGAATCAAGCAGTTACAACTGCCCCTGAATTTGGTGGTCAGTGAAACAGATAAGTATGGGAAAATAAGTGTAGGAGCTTGCTGGGCAGATTGGATGGGCCATTTGGTCTTTTTCTGCCATCATTTCTATGAGAATGGTTGCTCCCCCGTGTGGATTCTCATGTGTTTTGTGAGAGTACTCTTCTCAGTGAATCTTTTATTACATTCACTACATGAGAATGGTCGCTCCCCTGTGTGGATTCTCATGTGACTTGTGAGTTTACCCTTCACTGCGAAGCTTTTATTACATTCAGTACATGAGAATGGTCGCTCCCCTGTGTGGATTCTTATGTGACTTGTGAGTTCACCCTTCACTGCGAAGCTTTTATTACATTCACTACATGAGAATGGTCTCTCACCTGTGTGGATTTTCATGTGACTTGTGAGTTTACCCTTCACTGCGAAGCTTTTATTACATTCACTACATGAGAATGGTCGCTCCCCTGTGTGGATTTTCATGTGACTTGTGAGGACACTCTTCACAGTGAATCTTTTATTACATTCACTACATGAGAATGGTCGCTCCCCTGTGTGGATTCTCATGTGACTTGTGAGTTTACCCTTCACTGCGAAGCTTTTATTACATTCAGTACATGAGAATGGTCGCTCCCCTGTGTGGATTCTTATGTGACTTGTGAGTTCACCCTTTACTGCGAAGCTTTTATTACATTCACTACATGAGAATGGTCGCGCCCCTGTGTGGATTTTCATGTGACTTGTGAGGACACTCTTCTCAGTGAATCTTTTATTACATTCACTACATGAGAATGGTCGCTCCCCTGTGTGGATTTTCATGTGACTTGTGAGGACACTCTTCACAGTGAATCTTTTATTACATTCACTACATGAGAATGGTCGCTCCCCTGTGTGGATTCTCATGTGACTTGTGAGTTTACCCTTCCCTGCGAAGCTTTTATTACATTCAGTACATGAGAATGGTCGCTCCCCTGTGTGGCTTCTTATGTGACTTGTGAGTTTAACCTTCACTGTGAAGCTTTTATTACATTCACTACATGAGAATGGTCGCTCCCCTGTGTGGATTCTCATGTGTTTTGTGAGGGCACCCTTGCCAGTGAATCTTTTATTACATTCAGTACATGAGAATGGTCGCTCCCCGGTGTGGATTCTCATGTGTTTTGTAAGGGCACCCTTCTCAGTGAATCTTTTATTACATTCACTACATGAGAATGGTTGTTCACCTGTGTGGATTCTCATGTGTATTGTGAGGGTACCCTTCTGTGTGAAGCTTTTATTACATTCAGTACATGAGAATGGTTGCTCTGCTGTGTGGATTCTTATATGACTTGTGAGGGCACTCTTCCTAGTAAATCTTTTATTACATTCACTACATGAAAATAATCGCTCCCCTGTGTGGATTCTCATGTGTATTGTGAGGGTACCCTTCTGAGTGAAGCTTTTATTACATTCAGTACATGAGAATGGTCGCTCCCCTGTGTGGATTCTCATGTGACTTGTGAGTTTACCCTTCACTGCGAAGCTTTTATTACATTCAGTACATGAGAATGGTCGCTCCCCTGTGTGGATTCTCATGTGACTTGTGAGTTTACCCTTCACTGCGAAGCTTTTATTACATTCAGTACATGAGAATAGCCGCTCACCTCTGTGGATTCTCATGTGACTTGTGAGGACACTCTTCTGCGTGAATCTTTTATTACATTCACTACATGAGATTAGTCGCTCACCTGTGTGGATTCTCATGTGTCTTGTGAGGGCACCCTTCACAGAGAAGCTTTTATTACATTCAGTACATGAGAATGGTCTTTCACCTGTGTGGATGCGGTGGTGCAACATTAGCGTATGCTTACGAGTGAAGTTTTTCCCACACTCACTGCAGTTAAATGGTTCATATCCAGTGTGGATTGGCTGGTGTTGTGTGAGGTTTTTGTTCCTTACAAAAAATTTTCCACTTTTACTGCTTGAGAATGGTCTCTCTCCAGGGTGGATTTTGTGATGTAATTTTAGCTTATACTTACTAATTAAACTTTTCCTCCAATCACTGCAGGGGAAAGGTTTCTCTCTTTTATGTACGTTTAGGTGCACTTTGAGATTTTTCTTCTGACTGAAGCTTTTCCCACATTTAGTGCATAGAAATAGTTTTTGGAGTGGGTGGGATTTCTGGTGCAATATTAAATGCAATTTCTTACCAAAGCTTTTACCACAGGAGTCACACAGAAAGGATTTCTTCCCTTTCCCCTCCCTCTGGTGAAGGTCAGAAGTTTTTTGATCACTGTTAGTGCTCTGGAAGGGTCTCTCTGTGCTCACGTGTCTCTGAGGTTCAGGGATGACTTTGACCTCCATCTCAGATGCAGTGACTTCATCCCGTGAGACTCCTGCAGGGTCTCTCTGCTTCTTCTCTGACTCATGCTGACTATACTTTGTTTTGCTCCTCTCAGTCCCCTGCAAAACATGCACAAAGGCATTTCCTGATTCTCTTGGGATCAGTCCTTCTTCCATAGGATGTTGTTCTCGATTCTCCTCCTTTATGTGCTGTGTGACCTCATCACTTGCTGTTGATAGAAGAAGACATTAATCGTGCATTAGTCACCATGCAAATGGATCTGGGTTTCTGATCCTATAATCACTGCTCTGGCAGTGTCACACAGTGATAGAGCTGTGCCCTTCTGACCAAGCACTGGTAACCATGAAAAACTTCTAACAATGGGGTTTGCACCAAAATCCTTATGAGATGAGCTCCTAAATATGTATAACCTAGAGGAGAAGAGAAAGGGGGAGATATGATAGAGACACTTACATACCTGAAAGGTAATAATGCTCAAGAAGTAAACTTCTTTAATGGAAAATAATTTGTACAGCAAAGGTTCCAAGGGAGGAGACTAGAAATAATATCAAGAGATATATTTTCTTCACAGAAAGTGTGGTGGATGCCTGGAATTATCTTCCCACAGTGTTGGAGATGAAAACAATAACAGAATATAAAAAATAACAGCGGGATAAACACAAAAGAAAGAGATGGAGAGAATGAGAGATCAGAGGTCATGAACATAGGTGAGCTTGCTGGAAACAGAGCAGATACTCCATAGATAAAACCTGAGAGGGAGAGAAGAGGGAGGAGAGTGGGGGTAGGATAAGCCTGGAGGGGAAGGATGAGAGTTACCATGGAGGGACAGGACTGAGATTGATATTCAGAGAAGGGCAGGTGTGATGACAGTAAAAACAGTGAGATTCTCTTAGGGTGAGAGGTGATGGCTTAATGAGAGGAAGAAATCTTTGTAAAGCAATGGACAAAGCAGAAGACAGAATGGCCGAGGAGGTGGAGAATATGGGAGGCTAACAGGGCACCTGATGTTCCCTTTGGGTACTTGCCAGGTTCTTATGGCCTGGATTGGCCACTGTTGGAAACAGGATGCTGGGCTTGATGGACCTTTGGTCTGACCCAGTATGGCATGTTCTTATGTTCTTAATGGACAGAAGTGGGGAATGAGATTGGGTAGGGTCAGCATCAGGAAGAGGAAGGAGAATGGATCCATAGGTAGGGGAGAAGGGAAAAATGGCCATGAGCCAGTTAGAAGGATGCAGACAAGCTGAAACCTCCCTCTTATATCAGTGCAGGGCTAAGTATGTCACAGGGTAATGACAGTCATGAAGCAAGCTCAGTCCTCTTGTATCCTGCTGTTCATATTCAGCTAATTGTAAAACAAGAAACTACACGACCGTACGTGCACCTGGGGGCGAGTGAGCAAAGATACGCTGGAGTTTTAAATCACGTGCACAAGTACATGTGTATGATGTAAAATACGCCCAGCATGTGTACTCGAGCAGATGTAAAGCACATTTCTGCCTTAAGAATCTGTCGGCTTTAACACATATAGGGAAGAGGATTTTAAAACCTGCTCAAGGTAAAGCCATTCCCAGTTTTACCCATTAGCCCACCAGTTTGCCCAGTCTCTCTCGGGGTCATCCAGACCCTTCCAGTTCTTCATCCTGAACTTCCCCCAGTTGAGCAAGACCCTCACCCTATCGTGTTAGTCCTAAAAAGTTATTTCTGCAGACTTACACCTCATCAGGAGCAGCAGGAAATATACGCAGCTAACAGTGCACCACGAGCAGCGGCCGCCGGATTTACACACTGAACTGCTGGCGTCGCCCCTTTTTAGCACGAGCAAGTAATTAGCAGCTTTTGAAATTCATGTCGCTCACGTTCGGCCACGTATTCATCTTTTAGTGTGAGTAACGCTTTTAAAATTTGGCCCATTCAGTTCTGTATCCTGGTCCTGCTGCTGAGGGCTCAGTCAAGTCCCTTGAGAAACTTTGTGGATGCTCCCCACAGGTGCCTCATGTAAGACATCTGAGATAAATTCCTAGACTGCCTCGCAGGGGCCGGTCTCACGTGAAAAGATCCAAACAACCAATCTCAGGTGCCAGCTCAGACACAGAGCAATGCTGGACCTGGAGTCAGGAGAAAAGTCACAAACACCTTCAGTAAATCAGCCCTCGAGTCCACTTAACATGCAGATAATGCAATTTTTACCTAGGGAGATGAGGGTCTCATAATTCTCCTTCATCACCTCTCTGTAAAGCTCCTTCTGCCCTTCATCTAAATACCCCCACTCCTCCTGGGAGAAATAGACAGCGATGTCCTCAAACGTCACCCGCACCTGAAACACAAACCAGAAACACTCAGAGACACGTGGAGGGGCTCAGCGTGCATTAGATCTCAGCTGGATTTATTATCCTAACATTTTATCATGGAACAGAGGACACCAGGACCCCTCTTCCCCAGGAAATGCCAGATTTGTTCCCTCTGTGTTGCCCCTACAATCAGTTTCGTCCATAGACCCCAAGGTTTTCAAATCAAACTGGAAAACATTCTCTAATACCAGAGATAGAGAATATGAAATGTCATTGCCTGGATAAATCACATTATAATAAAAAGGAAGCTATAAGAGCATTATCCAGAACATCTGGTTCTATTCCATCAGGAGGACTCACTGTGCTAAATCCTAACAGGGCAGGAAGAGTTTAGTGTCCTGGGCAGTGACATATCTCCCAATGTGATGTACGAGTTCTGTATTCAGGGGCGTTGCAAACAATGGCCACATAGGGATCGTGCCCCAAATCTCAAACAGCTGTTTGGTTTCCTTCTCTACAGGGAAAAGGAAAGGAGAAATTAATACTTACCTGATAATTTCCTTTCTTCCGCATTCAGGCAGGTCAATCCACACAAATGGGTTATGCACCTCTACCAGCAGGTGGAGACAGAGTAAAAGCCGATGTCAAGGACATATAGCCCTGTCCCAACATCAGCCTACAAGTATTCTCTGGAAAAGCCAAACTGTGGACAAACTGCTCATACTTCCAACCAATTGAGAACTCTGAGCTCAGTCACAAGAGCTAAGATTTACTAAGCTAAGGAGCTGGTCATGACACTTACCAATCCTGAAATGAGTAAGAGATATAATACTCAGCGTCGTCCGTACCTAGAAGACAAACTGAAAGCAAGATGGCAGCTGAGGGTGGATTGTGGATCAGCCTGCCTTCCTTTATTTTAAATTTTATCACATAAGTAGGAATTTCTCCTTCCTGTTCATTCAGGCAGGCCAATCCACATCAGTGGGATGTACCAAAGGTGCCCAGGAACCAAGCAACATCGCACATGCTAAGGCCGGCATCTTCCTGAACCCAAACGATCAATTGGAATGCCTGGAAGGTGCTTAAGGACGACTGCTGATGACTTCCATAATCCAATAACGGACCTTAGTTGCCCGCCCCGCTGGCTCACCCTGTATACCTTAGCCATGGAGCACAGTTGACCAGACTGACAGAGGATTAATAACCTCCAAGTACTGCATCAGGTGCCACCTGACAGCCAGGGCATGCAACAGACGATATTCACCCTCCTCTGTATTCCTCTCCAGTGTGCCAGGGAAATAAACAGAGTTAAATGAAATTCCGAAACCACTTTGGGCCAAAAGAAGGCAGAAATCCAAAGCTGTACTGCCCTCAGAGTCTCAGGCAGGAATGACTCACAGCAAGAAAAATCCTGCAGCTCGGAAACTCGACGTCCTGAGCAGATTACCCCTAAAAGAAACAGTCTTCAAGGTAAGTCTTTCAAGAAGAAGCTATGTTGCAGTTGAAAAGGTAGGACTCGTAAGGAATCCACAATCAGATTGTTACCATAAGGATACTGGTAGCCACAAGGGAGGACATAAGAACATAAAAACATGCCATACTGGGGTCAGACCAAGGGTCCATCAAGCCCAACATCCTGTTTCCAACAGTGGCCAATCCAGGCCATAAGAACCTGGCAAGTACCCAAAAACTAAGTCTATTCCATGTTACCATTGCTAGTAATAGCAGTGGCTATTTTCTAAGTCAACTTAATTAATAGCAGGTAATGGACTTCTCCTCCAAGAACTTATCCAATCCTTTTTTAAACACAGCTATACTAACTGCACTAACCACATCCTCTAGCAACAAATTCCAGAGTTTAATTGTGCATTGAGTGAAGAAGAACTTTCTCCGATTAGTTTTAAATGTGCCACATGCTAACTTCATGGAGTGTCCCCTAGTCTTTCTACTATCCGAAAGAGTAAATAACCGATTCACATCTACGTGTTCTAGACCTCTCATGATTTTAAACACCTCTATCATATCCCCCCTCAGTCGTCTCTTCTCCAAGCTGAAAAGTCCTAACCTCTTTAGTCTTTCCTCATAGGGGAGCTGTTCCATTCCCCTTATCATTTTGGTTGCCCTTCTCTGTACCTTCTCCATCACAATTATATCTTTTTTGAGATGCGGCAACCAGAATTGTACACAGTATTCAAGGTGCGGTCTCACCATGGAGCAATGCAGAGGCATTATGACATTTTCCGTTTTATTCACCATTCCCTTTCTAATAATTCCCAACATTCTGTTTGCTTTTTTGACTGCCGCAGCACACTGAACCGACATTTCAATGTTATCCACTATGACGCCTAGATCTCCCTTCTTGGGTTGTAGCCCCTAATATGGAACCTAACATTGTGTAACTATAGCATGGGTTATTTTTCCCTATATGCATTACCTTGCACTTATTCCACATTAAATTTCATCTGCCATTTTGATGCCCAATTTTCAGTCTCACAAGGTCTTCCTGCAATTTTCACAATCTGCTTATGATTTAACTACTCTGAACAATTTTGTATCATCTGCAAATGTGATTATCTCACTCGTCGTATTTCTTTCCAGATCATTTATAAATGTACAAGCCGTTAAGCCCGTTAAAACGGGCTACATCCCTGTCTCTCACCTCCCCCTCAATTCTCTCTCCCCTCCCTCTTCACCACCCCTACCTCCCTCCCTCACACTCACCCCACCCATCCTTCCCCACCCTCCCACTCCTCTCACTCAGTCCCCTCCCTCCCACTCAGTCTCACTCACTCCTCCCCCCTCTCTACCTCCCTCTCACTCTGTCCCACTCCCACCCTCCCCCCCTCTCTCCCTCACTCCCTCCCCCCCTCACTCTCCCTCACTCCCTCCCTCCCCCCTCTCTCCCTCCCTCTCACTTGTCCCACTCCCTCCCTCCCTCAGTCCCACTCCCTCCCTCAGTCCCACTCACTCTCTCCCCCCCTCACTCAGTCCCACTCCCTCCCTCCCTCTCAATCAGTCCACCTCCTCTCTCTCCTCCCCTCTCAGTCAGTCCCTCCCTCTCTCTCAGTCAGTCCCCTCCCTCTCTCTCTCCTCCCTCACTGCTGCCGCCCGTCTTCGCCGCCACCGCTGCGGCCCTGTCTCTCACCTCTCCCCCTTCCACTTACTCACATCCCCTGACTCTCACCTCTCCCTCATTCTCACTCTCCCCTCACTCTTCCCCACCCCCCTACCTCTCTCCACCACACTCACCCACTCAGTCCCTCCCACTCAGTCCCTCCCCCCAGTCTCTCTCTCGTCGTCCCTCCCACTCCCTCCCTCCCTCTCAGTCAGTCAGTCCCTCCCTCGCTACTGGCCGCCGCCCGCTGCCGGTACCGCCGCCATGTTTTTTGTTTTACGCTGCCTAAGGCCGACGTGCTCGCCCGCACATGCGCAGTAGAGCTGCTCTCTACTGTGCATTTGCGGCACGTCGGTCAAGCGTCGTTTATCTAGTTAGATTGAAAAGTATGGGTCCCAATACAGATCCCTGAGGCACTCCACTGCCCACTCCCTTCCACTGAGAAAATTGTCCATTTAATCCTACTCTCTGTTTCCTGTCTTTTAGCCAGTTTGCAATCCACTTCCTTCACGAACCAAGACACATCCGGTCGGGGAGACAAAAACCCACCAAGAACTCGGTTCTTATAACAGGTGACTGCTGCCACTTGAACCTTCAAGGAGTTAAGAACCAAGCCTTTAAGCAGTCTGTCCTGAAAAATTCCAAAATTAATCAAATTTCCACTTTGAGAGGCTGAGAACCTTGCTCCTCACATAAGTCCTCAAAAATTTGCCCAACTCTCACATAAGCCCAAGATATAGAAATATACATTTTTTTTTATTTTAGCCTGATGCAAAGTGAAAGCACTGCAGCAGAATAACCCTGCTTCAATAACTTGAGTCCTCTCAAGGGCAAAGTGTAAGAGAAAATTGACCCGGATTGTCATGAAGAATTGGTCCCTAAAGCCATACATCCTTCCCGGGCGGTAGCCTAAGAGGCCTGCCCACCAGCAGCCACTGCAGATTGGCACACCACAGCATTCGAGCCCAATCCGTAGCCACCAGAAGTAGGGTTTCTATTGCAATCTTTCAAACAATGATGCCCAGTAGTGGCCATGATGTGAAAACTCTCCGGCAGCCATGCCTGGATGAGAGCATCGATCCAACAACTTTCAGATCCCTTCTTCGACTAAAGAACTTTGGAAGCCTGAGCAAGACGGCCCTTACATTGCCCTTTCCAGTAATGTGGCAGGCTAATATATCTAAAAGATGTGCTCATGCTATGGCAGAGCAATATCTATCTCCTCTGTCAATTGTTAGGTTTGGTTCTAGACTGATAATGAATGAAATCCACAGTTACCACATTGGCTGACATTATCCTGCCCGCCTGAGTCTCTAAACACTCGACAGACATTTAGCTCAGCAGTCAAACTGCACGTGCTTACAAACTATTGAAGCTCCACTGATGATCCTCAGTGCTCCAGCGTCCTTGCACCAGCAACTCTTGACAATGAGCACCCCAACCTTGAAGGCTTGCATCTGTCATAAGCACTAACCCTTCTAGTGTTTCACAAGAAAATCCCTCCTTGAGATGGCAAGCGAAGCCACACCATGGAGTCCTGAGACTGCGGACTCCACCAGAACGCAACATGCTTTGAAGAGGCCTCAAGTGCTCTCTCACCCAGGGGACAACCTCGAAGGTGGCTGCCATCAAACCCAGTTTCTGAAGAAACATAAGCACACTGTTGGAGGAAAGGCCTTTTTCTGGGTTTAAACTCGAGCAATTGACTTCTAATACGACTCTCTGGCAGAAATCCTCTGCCCTGCTTCGTATCGAAATGAACACCGGGCTACTCCAATGTCTGAGACGGCTGTAAACCGCTTTCAGCCAAAGTTCACCACCCAGCCTTCTTGTAGTAGAGACTAACTTGCAAGGAGCCAGGTGAGTCTCTTCCATGCTTCTGGCCTGAATCAACCAATCACCCAGATATAGGTGGACCAGGATGCCGTTTTTCCATAAGGACGCCGCTAGCACCATGACCTTAAAGAACCTGGGTGCCAAGCCAGCCCAAAGAACAAGGCCTAACACTCATCATAATGTCCTAGAATGGCAACTTCAAGAACCATTGATGTTCCCTGCGAATGGGAATATACAGAAATACCTGCAGCAGATCTAGGGACATGAAAATTTCCCCAATTGCATTGCCAGTTATACAGAGAACAGTTTCCATACAGAAATGAGTTACCCGCAAATGTTAATTGAGTCCTTTGGGCCGAAAAGATCCCTCCTTTCTGGGTACGCCCAAAATAAATGGGATAGCAACCCGTGTTTTCTTGCAATCTGGGAACAGGAATTACAGCCTTCAAGCCCAACAGCCTCCTTAAGTTAGTCTCCACTGCCACCCTCTTCCGTAGGGATTTGCAGGGAGAAACCATAAAGGCCTCCAGAGGAAAGCAAACAAACACCAAAGTATAGCCTTTTCTTATCACTTCCCAAAGGCCCAACATGATCTGGACCTACCTCTGAAATAAGCGAGATAGATGTCCGCCCATCTCTGCCCAAGCAGGTGAGGCTGCAGATCTTCACTGTGAAGATCAAGGTACACTGTTCCCGGCGCCCACATTCTTCCCAGGCTTTCTGGGTCAAAAGGTCAAGACTCTGAAAAGTCGCTCCCCTATAAAGAGGAATACACCTGTATTCTCTAGCATGGCCTCTTGCCCCAAAGGGACACGCTGCCTGCTTGATACTCTCTGGCAAATGAAGGTCCTAGAACGCCTCTAATCTAAATGCCATTTTCTCCAACTCACTGCAATAAAAGAGAACCCTTAACGGGTAACTTCATGAGAGTAGACTTAGAAATTGTGTCTGCAGATTAATTTCACAGTCACAGCTGATGCCCAGCCAATGTTATGGAAGCCACCCTTCTGGCGGTAGTGCGAACAAGGTCCCAGTCTGCATCAATTAACGCAGCAGCTCCTGGTTTCATCACCACTTTGCTATTCAACTCTGCTTCAACAGTCTCCCAAGAGAGACGTAGACTAGCCCGAAGCACCAGAGAACAACAACAAGAGGCAAATAAGAAAATTATTCCTTACTTGCTAATTTTCGTTCCTGTAGTACCAAGGATCAGTCCAGACTGTGGGTTATGTCCCCCGTCCAGCAGATGGAGTCTGACAAGGCTTCGAAGGGTGCTGACATATCGACCAGTGCACCCTCTGCAGGAGCTCAGTGTAGAGTATATCAAAGCCAGAATAGTAAGATACGAAGGATGGATCAAGTGTCCCCAACCATAACAGAACATAAACTAGGGCAACACGTGCCATAACTGTAACTTGCAGAAAGAACCGTGAGACAGTCTCATAAGACGAGAAGAACAACGTGTTTCAGAATGAGCAGAGTAGATCGAGCAGGGAAGACCCTATAGACCCAGTAATCAAAGAGGTGGGCATCTGGACTGATCCTTGCTACTACAGGAACGAAAATTAGCAGGTAAGGAATAATTTTCTTTTCCCTGTACGTACCAGGATCAGTCCAGACGGTGGGATGTACCCAAGCTTCCCTACACCGGGTGGGCTCTTGAAAGCCCTGCTCGAATAACATGGTCACCAAAATGTCCGGAGGTGGACGACGGTAGGTGCAGCCGATAATGTCGCGCAAGGTGTGCAAAGACTTCCAAGTTGCCGCCCGGCAAATCTCCTGGGAGGAGACGGACTGCACCTCGGCCCAAAGGTAGACATTAATTTCTGCCGGCGCCGGGGAAGTGCACAGAAAAGCAGTAAAAACTGCTTTTCTGTGCACCCTCCGACTTAATATCATAGCGAAATTAAGTCGGAGGTCCTGAAAGTTAAAAAAAAGTTAAAAAAAAAAAAAAAAAAAAAAAAAAAAAAACTTAAAATGGGCCCACAGCTCGAAAACCGGACGCTCAATTTTGCCGGCGTCCGGTTTCCGAACCTGTAGCTGTCAGCAGGCTCGAGAACCAACGCCAGCAAAATTGAGCTCAGGTACCAGCTGCAGCCACCCCTACTTCACTGGCATTCCTGCGTAGCTGTCGACCTCCTTTGTTGACACGTTGCCATCGTGGGGCAGCTGGTTTAGAGCTGGAAGGTCCCAGGTCCTTTGGCGCTGGTAGTTCCACCGAGAGTCCCAGTTCTTTTAGGACCTGCACTGCGGTATCCAGAGTGCGGGCTTTGTAGGATTTCCCTTCCACCTGAAACCACAAGCTAAAAGGAAAGAGCCATCTATAGTGTATTGATGCATTGGTAAGTGCGGAGGTGACCGGACGATAAGATAAGCGCTTGCATAGGGTGCTAGAGGCCAAATCCGCATAAATGGAGATCTCGTTTCCTTCCCAAATCCACACTCTTTGTCGCCTGGCTGCCGCTGCAAGTTTTTCTTTGTACACAAATGAGTGAAAGCAGACCACAATATCGCGTGGGCGATTTCCAACGTTGGGTCCCAGCGACCTATGCGCTCGTTCAATCTGTGGATCAAGACAGTGCCCCCATCTTCGTTCTCTGGACCACCGATAATCATTTGACAGATTTTTTGAATGAGGAGTACACAATCCTGGTACTCCTCTTTTTCAGGGACGCCCTTAAAGCGGAGATTGCAGCGTCTGGACCTGTTCTCCAGGTCTTCAAGCTTATCCTCCAAATCTGTCTGTGCTGATTTTAAACCTGCAACCTCCACATTTTGGAGCTGCCATCGCTCCTCCTGCTCGTCCAGCCGCGTGTCCTCCTCGTCCAATCTGCGGCCTAAGGCCACATGGTCCTCTCATCTCTTGCAGCGTTTCGGTTATCTCATTTTTAAATACCTTAATGTCTTTCCGCAGCTCCATAAACCAGGAACGCATTTCTGAGCGCAGAGGCCGATCCAAATCCAGGAGTTCTGGATTAGTCCCTTCAGTCTCCGAGTCCTCCGACTCAGCAGCCGCCGCCATTTTGTAGTCTGTGGGGTCTGGGGCTTCACCACTTTTAATATATGAATATTTTTTAAAGTCCACCATTTTTTTCTTCTGTGCCATGTTCCCACCGGTATCCACTGCTGGAATTGCTAAAATTCGCCGCAAAATGAGGGGTTTTACTTGATATATTGGCTTAAAACGCTCCGGGGGCAGAGAGCACCGCTAAAAGACACCCGGAATGGGAAGTGATGTCACTTCCTCTCTCAGCTTCTCTCTTAATGGCTCAAGGTAGAGGAGGAAGAAAGAGGAAGAGAGCAAAGCAAGAAGTGCAAGGAAGGGAAAGGCGAGGCTGGGAATTGTGGGAAGTGTAGTCTTAGGGCATGAGTTGTTGCAATTGGCTGATTAATAAAGCAAAGTCCAGTTCCGTTCATAAAAACCAAAATGGGTAACTCTGCAGCCTCTCAGAGAGACTGGGGAGCAGGGGGAGGGGAAAAGAAAGAAGGAGGGGAGAGCAGGGTGAGGAGGCGTAGGAGGGAGGGAGACTGGGAAGGCTCAGGGAGAGGGTAAGGAAGAGAGAGGATGTGAGAGAGAGAGAGCCCCCTCTGACTGCTGCCCTCTGCCTCCCCCGCCCAGCACTGACAGCAGGAGCTGAGGCTGCACACAAGGCTGCAGGATTCAGGATCAGCTGGGACTGCACTCTCAGGAATATTGGGACTGGGAGCTCAGATTCATACATTATACCTGGAAGGAGAGCATCAGCTGATGAGGAAGGAAGCAATCCTGGAGCTAGGACCTGCCCTCAAGATGATGTGGTATCCTCTAGCACTGAGAATAGTTCTCCAGGAGCAGGGACCCAGGAGGGAAGACTGGGAGCTCAGATTCATACATTATACCTGGAAGGAGAGCATCAGCTGATGAGGAAGGAAGCAATCCTGGAGCTAGGGCCTGCCCTCAAGATGATGTGGTATCCTCTAGCACTGAGAATAGTTCTCCAGGAGCAGGGACCCAGGAGGGAAGACTGGGAGCTCAGATTCATACATTATACCTGGAAGGAGAGCATCAGCTGATGAGGAAGGAAGCAATCCTGGAGCTAGGACCTGCCCTCAGGATGATGTGGTATCCTCTAGCACTGAGAATAGTTCTCCAGGAGCACGGGCCCAGGAGGGAAGACTGGGAGCTCAGATTCATACATTATACCTGGAAGGAGAGCATCAGCTTGATGAGGAAGGAAGCAATCCTGGAGCTAGGACCTGCCCTCAAGATGATGTGGTATCCTCTAGCACTGAGAATAGTTCTCCAGGAGCAGGGGCCCAGGAGGGAAGACTGGGAGCTCAGATTCATACATTATACCTGGAAGGAGTGCATCAGCTGATGAGGAAGGAAGCAATCCTGGAGCTAGGACCTGCCCTCAGGATGATGTGGTATCCTCTAGCACTGAGAATAGTTCTCCAGGAGCACGGGCCCAGGAGGGAAGACTGGGAGCTCAGATTTATACTTTATACAATGAGCAGGAGAAACTCTGTAATCCCAGGGTAAAGAGGAGAAACAGCAGCTATTGCAGCAAAATCTGTGGTATCCTGCCATCAGGCCAGAAATGAAACCTGACTAGGGAAGATACGGAACATAAGAACATAAAAATTGCCACACTGGGTCAGGCTGAGGGTGCATCAAGCTCAGTATCCTGCTTCCATTAGTGGTCAATCCAGGTCACAAGTACCGGGCAAGATCCCAACCAGTAAATAGTTCCCGTGCTGCTATCACACATTCAGAAGCAGTGGCTATTCTCTAAGTATACTTGGTTAATAACAATTTCTGGACTTCTTCTCCAGGAGCTTGTCTAAACCTTTTTTAAACCTAGCTATGCTAATTTTCTTAACCACATTCTCTGGCAATGAATTCCACAGCTCAATTGTGCATTAAGTGAAAAAGAATTTTCTCCTATTTGTTTTGAATGTGCTACTTACTAACTGCCCTTGGTCAGGACCATTCCTGTTGCTTCGGTCCTAAATGATGGGCCCTTTCAAAGATTATTTTTCCTCTCAGCTCTTGTAGGCCCAGTTCCTCCAAGATCCAGCCCTCCAAAAAGGTACTCACATTAACCGAATTTTCATCCTCAACGATCCCCACAAATCTGATGTTAGACCTGCGGGCTCTGTTTTCCAAGTTGTCGATCTTGAGCGTTTTCTCCTGCATTTCTCTCTCTAATGACTGCACACGCCTCTCCAGTTGCAAAACATCGTCTTCCACTGTCGACACTTGCCTCTCAACATGACCAAGAAGCGAAGTAATGTCAGATAAAGATGATTTAAGCTCCTCAGTTTGAGAAGATATATGTGACAATCTTTCATCCAACACAGAGGCCACTGCAGCTGTAAGTTTTACAATTAGAGCTGAGTCACATCCTTCTGCAGTTCCAGCTCCCATGCAGTCGGCCATTTTGGGCGAGGCCGGTTTCCCCTTCTCTTTCTCTTGTTTAGCCTGTCGAAGCACCATCCAGCCCAAATTAAGCCAATCAGTTCCTGAATCTTTTGGCACCAAGGTAGAAGAAAATTCAATCAAGTGCGGTGTAGAATTGTACACAAAGGGACAGACGGTACCCGGAGCTCAGCTCAGTGCTGCCGGCTGAGCCCACCACATCATGTGACTCTTAATCATATTTTAATCAAGTTTTTTCACTAGTATGTCCACAGTGGCTTTTGAAGAGAATACTGGCAGGCTGAGGTCAGCTTTGAAATCTGACTCCATCTCCATCTGCTGACAGGGGAGCATAACACATTGGTCCTGAGTCCATCTGTCTACATTAAGAAAAACAAAATCATCAGATAAGGAATTTCTCCAATTTCTTCATTCTTTTTCTGTCTTCGACCATAGAGCTGCCAACTGCGGGGTTTTACATAAGAAATGCCCTTCTGGGTCAGACCACGGTTCCCTCAAGCCCAATATCCTGTTTCCAGAGTGGCCAATCCAAGTCACAAGTACCGGGCAAGTTCCCAAGCATTAGATAGATCACAAGATACTATTGCTTATTAATTACTGTAATAGCAGTTTGTGGATTTAACCTCTAGGAACTTAGCCAAACATTTTTTTTAAACCCAGTAACACTAACTGCTGAAACCAAAACCTCTGGCAATGAATTCCAGAGTTTAACTATGTGGGGAGTGAAAAAGAATTGTCTTTGATTTGTTTTAAATGAGCTAGTTGCTGACTTCATGGAGTGCCCCCTGGTCCTTCTATTGTCTGAGAGAGGAAATAACCAATTTATACTAACTTGTTCAAGACCTTTCTTGATTTTGTAGGCTTTCATATCCTCCCTCAGTCGTCTCTTCTCCAAACTGAACAGCCCTAACCTCTTTAGCCTTTCCTCTTAGGGGAGCCGTTCCATGCCCCTTATTTTGGTCGCTCTTCTCTGCACTTTCTCCAGTGCAGCTGTATCCTTTTTGAGATGCGGTGACCAGAATTGCACACAGTATTCCACATGCAGTCTCACCATGGAGTGATGAGGCATTATGGCATCCTCTGTTTTATTTTCCATTCCTTTCCTAATAATTCCTAACATTCTGTTTGCTTTTTTGATCGCCACAGCACACTGGGCTGTCGATTTCAATGCATTATCCACTATGACGCCTAGATCTCTTTCCTGAGTGGTAACTCCTAAGATAGAAACTAACATTGTGTAACTACAGCTTGGGTTATTTTTCCCTAAATGCATCACTTTGCATTTGTCCATGTTAAATTTCATCTGCCATTTGGAAGCCCAATATTCCAGTCTCGCAAGGTCCTCCTGCAATTCATCACAATCCACTTGAGATTTAACTACTCTACATAATATTGTGTCATCCATAAATTTGATCACCTCACTCGTCATAGCCCTTTCCAGATCATTTATAAATATATTAAAAAGCACAGGTCCAAGTACAGATCTCTGAGGCACTCCACTGTTTACCTTTTTCCACTGTGAAAACTGACCATTTAATCCTACTCTGTTTCTTGTCTTTTAACCAACTTGCAATCCATAAGAGGACATCACCTCCTATCCCATGACCTTTTAGTTTTCTACTTTGTCAAACACCTTCTGGAAATCCAAATACACCACATCTACCGGTTCATCTTTGTCCACATGTTTATTCACCCCTTCAAAAAAATGTAGGAAATTTGTGAGGCAAGACTTCCCTTGGTAAATCCATGTTGGCTGTGTCCCATCAGTTTGTCAATCAGGCCTACCACATCTTCCAGATTCACCATGATTTGGTTCAGTTGATCAGAATCATCACCCATGAAAACCTTCTCCGGAATAGGTCTCTCTTCAACATCCTCTTCAGTAAACCCTGAAGCAAAGAAATCGTTTAATCTTTCCGCGATGGCTTTATCTTCTCTAAGTGCCCCTTTAACCTCTTGATCATCTATGGTCCAACCGACTCCCTTGCAGGCTTCCTGCTTTGCATATATTTTAAAAGATTTTTATTGTGAGTTTTTGCCAACTTCTTTTCACATTTTCTCTTAGCCTGTCTTACAATGTCGTACATTTAATTTGCCAATGCTTATGCTTTATGTTATGGGAGTCTCAGTTTTAGTGGACCCTTGGGCCGACCTGCTGGAGACTGGGAAAGATGGACAATGTCTCTAGAGAGTGGCAGGCCGGGAGGCAGATGTTCAGGCAGGATGCAGATCCTCTTCAGCCTGGAAGCTGGCGCTCCCCCGGGAGGAGCCCGTAGGAGCCCAACCGCTGGGACTTAGGCGGGATATGGGTCAGGACAGGTAACTGGAACCAGACTAGAATAGTAGAGACACTGTGACTGGGCACGGGTTCTGGAACCAGCCGGGAACTGTAACAAGACTCGGGTACTGGAACCAGGCAGGAACTGTAACAGGACTCGGGTACTAGACTAGGTGGCTGCGGCCGGCTTATCAAGGCCACGGCGTCTGATGTCAGGGATTGGGCGGAGTCACCACTGGCGGGAAACCGTCTAGAAAAGCGCCCACGTGGCGCGCGCGCCTAGGAGCAAGGCATCCATGGGAGACCTCGCAGTGGCGCAGCCCCAGCGGGGACGCCGCCAACCAGGCCGCAAACTAGGCCAACGGAAGCGGAAGCAGGTCCAGGAGCCTGGAGGTAAGGGCCTGGCCGTGGTGCTCGCAGCCAGAACAGCAACACTTTATCCTATTTTCTTCTGAAGGATCCTTCTTCCAATTTTTTAATGAAGATCTTTAATAAAAATAGCCTCTTTCACCTCACCATTTAACCATGACAGTAATCGTTTTGCCTTCCTTCCACCTTTCTTAATGCATGGAATACATCTGGTCTGTGCTTCTAGGTTGGTATTTTTTAACAATGTCTATGCCTGTTGCACATTTTGTAACTTTGTAGCTGCACCTTTCAGGTTTTTTCTATTTTTCTCATTTTTCAGTTTCCCTTTTGAAAGTTTAGCGCTAGAGCAGCGGATGAACCTTCTCTTCCCCTTCCACTCAGTTTAAATTTGATCATATTATGATCACTATTGCCAAGCGGCCCCACCACCGTTATCTCTGTCACCAAATCCTGTGCTCCACTGAGAATTAGATCTAAAATTGCTCCCTCCCTAGTCGGTTCCTGAGCCAATTGCTCCATAAAACTGTCTTTTATTCCATCTAGAAAATTTATCTCTCTAGCATGCCCTGATGTTTCACTTACCCAGTCAATACTGCCTGACTTTCTACCTATTTAAAACAAAAGACACAAGCACACTAAATAATATACCCCAAAAGTTTAGTTCCCCCCCAATACTTTTAAGTTTAAAAAATGTCTCCAAGCAGGACTTACTGATTCTTTCCAGCCACCAGCAAGGTGATCCTCTCCTCTCAGTGCTCCCAACTGGATTTAACAGACAATCCAGCTTTATATGGACCTCTACAGTGTCTGGTAAGAACTGACTAGACACTAAAATTCATGCGCCTGTGACACTTCCTGTTTATAGATGGATGTGGGAAGGACAGGGGTTGGGATCTCAGCTAGCACAGCTCTCTGAAACCTTCCTGAGGCCCCTTCCTCACCTCCCCTGCTATGACTGGAAGTGTAGGGAGAACTGGTGGGACCATTGCTCAGTTTTCTCCTCCTCACTGGCAGTAGCTCCCAGCTGCTCTAAATTCTGCATCTCTGGCAGCCCAGCAGTAAAAGTCCTCACTGTCAGCTCCACTGTGTGCTGGGAGGTGAGAGCAGAGAGCTGCTTAATCCACAGGGGAAACAGAGAGGCAGTGGGGGTGGGAATGAGAGGGAAGGGTGTTCCAGATTCAGACTGAGACTAGGATCACTCGCCTTATATTTATTTATTTTTGATTTTTTCTATATCGAGGTTTGGTACAAGCCTTCACTTCGGTTTACATTTGTAACAACCTTTACAGTATAACGTTGTTAGCAGAGATACCAGAATAACTGTCATAATAATGTAAGCAAATAAACAGTATAACGTTAATAACATTGGCACTAAAATAACAGACATAGTAATGTAAACAGAAGATACTAAGTTGAACATCAAAATAACACTAATAACTTGTGGGTGTAATATGTGTTAGTTTGTATGTAGTACATTGAGATCTTGATATGAACAAAAGTGGACAGAACACTGAAATTCAAGTCTTAATGTGATAGAAGTGCGTGTGATTGTGTTGCTGATTCTCGTGTGTCTGTGTAGTTTAACCAATGCCATCTTTGTAGGTTTGTTGAAATATCCATGTTTTTAGTGATTTTTTTAAAAATATTTTTGAATTGTTTTGCATCCTTAGGTATTCTGATAGCGAGTTCCATAGCTGGGGTCCCGCTATTGATAAAGCTTTCTGTCTTGTAGTTGTTTAGTGGATGAGACAGGGGGTATTGCAAATAGAGTTTTGTTTGTGGATCTGGTGTTTCTTTGGGGTTTATGTTGTTGAAGAATGTTCTTTAGGGTGGTGAATTCACTGTTGTGCATTGATTTATGTAGGATTGTTAGTGTTTGTTTGTTTAATTCTTTATTTATTGGATTTTCAAATAATTTTACAAACCAAAATAGTTCATAACCGAAATCTCAGATATTATCACATATCATTTAACATTTAAACATAGGAAAAACATAACTTCTAATATAGAAGCATATATGTGATAATTCTTAATATAACATACAATGATTCGAGTTGAAGGCTTGAAATTAATAGGAAGTAAATTATACACCAGCTTTAAAAGAGAAACAAGATGGTAGCAAAGATAACACCTGTAATTTTATCTATGTATCTGGAGTTGAGGTGGGTTGTCCTTTAAGTTGTATAAACCTTGCCAAATGTTCTGGTGTAAAAAATATATTGCATTCATCCCTTTTTTTTAATCAAACATTTACACGGGAAACGTAGTTGAAAATTATATCCCAAATTTATGGCTTCTTGACGCAAGGTCAGGAAAGCCTTCCTTCTTAGTTGTGTAGCCAAGGCTAAATCAGGAAAAATTTTAACATTTAAGTCATGGTAGATAACCGGGTATTTCCTAAAGTAAACCTTATATTCATAACCTAATTTATTTCAAAAGTTGTAAGTAGAGAAACTAGTAGTGTACCTTTATCAATTACCACTAAATTGGAGTTTTCCAAAAAATTGGTTAAATCTCCTTGAAAAGGAATATTAGATTCTCTACTTCTTGAAACAGGTAAAAAATAACAAGAATTCACCACAGGCATATCTAAATCTGAGAAACCTAGTATCTCTACCATAAACTTTTTCAAAGTAGTGTACGGTGACTCTCCTACAATATGAGGAAAATTTAGGAATCTTAAATTTAAGCTCTTAGAATTATTCTCCAGAGTCTCCATACGCTGCTCAAGCCTCAATCGATCCTTGGCTACTACAGCCTTAAATTCCAAAGTCTTTTCTTCTTTTTTTTCCAATTGGGTTATCCTGCAATTAGTCTCAGTTAGTTTCCCTTCTAAGACTTTTAGTCCTTGATGTTGCTTAAAAGAAGCTTGGCTTAGTTCTATACAAACAGTTTTCATTTCGGATCTAAATCCCACTACTAGGTCCCAGATACCTTCTAGGGTCACTACTGAGGGGCGGGGGTCACCTCTGAATCCGATGCCGACACTGGTCTCTCCCACACCTGCACCAGCAGTATCTGGGGTCGCCGCAGTCGTGCCTTCGATCAGATGAACCAGCTGCTGTGGCGCTCCCGGGTCCCGGGCTTCTTGCATCACGGGAAACCCCTCTGGGGTTGAAGGCGATGTCTTCTCCGGCGTCTCTGATCCAGCTCCCCCATCAGTTCCGCGAGTGACCCCGGAAGCAATGCAATTTCCTGGGTCAGCGATCGCGTCACTTTCATCGCCCCTTCGCTCCGGTGGCCGCCTCAGGTCTGGGCTCAGGGAAACCTCCTCGAAAGGAACCAGAGACTCTCCCAGGTCTCTGCGTCCAGCGGTATCCTCGGTTCCTGGAGTTGCAGGTGAGAGCAGATATCGAAAAATTTCTTGCTGTATCGGTGAGGGTATTATCTCAGACAGGTATACCCTCACCTTTCCTTTTCTTTTAGAAGGCATTTCTCTAAGAAATCTGGAAATTTTTCGGACACTGTCTTCTCAGCATCTACTTCCTGCCACCATCTTAACCGGAAGCCTTCAGCCTCGTGTTTTGTATTCTATCTGTTTTTCGATGGGTAGCCAGTGAAATTCTTTTAGTGTTGGTGTGATGTGGTCACATTTTTTTTGACCGGTTAGAATTATTGTGGTGGTGTTTTGAAGAATTTGAAGTGGGCGTTTTTGGGGAGTCCAATGAGTAGGGCATTGCAGTAGTCAAAGATTGTGAAGATCAGCAATTGTAGAATGGTTCTGAAGTCTGGTGGGTTGAGAAGGGGTTTTAGGCGCTTAAGGATCAATAATTTGTGAAGCCTTCTTTAATTTTCATAGCTATGTGATGTTTGAGGTTCAGTTCAGGGTCAATCCATATTCCTAGATCTTTGAGGTTTTCTTTTGGTTTGATGATGTTATTGGAGAGTTTTTCGGAGTTTTTTTTTTTTCCAAGCAGAATGTATTCTGTTTTGTCCATGTTGAGGCGTAGGCTCATTTGATCTAGGAGGTTCTTTATGTTTTCGAGATAGCTAGCTGCTTGTTTGAGGATATTTTCTAGATTGTTAGATATAAGGATGATTAGTTGTATGTCGTCGGCATACATGAGATATGAGACTCCAAGACTCTATAGTAGTTGGCATAAAGAGAGGAGGTATATATTGAATAGGGTGACAGATAGTGCTGACCCTTGAGGTACTCCTGTTTCAAGAGGGATTGTCTCCGAGTTGATGTTTACCTGGTATAATCTGTTCTGTAGGAAGGAGGTGAACCATTTTAGAGTTATGTCGGTCAGACCTATTTCTTGTAGACATTCAATTAGGCTATTATGATCGACCATGTCGAAGGCCGCATATAGGTCTAGTAGAATTAGTATGAAGCATTGTCTGTTGTCAAAACCTCTTAGGATTGTATCTGATAGCGTTAGTAGAAGGGTTTCCATGCTGCAGTGTTTTCTGAAGCCGTGTTGTGTTGCGTGTGGTATGCTATTTTGCTCTAGGTGTTCATTTAGTTGTTTGAGAACTACCTTTTCTGTTAATTTAGCTAGGAAGGGTAAGTTTGAGATGGGTCTACAGTTGTTTAAATCATTTGGGTCCAGGTTCTTTTTTTTTTAAGATAGGTTTGATAGTGGCTATTTTTAGTTTGACTGGGATTTCCCTTCTTCCAGGGATTTGTTGATGATTGCCGTGATAGTTTATGAGATTCCTTTTATTTATTTATTTTTTTAATTTATAACTTTTATTGGCAACATGTAGACAGCCTGTACAAATTCCACTAGAATGAGTAAACATAATTTATACAGAAACGAATACAGTGAGTTATTATCAACAACATCAACAAGGGCATGTTGCCATAGTATGTATTATTACCCTAACTCCCCCCCGCCCCCATGAGGCGTACAACTATTGTCCTTAGAATATTGTGTAAGGATAACAAAGCATATGCACAGGCAGTAAAGATATGTGGATAGAGACTCGATATCAAGGTCCCGGTATGGGCCCTCAGAGCGCAAGGGGTCACTGGGATCTCTCAAACCACCCTCACTAGTTCAGGACCACAATAGAGCTGGAATGGCACTAGCTACCATCCCCCCATAGTATTGTGCATCCAGCGATCATAGGGCCCCCATATCTTTGAAAAATTATGTACCGACTTATTTTTATATGCAGTGATCCGCCCAAGGCTATGCATATTCCTGACTGCTGCCTGCACCATAAGTATTGTAGGTACCTTCGTGTCTTTCCAATATTGTGCAATGAGGCATCTCGTCGCAGTTACCACGTACTTAATAAAATAATTATGAAACTTATAAGTGTCCTTGAGTTCTTCATTCAGCAATGCTTGAGACGGAGTTAGTTGAACGGTGATTCGTAATATAGTTGTAATCCAATCAGAAATCAAACTCCACAGGTAACGAATCTTGGGGCAAGTCCACCATAAGTGAAAAAATGTTCCTTTTTCCCGACATTGCTTCCAGCACAGTCCTGAAGAACTCGGTCTCATGTGTTGCAGCTGGACTGGGGTAACATACCATCGGAAGAACAATTTGTATCCATTTTCGATATGCTTAGCTGAAATTAAACCTGTTTGCAGGCCGTGAAACACCCGCAGCCAGTCCTCCTTGGTCCAGTCGCACTGTAAATCCAGTTGCCATGCTCGAATATGGGAAGTAGAAAGTGAGAAACTACCACACAATAAACCATATATGTTGGAAATATGTTTATCTACCTTATTTGCATGTCTGCACATGCTTTCAAATGAGGACACCCCTTTTGTTAAATCCTTTTCTACCTGATTACTAATGTAGAAATGTTGAACTTGCAAGTATTTAAACAAATCTGCAGGTGTCAAATTGTGCCGTTCTCGCAACGTCTGAAATGGAAGCAACCCCCCTGGTGCCCACACATGAGCAAGTTGCGAGATACCACTTATAATCCAATGAGAAAAGGCCATAGGATGACCCGCAGGCCTGAATGCATTATAATGAAATAAATGAGTGCTATGAAAGAAAGTTTGTGTACCCACTAAGGTTTTCTTCCATTGTTCCCATATTGACAGAGTTACCTCGACCGTGTCCAGTAACTGCCCTCTCTGGGGCCAGGTATTCCTCTTTTGCCACATAAGCGCGCTAATGGGTAAAGTCCCTATGATCGCTTGCTCCAGCTGTACCCAGGGCTTGCCATTTGTGTTCCTATGCCATTCTACAGCCGCTTTAAGCTGAGCGGCGCCTTGATAGCGGGCTAGATTGGGCATCCCCAAACCTCCCTGTAAACGGGGTAAGTATAGGGTCTGCTTAGCAATTCGCGCTCTCTTGCCTTTCCACAAATATTTATTCAATCGGTTTTGCCATTTATCCAAAAGCTTTACCGGGATCAGAATTGGCAACGTTTGTAAGAGATATAAAAGCAGAGGCATAACATTCATTTTAACCACCGCCAGTCTCCCCAACCAAGAAATGTGGTACCGGTCCCACTCTTCAAGGTCCTTATAGATTTTAGCCAATAAAGGCGGGTAGTTTAGTTGAAACAAGTTATCACACACCCCCAAATATACCCCCAGGTATTTCAATTTTTGCTTGGCCCACTTAAAAGGATATCCTTGTTGAATCTGAACCACCATTTCCGGTGACAGGGATATGTTTAATAATTCGGATTTATCCCAGTTAATAGTGAACCCCGATACAGAGCTAAATTCAGTAATTTCTTTGGTGACTTCCCGTAGCGATTGCAGCGGGTCAGTAATGGTAAACAAGATGTCGTCTGCAAATAAGGAAAGCTTGGACGAGAAGTCACCAACCTGTATCCCAGATATCAACTGGTTATTCCTAATTTTTTGAGCAAAGGGTTCCAAAAAAAGAGCAAACAATAAAGGGGATAGGGGACAACCTTGCCTGGTCCCTCTCTGTATGTCAAAAGGCAAAGAATACCCCCCATTAATTTTGAGACAGGCTGTGGGAGCCTCATAAAGTTTATGTATCCACGTTATGAATCTATCCCCTAAGTGGAATTGGCACAGGGTCCGGAATAAAAAGGGCCAGTGAACATAGTCAAAGGCTTTCTCAGCATCGATAGCCAGGAGAGTCATAGGAATTTGATGGGATCTTGCCCACCACATAGCGTCAACTGCCTTCCTGACATTAATCGGACGCCATGCGACCTGGAATGAAGCCCGACTGATCTGGATGGATCAAGTTGGGGAGAAAGGTATTGAGCCTGTGTGCCAGTATTTTTGCGAGTAATTTCATGTCCAAGTTTATTAAGGAGATGGGGCGGTATGAACCGCATAAAGTAGGGTCACGCCCTGGCTTGGCTAGAAGTGTCACCCCCGCCAAATTCGCCTCTCTGGATAGGGAACCCTGATCTTGCAGTGAGTTAAATAATTTTACCAGAGGGGGAATTAATGTAGTTGCGAATTTTTTGTAAAAAGCGGCCGTAAAGCCGTCCACGCCGGGAGATTTGCCCTGCTTCAAAGCCCCTATGGCCCACAACACCTCCGCTGCTGTGATATCCCGAGTGCTTCCGGAGGTACCCGGGGGAGCTGTGTGGTCGACAAGTAGTGGTCTATCTCTGCTGGGTGAATAGTAGGGTTAGTTGCATAAAGAGCTGAGTAAAATCGCAAAAACCTTTGCCTAATTTCGGTACTGGAAGTAATTATCTTCCCCTGTTCGTCTTTTAACTTTACAATATTGAGTACTGATTGTTTGACCTTTAACTTGCGGGCCAGATATCTTCCAGCCTTATTCCCTCCTTCATAGAATGACTGTTTTGCACGTTCCAATTGGAACGCAACCTGAGCCGCTTCAATTTCCACCAATTGCAATCTTAATTTATCCATTTGTGCCAAAAGTTGGTTATTCCCGGTAGTGGAATGTAAAAGTTCTAGCCTTTGTATCTGCCCAATGATTTCGATCTTATCCCTCTGTTTCTGTTTTTTCACATAAGCTCCTCTGGCAATAAGCAGACCCCTAATCACTGCTTTAAGACAGTCCCACAGCGTGGTTGGGGCCGTTTCTGGCGTATCATTTATTTGTAGGTAATCCTGAATACTCGAATTGAGAAGGTCACAAAAGGCTTCATCTGCCAACAGGCTTTCGTTGAGCTTCCAGTACCGTATGCCCTGATCCATGGCAGAAAAAACTATCTGTAAAGATATTGGACTATGATCTGACCAGGTAGCGGTCCCTATAGTCGGGTTGCTAACATGATTGGAGCAGCTTTTTGTAACCAGCAAATAATCTATTCTAGAATATGTCTTGTGGGCTTTAGAAAAAAAAGTATATCCCCGTCTATTGGGGTGCCAAACCCTCCATGTGTCAATTAAACTGTACCTGCGTAGGAAGCAGTGGAAACTCCGACGATCTTTCTTCTTAGTTTGAGTATTCCCTTGTGAATTATCCAGTCTAGGGTTGGAGGTCAGATTAAAATCTCCCCCAATTATCAAATGACCCTCTGCACATTGATCTATAATCTGAGATAAGCGAGCTAGATAAGGTCCCTGAGCGCTATTGGGAGCATATACGCTTAAAAGAATATTTTTCCCCACCAATAGCAATGATCACCATAAGATATCTACCCTCTGGATCTGAGTAGCATGCTATTTCTTCATACATTAAATCTCTGTGAATTAAGATGCCTACCCCAAGGTACTTATGAGACAGTGGCCTGGCCGCCCAATATTGCTTTGGGTAGTCATTATGTCGAAGTAAGCGTTCATATCTCTTTTTTAAGTGTGTTTCCTGAACCATCCCAATCATAACATTGTGATAAGCCAAGTCAGAAAATAGAGACTGCCTTTTAAGTGGCGAGTTCAGCCCCTTAACATTAAGGGACCAAATATTTATATTCGCCATAACATCTGAACAGTATTTCCTTTAAAATAAACCCCTGAGCCCCAGTGTACAATAATTCGGTCCTGCCAGTTTAGCTGTAATTTTAGATGTACCCTCACACAGAGAAACGGAGCATAATAGCTTTGTCCCACCTCATTTCCCCCCCCTCCTCCCCGCTTTCCCATCCCCTCTGCAGAGTATTCCTCTCTCGAGGACCACTCTGCCTGTGAAAAGGAGGAAACAGTCATACCAACAGTTGCCTTCCACCAGACATCTTACAGAATTTATAAAAATCATCAAGCATAACATTGAGGCTCCCCTTTTTAAATCTCAGGAAAAGCCTCTGAATGAAAACCAGATTGATATAAGTCCAGTAACATGTAATAACATTTAGACCAAATAAGGATACAAGAAGTCATTGTCCCGAGCAGACTAAACTTGAAACTGGTAACTAGAGCGTCCGGAGGACACAGCGCCATGCTCGTGTGGCCTGTTCGGCGCATCCACGACCATAAATTGAAAAAAATAACTGGTAGAGGATTTCTCATCCTGCAGGTTCTCACCCGTGTGGGTCTTTCTCCGGTTGTCGTTGCAACCGTCTGTCTCCCCTGATTACTCTTTGCCACCTAGGCGGTTCATCTTTGCGGGCACTAGGCGGCGGAGGCGCTGGTAATTCTACACAGTCGCGATAGCCCGCCTCTTTTAGAATTTGGGAAGCCTCCACGGGTGTCCTCACCCTATGCGTTGCCCCCTTAACTGTGAAGCTGATCCCGAACGGGAACAGCTAGTGATATCGGATATTTTCTTTTCTAAGAAGTCCTGTTATGGGCTGGAAATCCCTTCTTTTCTTGATTGTAGACGGTGCGAGGTCAATAAAAATCATGAGCTCATGCCCTTGCCATTGCCACATGGTCTGCCTTCGCGCTATGCTTGCGATTTTTTCTTTGAGTCCAAAATCCTGGTAACAAGCTATGATATCTTTAGGCACATTATTGCCCCTTGGGCCCAGCACTCTGTGAGCTCGCACAATTTTGACTGCATCAGCTGGAACTGCGGCCTTGTCCACCTCACCTTCAGCAAGCAGCATGGCGCTTATTTGTACCACTACAGCTGCACAATCAGCATAGTCAGGAAGCTCCGGTATGCCGCGAAAGCGGAGGTTTTGCCGTCGGGACCTATTTTCAAGGTCCTCGACCTTGTCCTGGAGGCGTTCCATCTCACTTTGTAACGTGGTCAGATGCTCTCGGGCTGTTTTTATTCCGTCACTATTGGCTTCAGCTCGTGTCTCCACTTCAAATATGCGCCGTCCATGTTCTGCTATGTCACCTCGAAGCTCCTCAATCGAGGTCTTGATATCCGCAGTGTTGGCCGAAATTTCATTTTTCAGGTCCTCAAACCAACCCCGCATTTCGGACTTGGTTGGGTATTCAATATGTTCCTGCGGCGATTCTGCCCTGCCGACCGCCGGACTCTCATCGGCCGCAGGCACGTCCGCCATGTTAGTTTCCAAAGGCTCTCCTTCCAGCCCAAGTTTGTGGTACGAGTACTTCGTAAAATCAAATGCTTTTCGTCTGGTCGTCATCTGCTACTCTTCCTATAACGTAAAGTTATATTTGACACCTCGTGTGTCCAACTAGGGGGCTTGATGAAAGTAGATGCTGTCGGTCATTGGAGGAGACTCGGGTTTAGGCTGCCATCTGTCTGAATGACGTCACTTCCTCCATGAGATTCCTTTTAGAGTTTGAGTAGGAATTTTGCCAATGTTGTGGCAGGCTGGGTTTAGTGTTTTTAGAAGGGTCTCAGTCTCTTTGGATGAGACTGGTTCGAATTTGGACCATGATGATATGTCTTTGTTGGTTAGATGTATGTTGTGTGTCTTGTTATTATTTAAGTTCTCTTTTATTTTAATTATCTTGTTTTTGAAGAAGTTTGCTAATTCATCACTTAGGTTTTTGTTTTGGTATGCATTATTGTTGCTGTCAGAGGTTAAGTTTTTCATTATGTTGAATAGTGTTTTTGGGTTGAGTATTTTTGTATTTTATTGCTGTAGTATTCACATTTTGTTTTAGATAATATGTTTTTTAGTGTGCCAGGTGTGTGCGATATCTTGCTAGTGTTAGAGGGCATTTATTTTTGCGCCATTCTTTCTCCTTAGGGTTGATTTGGTATCCTTCAGTTGTTTGTTGAACCATGGGTTCAGGGTTTATATTTTTTTTTGTCAGTTTTTTTTGTTCTTTCAGGGTTTATTTTGTTGGCAATATCTGCTGTAATTTGTAGCCATGATTGTGCGGCATTATTGATGTTGGATAGGTCTATGTTCTTTAGCTGGATCTCTAGTTCGTCTATAGGAAATGGAGGTCGGTATTTGAAGGAGGTTTGACTGTTGTTCTTTAGGTTGAGGTATGTGTTGAGTGATGAATGACACAATGGTCTGACCAGGGTATTGGTGAGCAGGAGACAGATGGGTCAGGTGTGAATTTGTCGTTTGTGAAGATGAAGTCGAGGGTGTGGTCTGCTTTGTGTTGAGTCTTTTACTAGCTGTGTGAAGTTGAGGGCAGATAGTACTTCTATCAGGGTTTGGCTGGAATGTGAAAGGGGTGTTTCATCGATATGGAGATTGAAGTCTCCTAGTATAATTGCGGGCTTTTTATGATTTAATTTTGATGTGAGGAATTCTAATAGCGGTGAAATGTCATTGTCAAGTAGTTGGGGAGGGGGGGGCAGTAGATTAGGCATATCGGTAGGTTGTCTGAGTCAAATAATGCTACCTTATAATATTGTGGGAGTCAGTGCGAGGTAAGTTTCATGGCAAAGCATTTGACGATTAACATTAATCCTACCCCTCCCCGTGTGTTTCTTGTTATGGAGAATATATCGTATATGTTGTTTGAAATCTGGTTTAATATTACTTGGTCTGTTTTTTTTAGCCATGTTTCAGTAATGGCAATGAAATCAGGTTTGTGATCTTGAAGGATGTCAGAAATCAGTATGAATTTTTTTGATAGCGACTGGGTAAAACATGTTGAATATTGAGTCTTTGATTTGTATATTTACCAGGTGATGTTTTCTTTCAGTTTGATGTTTTGACATTATGTAATTCATCTGTGATTGTTTGTGGTTAGAGCTGATGTAGGACTCGGGCTTCTTGGATGAGTATCTTGTTCTTATGTAGGCTGTTGTCCTCATGGAGTCTGTCGGGGGTCTTGGCTAGAGTTGGTGTGGCTGCTCGGGTGTGCTGCTCGAAGGGGCACTCAAAGGGGCAGGCCCCTTTGTCGCATGGTGCTTGCAGTTGGGATTTAAACCCGGCGGTTGGGTCACTTGCTTCAACGTCGCTTACCTTGGCAGTCCTTCCGAGGTGGGGAGGCGGATCGCTGAGGTGGGCTGCGGGCGAGAAACGATGCATTGCGGTTCGGTTGGTGCGAGGCCCTTTACCCGGGCGGGTATGCGCCGGCAGCGCAGGGATTGTGGGGCAGCCAGAGAAGAGGTGGAAAAGCGCCTGCAGTTGGGATTTAAATCCAGCAGTCAGGTCGCTTGCGTCAGTGTCACTGACATGGGCGGTCTTTCCGAGGTGAGGAGGCGAATCACTGAGGTGGACTGTGGGCAAGAATCGATGCGGCGCGGTTCGGTCGGTGCGAGGCCGGACGGTTGAGGGTGTGAAGAGTTTCAGTTGATGGGTGGTCGTGGTTGGCTGGTAGTTGTCGATTGTCCAGGCAGTGTGGAAGAGGTAGTGCGGAGGGGCACGGAAAGGGCCCTGGATTGAGGGAGGCTTTAAGTTGCTTACCCAGTGCTTTCTCTGACGTCAGCTGGGGGTGGGCCTCTGGTGTCAGGGTTGGGTCTGGAAGTCAGGTAGACCTCATTCGGTTGCGGAGGGTGCGGGATGTTTTCACAGACCTTGATGGGTCTCAGATGGATGGGTGGCTGGTAGTACAAGTAAGGTCTTGGTTGAAAAGGGACGCTTTGGCATGCGACACCCAGAGCCAGAGGCCTAGAGCTGCTTTAAGGAGTTCCTTCGGTGCTCTGGAGTGTCGTCACGGGGGCGGGGTCAGCTCCTGAGGGGGAGCGGTGCGGCTCCTGGACTAGAGCACTGGTTGCTGGCGTCTCGTTGGAGGCAGTCCGGGGGCCTCGGCTGGTGTGATGTAGCAGGTAGGAGCTCGGCGCGGGCAAGATGGAGGCTTGAGGGCCTGGTGCCATTTAAGGAGCTCCTTCGGTGCTCAGCAGTATTATTTTAGTGACTGACAGGGCTTACACCAGTAACTGACAAGCCTTACCTTAATACTCCTCTCTCTCTCTCTCACACACACATTAAGTTAGAACACCTGAGTGCCAGGTAGGGATTTATTATTAGCTAATAGGAATAATTAGACAAAGGGGATTGGTACAAATAACACTAAAGGGCTGATTGCAATAATCAGAGAAGGTAATCAATCAGAATATACATTAGATAATAGGAATAATAATAATATGGCCTGACATATCTCTTAGGTAAACAGTCCAGTGCAGAGAAGTGCAGGCTGGCAGCTCCTCAGTCCATCGCTCTTCTCCTGCTTGCTTGGGTCAGTCCTTTTATCTATTGCTTTGCTGTGTTACTGGACAGCCACGTAGTAAGAGACACCTTGAAAGTGGATTGTGTCAGAGGTCACCTTATCTTTCTTCCAGCAGAAAGCAATCGTGCCGGGTATTAGGTGTCAGGCACAGTCCTCTGCACCCCTGCATATTTGTAAGTCAGGTTAAGAGGTTCTGAATTGGCCTGGCCCAGAACTGGTTCTCTACAGCCTCTGTTCATTCTCTCTGTTTGCAGCTCTGAGTTCATCAAGAGTGAGATTCAAGCAAAGTAATCCCATAACGGGGGAAACAGAGCAGTGACAGGGAATGGAGGGGAGAGGGAGAGCAACACAGAGGAGGGAGCAGGGCCTGGAGGAGGATAAGAGACAGAGGGGACAGAAGAGGGAGAGAGAAGGGCAGAGAGGACAGATAAGGGAGAGAGATAAAACAGAGCAGAGGAGAGGGAAGAGACAGTGGTGGCACAAGGAACAGACAGAAGAGTGAAAGAGGAGGCAGATTCAGGGGCTGAGGGGTAAATATATGTAAATGCATGCAAATAAGGGGAGGCACCCAGTACACAAGTGTGTAATCCTGGTCTGTGGAAAAGTTGGCAACCTTTGTCTAACCCCCGTCCAAAGCAAAAAAATCTCAGCTGAGCCCTTCATCAGATGCTGACAGGATTTCTGACACATATTTGTATTATGTTTATAAAGCAAAGTTTCATATTCAAAAGTACCCATTTTTACAGGATTGTACTGAGATGGTGGTGCTGGGTTTCATAATGAATGTAATTAACTCAGGGGAGGGTCTATGAAACTGAAGTTATTTTGGGAGAAAGAGGTACAAGGCTGAAGGTTCACTTAGGGTATTTAATACTCTTGTACCAGCGCTGCCCATAGCACAAGGCCCTTAACCCCACACTGGCACCAGCCTGCAAGGGTCAGAAGGTGGAAGTAGCCTCAGGCTGCTCTTGCATGGTCCTGCGAGGGCTGGAAGAAGGTAGAGATGTGCGTGCATTGGTCAGCATGGACTGATGAAGCAGGAGGGTAGGTTATCTAAGAATGCCATTTGGGCAATAATATAGATTAGACACCGAAATAGACCAGATATAACCTTTTAATTGAGTGGAGACAAATATTCATACAGGTGCCCGACTCTGGCCGAGTTTCGCCCCTACTGGGGCTGCCTCAGGGGCTAAAACAATAAATACGCCATATAAATAAACAGACATAAATACATTATAACATGTGATATAATTAAAACATACAATATAATCAAAATAACATTAAAAGGTATCAAAGACTAAAATGCAAATCACTAATTACACTTGATAAAAAACAATTAAAAGATGCTTAGTGAATCAAACTATGAAAAACTGAAAAAAAACAAATAAAACAATATTTGTACCTGTATGTAGAAGTTCTCGTTTTCTATGTCACAAGAATGTGCTTACGATTAAAACTTCAATTATCTAATGATCTGGAAGTTAATAAACACATTAATAATACTTCTGAACATAAATATATAATGAAATGATGATAAAATAACTAATGCTAAACTGTACTCAATAATAAAATACTATCCAACATTAATTCTAATTATTATATGTAACAGATAGAACCTTAAGCAACAGACTTGGATCTCAAAACATCACACTCTTAATTGAGTAAAAATGAATGCGAGCAAATATTTAAAATCTGTACACAAGCATATCATAAAAAACTATCCCCTGATGTAACTTAAAAAACAGGCACGGGCTTATAAGCTACATACAAAATGAAAAGAACATCTCAAACCGATATTATATCAACCAAGAGAAATTTAAAAAAAAAGTGTACGTTATAAATAAATAAATAAAAAGAATTTTGATTTTTCCTTAATCTCCTAATAGTGTCTCACGTAATCTCAGTGCATTTCCATTATTTTTCCTTTTTATTGCTTACAAATACAAATGCAATATATTGTATGCATTCTTATTTCTTTGTTTGTAAAAGAAAGTTATAAATAAATAAATAAATAAAAAGTGTACACTCATAAGGGGAACTGCTATGATATGTAAAAAGCTATTCGAGCATAAATTGTAAACGCGTAATACAACGGATAGGCTCAGCTTATCTGCCATTAATGCACTAGAAGGGTGCAGCTCTGTCAGTCTGCATTATTCTTATGCAACAAGAATTAACAATCATTGCAAAAAAGCTTTACATGATGGATAGCAAAAGTAAAGAAAACCGGTACTTATGCAAATATAATAATAGAGCGTAAAAAAAACGCCACCATCTGAATTTGCTAATGATTTGGCAAAAAAAATGCCTGCTTTAAAATATAAAGACGATCGATTATCGATTATCGATTATGCCGACTCTAACCAAATGCTGGGGCAACAGAACCGCGTTTTCCTGGCAGAGACGCGGTCCCCGTAGGAGCACAATGAAGAGCATAAACTCCTAAATGTTTTACTGAATGGAAAAAAAGCAGATTTATTACTTACTTAGATAAAAGAGCCGTCACGCACAGTCTCCGCTCTGGTTTAGACCAAAATGTGAAGCGGAGAGACTCGTTCGCCATTTAAATAAGTGAAAAACGCGCCAGAACGCTCCGTCAATCAAATTAGGGGCGTGGCTTAGAAAGAACCCGTATGAAAACGCGGCGGCAAATACAGAAAACGATACAAATAACAATAAGTTAAAAACGCGCCAGAACGCTCTGTCAATCAAATTAGGGGCGTGGCTTAGAAAGAACCCGTATGAAAACGCGGCGGCAAATACAGAAAACGATACAAATAACAATAAGTTAAAAACGCGCCAGAACGCTCTGTCAATCAAATTAGGGGCGTGGCTTACAAAGTACCCGTATGAAAACGCGGCGGCAAATACAGAAAACGATACAAATAACAATAAGTTAAAAACGCGCCAGAACGCTCTGTCAATCAAATTAGGGGCGTGGCTTAGAAAGAACCCGTATGAAAACGCTGCGGCAAATACAGAAAATTATACAAATAACAGTTTATTAAATTTAATGATGAAGAACATATTTATGATATTACTAAAAATGAATCCTTTTGAAGTTAAATATAAATAATAAAAAATATTTAATTTAAAAATACCCACCCAAGTGCCGATCAGTGTTAACTAGTATATATAATATTACCACCTAAAACACTGAGTTGAATACAGCGCAGTTATGTGCTTTGTATTAAATATATATTTTTTTATAACCAACCCATGTACATTTGACTGCTAAATCCTAATATAAAAATTTTTTTATTTTAAAATAATGCTGAATTGCAAACGTATCAATCAAGTATTGGAAAAGTAATGGTAAAGTAAAAAACTTATATGCAATGAAAAATAATTGATTTGAGATGCCGAACTGAAATATTTTGGAAATTGTAATTGCTGAATCCAATGAAATATAAGCCTAATTTATAAATAATAAGCCTGTGCCTGTGCTCAGTAGGAGGACAGTTATGAAAATCATATTATTTTTCATTGCATATAAGTTTTTTTACTTTACCATTACTTTTCCAATACTTGATTGATAGGTTTGGTTAGAGTCGGCAACTTATATACACTAGTGCGGTACATAATCGATAGTCTTTATATTTTAAAGCAGGCATTTTTTGCCAAATCATTAGCAAATTCAGATGGTTGTTGCAGTCTCTACCGCTTCCCCCCGCTCCGGGCTCAACCTGGCCTACCTCCGCTTCAGGAATCGCCGCATTCCACCCGTTCTGGACCCCGGGGGTGTCTCGTGCTCCACGTGGCGGCCGCCATTGCGGTCCGGCTTCTCTTCTGCCTCACGCACGAGCAAGGACGCCCATCTTGAGCGCTCATCCCCGGAAGCCTGGCCCCGCCCGCGCGGCTGACGTCACACAGACACACTCTCATCCCATCACGTATCCTCTTCAAAACACTCACTATTATACATAAAGCTATCCACAAAGATAACTCCTCCTGGCTCAGTGAACCCATCCGTTTCATACAATCCACCTGCCCAACCAGAACAAACCATAAATTCACTCTGCAAGTCCCTACCCTTAAGAGGGCCCGACTAACTTCAACCAGGGATCGTGCCTTCTCAATTGCAGGCCCAACCCAATGGAATGCACTACCCTCAAACCTCCGATCGGAGTCATGCCCAACTAAATTCAGAAAAATGCTAAAAACCTGGCTCTTCCACCAAGCCTTCCCGGACTAAATCTGCTACAAACATCATCCCCCCCCCACCCCCTCAGCTGCAAACACCTTCCTCCCCACAGCCATGTAAATAATTCATTTCCCTCATTCCCCCCTCCCTAGCATTTGTAAATATTTCTCCTCCTCTTTGCCCCCTTCCCTCTCTCAGTTAAGCCTTCGGGCTCTCGGTTGGAGCCCATCTAACTCTTGTTTGCTGGTTGTCTACTCCCCACCCCCGTTCAATGTATTTTCTACCTGCTGTTACAATGTAAAAAAGACTATAACCTCACACACCTTGAGACTTGCCAGTTGAAATGTGAACGGCCTAGGAACTCCCATAAAAAGAACAAAGGTGCTGCAGCACCTGCGCAGAAGTAAAATAGATAATGCATGCCTACAGGAGACTCACTTGACAGCGGTTGAAAGTAAAAAGCTTTGCCGTGACTGGATGGGGCAAGTTTACTTTTCACCCGCACAGGGCAAAAAGGCAGGGGTGGCGATTCTACTTCACAAGTCACTTAATTTTCAATTAACTTCTGAGATTGCTGACTCCGATGGCAGATATTCCATGATTATTGGCAAACTCAATGGCAATGAAATAACATTGTGTACAGCATATGGTCCTAATTCAACATCCCCTGTGTTTTTCCACCATTTAACAGCTCAGATATTGAAACATAAGCAAGGATGGTTGCTAATCACAGGGGAATTTAATGCGGTCATGGTCCCACGTTTAGATAGCTCCTCATCCAGGGGAGCCAGTGGATCCACAAACTCTTCTAAATGTTTAACCAAATTTTGTAAACATCTTCAACTTTTAGATTACTGGAGGAACCTACACCCTGAGGAGAGTGATTATACCCACGTTCCTAAAGCCCACAAAACGCTATCACGCATTGATTATATCTTTGGAGACAGTTTTTTATTCCCACATATTAACGATGAATCTATAGGGCATCCTTGCGTTTTGGACCATGCTTTAATATGGGCGGACATACACATAGGAGCACAGGCACAACATACAAAATTCCAGAAATTTCTGCAAGATAAATGGTACCTTTTTAATGAAACTAACGCCCAACATAAAAATGACCCGGGTTTATCTTGGGAGGCAAGCAAATCTGTAATGAGGGGAGAAATAATCTCCTATTTACACTCTAGGAATAAAAAATTGACCGCTAAAATATTGCAATTAGAACACACTCTACATCAGGCTAAACAACAGATGATTCACAATCCACCTATAGCAATGAGCCATGCATATCATACCACATTGGGGGAATTACAGGGGTATCTACAACAAAGAGCCATGAGGAGCTGCCAGTTTGCTGAATATAACTTTTTTCGTTTTGGGAATAAAACGGGAAAATTATTAGCAAATTTAATTAGAGCGAGATGTAGTTGGACCCATATAGACCGACTGAAAACGTCCCAAGGCACTTCGGCTTTAAAAGAAGCAGACATTGGGGAGACTTTAAGGTTGTTTTATGCTCACTTAATTCCGAAGGTCGCATAGGGAGTAGAGTAGAGGAGGATCAATTCTTTAAAGGTCTAGCTCTCCCTAAACTAACACAACAACAATTGGAGACTCTTAATCGACCGATTATACCGTCAGAGTTAAGCCAAGTAATTCAGACTTGTAAAGTGGGCAAAGCTCCTGGACCCGATGGGTTCTCATATGATTATTTTAAAATTCTGCAATGTCAAATTTCAGAACCTCTATGTAAATTCTTTCAAGCAGGATTAGAAACCGGAACATTCCCACCCGATTTTAACAAAGCATATATCACTGTTAAGTCAGGGAAAGATTTGTCTCAAGCAGCATCATATAGACCAATATCACTACTAAACTGTGATCTCAAGTTGCTGGCTAATGTGTTAGCCTCAAGAATCAGTACAGTTCTCCCTCATCTTATCTCAGAGAATCAAATGGGTTTCGTGAAAGGTAGAGCGGCTGGCTCCCACATAGTGAGCCTTACCACAGCTATGGCCTACTGCTCCTCTCATCAGATAGAATCAATGGCAGTTAGTTTCGATTTGGAAAAGGCCTTTGATAAGGTGGCATGGCCTTATTTATTCTCGGCTTTGGGCAGGTACAGTTTCACAGGCAATATTTATTTTTATTTATTTTTTATTTTATTTATACGCTTTTATATACCGAAGTTTAGTTAGATGCCTTCACTCCGGTTTACAGGTGAAACAACGAATTACAAGTGAGAAGATAACTGGAATAACAACATAACTGGTAAAACGACATAACTGGTAAAACAACCAATATGGAATGGTTATAACAACGGGTGTAAAAATGTTATAGCTAACAGCTTCTATAGCAACCTAATGGATATATCGTCAGATGTAAAGAGAATAACAGTCAGTGGTTGAATTTAACTATCAGTGATAGTATGCGGTGTCTTTATGCAATATTTAAGGCTTCTCTATCACAATCCCACATCTCATCTCCTAGTTAATGGATTTATGACTCCCTTTTTCACACCGAAGCGGGGAGTTAGACAGGGATGCCCCCTGTCACCACTTCTTTATATATTATCATTAGACCCATTATTAAGAGTAATAGCAGAAGATGAAGCAATCAAAGGGCTTGAAGTTAAAAACACCTCTTTTAAAATTGCAGCATTTGCTGACTATTTACTTATTTTCTTAACAGACCCTGTTGCATCCCTTTCCCATATATTAGTCCACCAAACTACATTTGGTTTCTTTTCCGAGCTAAAAATAAACGGGGATAAGTCGGAGGCTATGCCAGTGTTTGGCAGCCTATTGAATGCCTGGGGTCAGGAGTTTCCCCTGAGATGGGCCGGTGAATATATTAAATATCTCGGAGTCCTGATTCCTTCAGATATCACAAAAATATACTGAACAAACATTCGTCCTATGTTGAAAAATCTCAGAGAACGTTTAGAGAGGTGGTCACATTTACCCTTATCACTCACTGGAAGAATACAACTGTTCAAAATGAATGAATTGCCTAGGGGTTATACCTAATGCAGATGCTCCCGATGTGGTTACAAAGATCAGATCTCTTAGAGATACAGAAGGTGTTCACACGGTTTTTATGGCAAGGACGCAAAGCTCGAATAGCACTGTGTTGGCTGCAGGAACCATTATGTAAGGGGGGCTTGGCGTGCCCTGACCTTAAAAAGTACAACCTCATATGCATGTTGAGACACTTTAAAGATTGGTTTGCAGGGACTTCTTTCCATTCTTCCACATCTCACTTACATGCTTGGTTTCAAGGGTTAGCCTTAACTGCCCTCATCCAAGAACCAAAATCGTCACTCCCAGCCCCTTTACGAAACTTTCTCATTTTAGAATCAGGCAGAAAAGCATGGCGTTTCTTTTTTTTTAATTTTCTTTTTATTGAATTTTTAAACAATGATTACATTAATTATAATGTCTCCAGAAAAATACAGAGATTAGAAAAGAAAGAAAAAAAATAAACCATTACATCTGGCTCGAGTACATTCAAGAAAAAGATATACTTTTCTCCTCTGTTTATCATAGGTAAAAAAACAGAAGATCCAAGATGTTAAGAAGCAGATATACAAGTAATAATCATAAAGCAAAGATTAGCATTGCATAAGATAACCCATTACTATCTTTCAAATATAACCTAAACTCCCCTGGAGACAAACTTAGGAGTGTGTGTCCAGATATTCCCGTAGATGCAAAGGGCCTGTGAAGACATATTTAGCATTTTGAAACAAAAGTATACATTTGCACGGGAACCGTAGATTAAACTTCGCCCCTCTAGTTACCACCTCATTTCTCATAAGAAGAAATTTTTTCCTTTTCTCTTGGGTAGATTTTATAATGTCAGGAAAGACTCGCACTTGCTGTCCATGGAATTGTTGATCTGAGTTTCGAAAGAAAAGTCTAAGTATAGAATCTCTTTCTGAAATATAAGTAAACGTCACTAGTAAGGTTGCTCTTGATGTTATAGGTGTCTCAGTGGATTTTTCCAATAATTCTGTTAGGTTTAATGACGATATTTCCTCATTTGCTTGTATTTCCTTTTCTTTTTTGATCTTTAGATGAAGGTATATAAAATGCTTTTGATATGGTTGGAATATCCTTTTCTTGAAGCCTCAAAATCTTTAAGAAATAATTTTTAAGCATTTCTTTAGGTGGGATAATACGAGACTTGGGAAAGTTCAAAAACCTCAGGTTGGATCTCCTCATTGTATTTTCAAATCACTTCCATTTTGTTTAACTGCAAGGTTTCTGACTTAATTAAATTGCCTTGAATTTCCTTAATTTTCTTTATTTCTTGTTCCATTCCTGATATAGAAGTTTCCATATGACTTGTCTTATTTTCAATACATTGTACTCTATTAGCCTGATCTTTTAACATTATAGAGATAGACTTAATGGATTTATCCATACCCAAAAGTAACTTCCACACCTCCTGCAAAGTAATTTTTTTCTGGCACAGTCATTGTCTTCTCAGTAATATCTGGCATTATCACTCCTACCTCCAGGAGATTTCCTCTGTCCGCTTCTGTTTTCCTTCCCTTCTGATCCGCAGCTCCTCGGCCCTTGGAGCCCTGCTCTGGGCTCTCCGAGTCGGTCAGTGTATCACTACCAACTCTCAGGGTCGGCGGGATCTCGAGGGAAGCTGGAACAGCTGAACTTCCAAAATTCTCCTCCGTTCTCTTGGGAGGTCCTATCGGCGGACTAGGGGTCCTAGGTGCTCCGGGGCTGAGGGATGTATCCCTCGGCCATCGCGGTTGGCGTCTGCTTCTCGTCGCTCTCGCCAGCGGCCCCTCCCTCCGGTCTCTCAGTAACGGGCCTCGCAAATACCTCCTCGATCCGCGGCTGTCGTTCTTTGGATGTCGGCGTTGAGGTAAGCTCTCGGACTCGAGCCTTCCTTTTAGTATGTGGCATCGTAAAAAGAGGCAATATATTTGAGAAGATAAAAATAACAGAAAGGCTCGAAGGAAATTTCTACCACGGAGCAAAGAGTTTCTGCGTGTGCTTATGCCAGCGCCATCTTGGATCTAGCATGGCATTTCTTACGTGTATTCAAGGGATCTTCGTGCATTCTGACACCAATGGTTCCGATATGTAAATCCTCAATTTACACTGGGGCTCAATAACCCGATATTCCGACCGTGGGAGGACAAAGGTTTAAAATACATTTATTTATTTTTTATTTAGTTAGGTTTTTTATATACCGGCATTCACATCATGCCGGTTTACATTCAAAGAGGGTGTGCAAAACAGTACAAACAGTACAAAACTGAAATTAGTGCAGAGGAGTTGCAGTTACATTGAAACAGGGGTACTGGAAGAGAAAATACAGTAGAAAGTAGTAGAAAGTTAACTCATAAATTAATAATTATTTATAGAACCAGAGTGGCTACATTCTTTGAATAGGTGGTTGTGATTCAGATGTGCTCTGGGAAGGCTTGTTTGAAAAGCCAAGTTTTCAATCTTTTTCTGAAAGTTGGCAGGCAAGGCTCCTGGCGAAGGTTAGTGGGGATGGAGTTCCAGAGTGATGGTCTGGCTGTCGAGAGAGCACGTTCTCTTGCGGTTATGTGTCGTGTGAATTTCGAATTGGGTATCTGGAGGGATCCTCTGTAGGCTTCTCTGGTTGGTCTACGGGGGTTGTGTAGGCTGAGCGGGTATTGAAGGTCAAGTGCAGTAAGGTGGTGGATGACTTATATATGATGGTAACGGATTTGTAGATGATTCTGAAGTGAATAGGGAGCCAGTGGAGATGTATTAAGATAGGTGAGATGTGGTCTCTTCTTCTGGTATTCGTGAGTATTCTTGCTGCTGCGTTTTGGACCATCTGTAGAGGTTTAGTATATGAGGATGGGAGACCTAGTAGGATAGCATTGCAGTAATCTAACTTTGCGAAGATTATTGCTTGTAGTATTGTTCTAAAGTCTTGAAAATGGAAAAGCGGTTTTATCCTTTCAGCACTTAGAGTTTGTGGAAACAGTCCTTTGTAGTGCGGTTGACAAATGCTTTCAAATTCATCTTGCTATCAATTATAGCTCCTAAGTCTCTCACTTGAGAGGAGAGTGGAATGTTTGGGGGGGTGCGGGAATTATTGTTGTTTTCTGGAGAAATTAGCATGAGTTCCGTTTTGGTGGTGTTTAAAATGAGATTTAGGCTGGTGAGCAGGTCATTGATCGTTGAGTGGCATGATTCCCAGTATTCGAGAGTTTTGATGAGAGATTCTTTAAGAGGGATCACTATCTGGATGTCGTCAGCATAGACAAAGTGTTTGAGTTTTAGTTCAGTTAGAAGCTGGCACAGCGGGAGAAGGTAAATATTGAATAGGGTGGGTGATAGGGAAGATCCCTGTGGGACTCCTACTGGAGCGTCATGGCGGAGAGATTCTTTGTTCTGGATTTTTACTTTGTAGCCTCTGTTATTGAGGAACGTTTTGAACCAGGCTAGAGCTGTACCTGTTATTCCAATGGATGAGAGTTGGTTTATGAGGATGGCGTGGTTAACGGTGTTGAAAGCTGCTGAAAGGTCTAACATGATCAGAAGGAAAGATCATTGATCATAGGTCAATTAGTGAACCTTTCACAAAAGCAAATCTACAGTTTTCAGGAATTACAGGCTAAATACAGTATATCTCATGCAGATTTGTTTGCCTGCCTACAAATTAGACATTATGTACAAACTTCCGGGTTCTACTATCGTGCTTTACTGGACTACAGGTTTCTGGAATCTCTGTTCCTTGGCCCTTCTCTGGGGAAACCTAAATGTTCCACCATTGCGAAGGCAGTGGGACAATGCAGCCCCGACTCGCTCTTGGAGGTTATTGCACACAAATGGGACAATTGCCCAGCATTGGAAATAACTGCCACGGATATTAAAATTTATATGAAAAACAATCTCTGAAAACTCAAATTTGCGGGAATTACAATTTAAATTTATCTGGCAATATTACTATACACGGCAAATGAAGATTAGTCCATCCCCCCAATGTCAGAAATGTGACACTCCGATAGGGGATTACTTTCACTGCTTCTGGTCATGTCCCAAAGTGCATGCTTTCTGGAAAGACATTCAAGTTATATGCTCTGACCTTTGTGAACACACGATACCCGATGACCCTAGGTTCTGGCTGTTTGGGCAGATTCAAATGTGGAGGCAGAAACCCTCAAGAATACAAAGAAGGTTTTGGGAAATAGCAGTTGTTCAAGCAAAGCACACAATACTATCTGTTTGGCTCTCAACCGAAGCTCCAGTGTTCCAGCACTGGTTAAATAAAATGTATAAACTAGCCAGTTTTGACCAAATTACAGCTCAGCACGGAAATGCCAGACAAAAAAAAAAAGAATACGACAGAAGAATGGGGTCCCTTTCTCACCCATTGCCAGGAGACATACCGAAATTTATTTATTTATTTATTTATTTAGCACTTTTCTATACCGACCTTCATGGTTAAATGACCATATCAGATCGGTTTACATCGAACTGGGAGAAACTGTAACAGAAAACAACTTTTATATACACAGAAGAATCAAAAGTTACATTCAACAGGGAGATTAAACTTGGGAGCTTAAGCAGCTGGAAAGAAAGGCCTAAGAGGGCATTAAACTAAGAACAATAACATCGTGGAATCAGGGCTAGTGCTTATTAAGTAGGAAAGGTACTAGTGCTTATAAAGTACTTAGAGGAGGTACAAAGATCTGTTGCTCGTGAAAGAGTTAGTCATCTAGTGTGTATCCAAGGGGTCTGGGAAGGCTTGGCGGAACAGCCAAGTCTTAAGTTTTTTCTTAAATGTTAGGAGGCAAGGTTCCATCCTGAGGTCTGAGGGGATGTTGTTCCAAATGGCTGGGCCTGCTGTCGAGAAAGCTCGGTCTTTGGTCGAAGTGAGGCGTGTGGTTTTGGTTGGAGGGGCTTGTAGAGATCCTTTGTAGACTTCTCTAATCAGTCTGATGGAAGTATGGAGTTTGAGAGGGATTTCGAGGTCGAGATGAAGGTGATTATGGATGGATTTGTGTATTAAGGTGAGTGATTTGTGTAGGACTCTGTAGTTAACTGGTAACCAGTGTAGGTTTCGGAGGATGGGAGTAATATGTTCTCCACGGTTGGTGTTGGTCAAGATTCTAGCAGCGGCGTTCTGTATCGGCTTGGTAGTTGAGCTGGGGAAGCCTAAGAGGAGAGCGCTGCAGTAGTCTATTTTAGCAAATAGCAAGGCTTGTAGAACTGTCCTGAAGTCATGGAAATATAGGAGAGGTTTGAGTCTTTTTAGAACCTGGAGTCTGTAGAAGCAATCTTTGGTTGTGATGTTGATCATTTGCTTTAGGTTGAGGTGGTTATCGAATATTAGCCCGAGATCTCTTACATGAGTATGAGTGAGATGGGTGGTGTTGTGGGTCTGTGGGAGGGGGTTGTCTTGGTTGGAAGAGATGAGGAGGAGTTCGGTCTTAGAGGCGTTAAGGACCAAGTTTAAACTGTTGAGAAGGCTGGTGATAGATTGTAGGCAGTTATTCCAGAGTGTGAGTGATTTAGCGATGGATTCTGTTATAGGAATCAGAATCTGCACGTCGTCTGCATAAATGTAGTGAATTAGTTTGAGACTTGTTAACAGTTGGCAAAGGGAGAGGAGGTAGATGTTGAAGAGGGTGGGTGATAGGGAGGATCCTTGAGGTACACCAAGAGAAGAATTTGTAGAAGGTGATTCTTTGTTGTTAATTTTGACTTTAAAGCTTCTGTTACTAAGGAAAGACTTGAACCATCTGTGGACTGATCCAGATATGCCTATGTCTGATAGGCGATTCAGGAGGATGGAGTGGTTGACGGTGTCGAAAGCCACCGAGATGTCTAGGAGGATTAGAAGGAAGGAATGGCCTTTGTCCAATCCCATAATAATATGGTCTGTTAGTGAGATGAGAAGGGTTTCCGTGTTGCGTGATTTGCGGAAACCATATTGGGATGGATATAGGATATTGTATTCTTCTAAATATTCTGAAAGCTGGGTGTTTACCAATTTCTCTGTTAGTTTGGCTAAGAATGGTAGATTAGAGATGGGGCGGAAATTAGCTGGTTCACTGGGGTCTAAGTTGTGTTTCTTAAGGAGGGGTTTAAGAGCCGCGTTTTTTAGACTGTCTGGGTACACACCTTGAGTTAACAAGCAGTTTATGATGTTGGTCAGTGGTCCGGAGATTGTGTTTGGGATAAGTAGCAGAAGTTTGGATGGGATGTTGTCTGCTGGGTGGCTGGATGGTTTCTGCCTCTTAAGAAGGGATTTGATCTCCTTAGGGGAGGTTAGTTCGAAATTGTCGAGCTTGGCTCCCATGAGGGTGTGGATATTGGCTAAAGTAGCGAGGGGGGTAGTATTGGTTGGAAGGAGTGCGAGAGTGTTCGAAATCTTCTACTGAAAGAATACAGCAAGCTCATTAGCCTTGGATTATGCCTGTTCATCTGGTATCGTCGGTGGAAGTCACTTTGTGATTTGTGATACATATGAGAAGAGAGCCTTTGCATCATATTGGAGATCGTGGATTTTATTGGCGTAGTATTCTCTTTTTGACTTTAGAATTGAGGTCCTGTAAAGATGTACGGTTCCTTTGTATGTTGATAGGGTAGATGAGTTGGGGGCTTTGCGCCATCTGTTTTCTTTGTGTCGTAGTTCTTGTTTTATCCGTTTGAGTTCGGTGGAGAACCAGGGTTGATTTCCTTTTTTTGTTGGGTTAATTAATTTGGAGACTGCGGGACATACTTTATTTGCTACTGCTTCAGTAATCTTGTGCCAGGAGAGCACGGCTGAGTTGGGGTTAGATAGATCCAAGTTTGTGAATTCCTTGGTGAGCTGCTCACTGAGAATGTCGGAAGCACATGGTTTCCTGAAGTGAATGGTGGAGAGGTGCTGTGGGGTGTAAGACTGTTTTTTTTGTGGAGAAGGTGGTTGTTATCAGAAAGTGGTCTGACCAGGGAATTGGGGTAAATGAGGGTTCCATAGTGCAGGAGAAATTAGAGTTGATGAAAATAAGATCCAGGGTGTGACCTGCTTTGTGTGTTGGCTTGTTGACGATCTGATTGAATCCCATTGCACTAAGGGCGGTGAGGAGGGCTTCACAATTGGAAGAGCGGGGTGCGGCATCAAAGTGGAGGTTAAAATCTCCCATGATCACCCCAATATCTCAGTCTCAAGCAGCTAGTTAATAATCTTCCAGACTTGAATTATTATCTCAAGGATAACAAGAATAACAGATCTCGTTATAGTTTAGTATTAGACATCATGTTCAGCAGTAGCGAGAGGTCAATACCATCAGCCATAACACCAGAAATACATTTTGGAGAATTTCAAACATCTCATATATTACTGTGCAATTATTAGTAGTGGAGCTAAGTCGAGGGGGGAGAGGGGGGAGTGGGGGCAAGGAAGAAAGGAAGGGAAAATTGGTTGCTAACACTTGTTATAACTTAATATTTGACTATTATACAGAGGAATGATGAAGTACCCGCGTATAGGAGAGATACATCCATTACACATGTTTTTTCCAATCAGGACATGTTTTATTGGAAATTTGCATAAGTGGTGTATTTCTAATTTTTTATAGGAGACTAAGGTATATATCATAAGATGTTTCTATTAACGTGTTAATATACCAATCGTTCCTATTAAATTGTTTCTATCACACTCATTTATATAACACTCATTTTACATAACAAATCGTATGATTTTGACATTGATATATTGATATACATACAGATATATTCATTTTGATATATATAAAAAAAATTTAGGGAACAGTAGGTTAGGGTTTAGGGGGTGGGGAGGAGAGGGGAAGAGGGAAGAAGTGTAGGTAGGGAGTATGGAATACTCTCCCAGTCTTTTCCTTAATTGGAGCAGATTGGGAGGGAACGGGGAAAGGCCCAATAACATCACCGCACGTATTTTATGAAAGTCTGGCGCATGTTTTAAAATCTGTGCGTTCATGTACGCGTGCTGGGAACTGCATGCACATGAATGGTTGTGCGCTGCTTTGAAAATCTGCACCTAAGTGTCTGTTTAGCATGGAAACTTTACTCAGACTCAGATCATGTAATGGTTTGTAGTGGGGGCAAATGGATTTTCTGGTGTTTTGAGAGATTTTGCTTCCTAATAAAGGACCGTCTATGGCCACACTATTCTTCGGGGTCTGCTTGCTGAGAGGCCCGCTTGCTACGTTCCTTTACCTGTTTCCGGATTTGGCGCTGCTGGTGAGGTCGGAGAAGGAGGAGCCGGTAGACAATAAAACTCTGTCTACTCCAGCGTGACGCCGCCGGCACGACGGTTAAGCCGCGCACGGTCAAGGGGCGCGCTCGGCTTTGTCCGGCTTCGTCCGGATTGGGCCGGCATTGGGCGAAAAAATTTTCTTCAAAGAAAGAGTGGCCTTAGAAAACAGCGACAAGATAAGTAATAGAAAACGTTCTTCTTGGGTTAAAGTTGGAAGCATTCATTTGTTATATTGCTTTTTAGAGGTGTAAAAGGCTTGATAGTGTTATCTGGTGTAGAGTGCCATGCCCCACTCGAAAAGAAAGGCTAAAATTAGAGAACTGTCTGCAACTTCTACGCCAGTTAAATCATATCAAGCAACTATTCCTGACTGCTTTCAAACTCCTTCATTAAGAACACCGGTTGGGGCCGCTAGCGGCATGACTCAGGAGCAGGAGTCTGCCGCTCTGGCCAGTGAAATATCTCTTACCCCCGGTGCCCCGGAGAAACCGGCTCCTCCCATCATGGAATCTGAGAATGCCAAAATGACATCAGGAGGCCCACTCGATCTCTCTAGAGATGTTGGAAATCCAACAAAAATCTCAATGGACATTGAAGATCATAAGTCCTGGGAGATTGGAGAAGGCTCGGACATTGTGGGAGGCAATGGAACTCCTCAACAGCCAGGAGAGGGTGATTCGAGAAACATGGGACAAGATATATTAGAGATAATTCCAAAAAAATTAACTTTGGAGGAATTGGGATTGATGATTATGAAAATGCAGAAATCAATCAATAAGTTAACTTTAAATGTGCAAGAAGTATTAAATAAAATGCATCTGTGCAAGGGAAGATAGAGATATTGGAGAAGAATGTTAACACTGCTGATGAAAAAATTGGGGGAATACAGAAAATACAGGTTAATGTAATAAAATCTATACAAGAACATGAGGGGAGAATAGAAATGATAGAGAATATGAGTAGAAAACTGAATTTAAGAATATTAAACTTTCCACAAGTTCATCTGGTCACTCCAGGGGATCTGTTTAATAGTTATCTAAAGAACATCTTAAAATATTCAGAAAATTCCCTGCCTAAACTATCTAAGGCCTATTATTTACAACAGGCTAAAGAGGATAAAAATATAAAGGCTATAGAAAGCTTTAACCTGACTGATTTTCTAGAGAAATCTTATGAATCTAAAATTGAAAGTAGATCTACTCTATTAGTACAATTTATGTCCCAAGCAGAGAGAGATGAGGTGTTGAAACTTCATTTTAGACAACAAAAATTAGATTTCTATGGAGCACCAGTGAGAATATTCCCAGATGTTACGCGAACAACACAACTTAGGCGAAAAAACTTTATTGCACTTCGTAAAGAAGTATTAGATAGAGGGGCTCAATTCTCTTTACGCTATCCCTGCAAGTGCTTTATAAAACACCAACAAAATTCATATATCTTTAATGTTCCAGAGCAATTACGAGCATTTCTCGACACCCCCCCCCGAAGGGCTGTAATAAAGGGATTACAGGAAAAAAAAAATGAATGAAGGAGTACTAGGAAGAATATTAGTTAATATGCTTTGTTCCTATGTATGCTCCATAGTGTTTACTAACTGTCAATGTTTTCTAAAAATGTTCTTTTATTATCCTCTATTAATGATATGATGCTGGGATACAAATAGTATTAAGATTTGAATTCTTTGATTGTTGTATTTCCTTGGCATCAATTGTATTTTGTAATAATTATAAAGAAATGCAATAAATAAAAAATTAAAAAAAAAAAAAGGACCGTCTATATTTAATGCATGAGAATAGCCTCTCCTATGTGTGAATTTATGTGTTTTGTGAGAGCACGCTTCTCAGTGAATCTTTTATTACATTCAATACATGAGAATGGTCGCTCCCCTGTGTGGATTCTAATGTGTGTTGTGAGGGCACTCTTCTTAGTGAAGCTTTTATTACATTCACTACATGAGAATGGACGCTCCCCTGTGTGGATTCTCATGTGTCTTGTGAGGGCACCCTTCTCAGTGAATCTTTTATTACATTCAGTACATGAGAATGTTCGCTCCCCTGTGTGGATTCTCATGTGTCTTCTGAGGGCATACTTCCGCTTGAAGCTTTTATTACATTCAGTGCATGAGAATGGTCGCTCAGCTGTGTGGATTCTCATGTGACTTGTGAGGGCACCCTTCTCAGGGAAGCTTTTATTACATTCACTACAAGAGAATGGTTGCACAGCTGTGTGGATTCTCATGTGTTTTGTGAGGACACCCTTCTCAGGGAAGCTTTTATTACATTCGCTACATGAGAATGGTCGCTCAGCTGTGTGGATTCTCATGTGTTTGGTGAGGACACTCTTCACAGAGAAGCTTTTATTACATTCACTACATGAGAATGGTCGCTCAGTTGTGTGGATTCTCATGTGTTTTGTGAGCATACCCTTCTCAGGGAACCTTTTATTACATTCAGTACACATGTATGGTCTTTCACCTGTGTGGATTTTCTGGTGGTGGGAGAGGTGTGATTTGCTAATGAAACATTTTCCACATTCAGCACAGGAGAATGGTCTCTCTCCTGTGTGGATTCTCATGTGTATTTTGAGGGCACCCTTCTGCATGAAGATTTTATTACATTCCGTACAGGAGAATGGTCGCTCCCCTGTGTGGATTCTCATGTGTCTTGTGAGAGTACCCTTCTCAAGGAAGCTTTTATTACATTCACTACAGGAGAAAGGTCGCTCCCCGGTGTGGATTCTCATGTGGTTTTTGAGCAAACCTTTCTCAGGAAAGCTTTTATTACATTCACTACATGCGAATGGTCGCTCCCCTGTGTGGATTCTCATATGTCTTGTGAGGGCACCTTTCTGTGTGAAGCTTTTATTACATTCACTACATGAGAGTCGTTGCTTCTCGGTGTGGATTCTTGTGTGTGTTATGAGAGCACCCTTTTCAGGGTAGCTTTTATTACATTCACTACATGAGAATGGTCTTTCACCAGTGGGGATTTTCTGGTGCTGGGAAAGGTGTGATTTGCTAATGAAATATTTTCCACATTTAGTACAGAATGGTCTCTCTCCTGTGTGGATGCTCTGGTGCAGCATTAGCATAGTCTTACGACTGAAGCTTTTCCCAGAATCAGTGCAGGTAAATGGTTTGTTTCCAGTGGGGATTTGGGTGAGGTTTTTGTTCCTTACAAAACATTTTCCACCTTTAGTGCACGAGAATGGTGTCCATCCAGGGTGGATTTTGTGATGTAATTTTAGCTTATACTTACTAATTAAACTTTTCCTCCAATCATTGCAGGGGAAGGTTGGCTCTGGTTTACATATGCTTAGGTGCACTTTTAGATTTTTCTTCTGACTGAAGCTTTTCCCAAATTTACTACATAAAAACAATGGTTGGAGTGGGTGGAATTTCTCATGCAATATTAAATGCGATTCCTTATCAAAGCTTTTACCACAGGAGTCACTCAGAAAGGATTTCTTCCCTTTCCCCTCCCTCTGGTGAAGTTCAGAAGTCTTTTGATCACTGTTATTACTTTGGAATAGGCTCCCTGTGCTCACGTGTCTCTGGTGCTCAGGGATGACTTTGACCTCCATCTCACATGCAGTGACGCCATCCCGTGAGTCTCCTGCAGGGTCTCTCTGCTTCTTCTCTGACTCCTGCTGACTATTCCTTGTGTTTCTCCTCTCAGTCCCCTGTGAAACATTCTCAAAGACTGTTCCTGATTCTCTTGGGATCAGTCCTTCTTCCGTAGGTTGTTCTTCTCGATTCTCCTCCTTTATATGCTGTGTGACCTTATCACTTCCTGGTGATAGAAGAAGATATTAATCACACATTAGTGACCATGCAAATGGATCTGGCAGTGTCACACAGGATTAGAGCTGCGCATTTCTGACCAACCACTGGTGACCATGAAAAATAACTAACAATGGGGTTTGCACCAAAAGTCTTCTGAGATGAGCTCCTAAATATGTATAACCTAGAGGAGAGGAGAAAGGGGGAGATATGATAGACACACTTACATACCTGAAAGGTAATAATGCTCAAGAAGTAAACTTCTTTTGAATGGAAAATAATTTGTAGAGCAAAGGTCGATATAAAGTTCCAAGGGGGGAGATTAGGAATAATATCAAGAGATATTTTTTGTTCACAGAAATTGTAGAGGATGCCTGGAACTACCTTACGGAAGTGTTGGAGATGAAAACTGTAACAGAATATAAAAAATAACAGTGGGATAAACACAGAAGAGAGAGAAGATGGAGAGAATGAGAGACAAGAGGTCAGGAATGTAGGCACGCTTGCTAGAAACAGAGCAGATACTCCCATAGATAAAACCTGAGAGGGAGAGAAGAGGGAGGAGAGTGGGGGTAGGATAAGCTTGGAGGGGAAGGATGAGAGTTACCATGGAGGGACAGGACTGAGATTGATATTCAGAGAAGGGCAGGTGTGATGACAGTAAAGACAGTGAGATTCTCTTAGGGTAAGAGGTGATAGCTTAATGAGAGGAAGAAATCTTTGTAAAGCAATGGACAAGGCAGAAGACAGAATGGTCGAGGAGGTGGAGAATATGGGAGGCTCACAGTGCACCTGATGTTCCCAATGGACAGAAGTGGGGAATGAGATTGGGTAGGGTCAGCGTCAGGAAGAGGAAGGAGAATGGATCTGTAGGTAGGGGAGAAGGGAAAAATGGCCATGAGACAGCTAGAAGTATGCAGACAAGCTGAAATCTCCCTAATATATCAGTGCATGGCTAAGTAGGTCACGGGGTAATGACAGTCATGAAGCAAGCTCAGACCTCTTGTATCCTGCTGTTCATATTCAGCTAATTGTAAAACAAGAATGCACCGACCGTACGTGCACCTGGGGGCGAGTGAGCAAAGCTACGCTGGAGTTTTAAATGATGTGCACAAGTACGTGTGTATGATGTAAAATACGCCTAGCATGTGTACTCGAGCAAATATAAAGCACATTTCTTCCAGTTTGCCCAGTCTCTCAGGGTCATCCAGACCCTTCTAGTTCTTCATCCTGCACTCCCCCCAGTTGAGCAAGACCCCTCACCCTATCGTGTTAGTCCTAAAAAGTGATTTCTGCACACTTACATCTCATCAGGAGCAGCAGGAAATATACGCAGCTAACAGTGCGCCACGAGCAGCAGCCGCAGGATTTACACACTGAACTGCTGACCCCGCCCATTTTTAGCATGAGCAAGTAATTAGCAGCTTTTGAAATTCATGTCGCTTACATGCAGCCATGTATTCATCTTTTAGTGCCTGTAACGCTTTTAAATTTGGCTCATTCAGTTCTGTATCCAGGCAGGTGGGATCAGTAGTCCTGGGCCTGGTGCTGAGGGCTCAGTAAAGTCCCTTGAGAAACTTTGTGGATGTTCCCCAGCAGGTGCCTCATGTAAGACATCGGAGATAAATTCCTAGACTGCCTCGCAGGGGCTGGTCTCACGTCAAAAGATCCAAACAACCAATCTCAGGTGCCAGCTCAGACACAGAGCAATGCTGGAGTCAGAGAAAAGTCACAAACGACCTTCAGTAAATCAGCCCTCGAGTCCGCTAAACATGCAGATAATGCAATTTTTACCTAGGGAGATGAAGGTCTCATAATTCTCCTTCATCACCTCCCTGTAAAGCTCCTTCTGCCCTTCATCTAAATACTCCCACTCTTCTTGGGAGAAATAGACAGCGATGTCCTCAAACGTCACCAGCACCTGAAACACAAAGGCATGTGGAGGGGCTCAGAGTGCATTAGATCTCAGCTGGATTTATTCTCCTAACATTTTATCATGGAAAAGAGGACACCAGGACCCCTCTTCCCTAGGAAATGTCAGATTTGTTCCCTGTGTTGCTCCTAGAGTCCGTTTCCTCCATAGACCCCAGGGTTTTCAAATCAAAATGGAAAACATTCTCTAATACCAGAGACAGAATATGAAATGTCATTGCGTGGATAAATCACATTATAATAAAAAGGAAGCTATAAGCGCATTATCCAGAACATCAGGAACATCTGGTTCTATTCCATCAGGAGGGCTCACTGTGCTAAATCCTAACAGGGAAGGAAGAGTTTGGTGTCCTGGGCAGTGACATATCTCCCATTGTGATGTATGAATTCTGTATTCATGGATGTTGCAAACCATGGGCACATAGGGATTGTGCCCCAAATCTCAAACAGCTGTTTGGTTTCCTTCTCTGCAGGGAAAGGAAAGGAGAAATTAATACTTACCTGATAATTTCCTTTCTTTTGCCTTCAGGCTGGTCAATCCACACAAATGGGTTATGCACCTCTACCAGCAGGTAGAGACAGAGTAAAAGCTGATGGCAAGGACATATAGGCCTGTCCCAACATCAGCCCGCAAGTATTCTCTGGAAAAGCCAAACTGTGGACAAACTGATTATACATGAACATAACCACTTATGCTTCCAACCAACTGAGAACACTGAGCTCAGTCAAAAGAGCTAACATTTACTAAGTAAGGAGCTGGTCATGGGACTGACCAATCCTGAAATGAGTAACAGATATAACACTCTGCGTCGTTCATACCTAGAGGACAAACTGAAAGCAAGATGGCAGCCGAGGGTGGACTGTGGATCGGCCTGTCTTCCCCAGAGGAAAGAAGATTAAAATTAAATAAAAAATGTCATCAGGTAAGTAGGGAATTCTCCATCCTGTTCACTTGGGCAGGCTAATCCACACCAGTGAGATGTACCAAAGCTGCCCAGGGACTCAGCAGCATCGCCCAACGATCAAGCAGAATGCCAGGAAGAGTGCGTAAGGATGACCGCTGATGACTTCCATAATCCAATAACGGACTATAGTTGCCCGCACTACTGGCTCACCTTGTATACCTCCGCCATGGAGCACAGTTGACCAGACTTACTGAGAGGATGAATAACTTCCAAGTACTGCATCAGATGCCACTTGACAGCCAGAGCAAGCAAGAGAAGATAATCACTCTCCTCTGTATTCCTCTCCAGTGTGGCCAAGGAAATAAACAGAGTAAAATGAAATTCTGAAACCACTTTGGGCTAAAAGAAGGTAAAGTCCAAAGCTGTACCGCTCCCAGAGTCACAGGCAGGAACGGCTTATGGCAAGAAAAAGCCTGTAGCTCGGAAACTTGACGTCTTGAGCAGATTACCTTGAAGACTGTTTTTCTAGGGTTAAAAACCTTCAAGAAGAAGCTATGTTGCAGTTGAAAAGGTAGGACATGAAAGGAATCCACAATCAGATTAAGTTACCATAAGGATACTGGTAGCCACAAGGGAAGATTAAGATGCTTAACTTTCTTCATGAACAGACACACATCTGGATGGGAAGACAAAAACCCACCAAGAACTCGGTTCCTATAACAGGTGAATGCTGCCAGTTGAACCTTTAAGGAGTTAAAGGCCAAGCCTTTAAGCAATCTGTCCTGAAAAATTCCAAAATTAATCAAATAGATGAGCATTTACAGTTTGCTAGTACTTACCATTATACAGATATTAATTTTTTGGATATTGCCAAACAAGTTAATGGGCGTTTTACCACTAGTTTATTTCGAAAAGAGTGTGAGAGGAATACACTCTTACATTATACTAGTTTCCATCCCCAACAACTACGGAATAATTTACCCATAGGTCAATTTCTCCGTATACGGAGGATCTGTAGTACGCGAGCTGAATTTGTCCATCAGGCAGAATTTCTTAAGGTACGATTGCTTGAACGAGGCTATCCGGTGAAATATATAAAAAAAGGCATACAAGAGGGCGTATAATGCCGAGCGACAATGGTTGCTCCTTGACAAATCAATAGAATATGAAGAGTCACGCATAGTGTGTACTATACCATATTCCAATCAAGCACGAAAAATCTCGTCGTTGATACATCAACATTGGCCAGTTTTAAAAATACATGATATTTTTAAGGAGTCACCTATCATAGCATATAGTAGAGGTAAAAATGTGGGGGACTTAGTGACACACTCTTACATGCCTCCAACAAGTCTGAGCAGTATGAATGAGAACATTGGTCATTGGCCATGTAAACACTGCTCCCTGTGCAGTCAAGTCATAGAGGGCGAATCGTGGATCGATAAACATGGAAAAGTGCATAAAGCACGGCAATATTCTTCTTGTGATACATCTAGAGTGATATATATCATTGTTTGCCCTTGCAACTTGTATTATATAGGACGTATGAAACGTCAAATAAGTGTCAGATTAATTGAACATCGCAGTTGCATTGCCACAGGAAAAATATTGGCCCCAATGGTGGCTCATTGTCAGGAAAAACAACATACTTTTCAACAGTTACAATAGCGTATGTTAGAAGTAGTTACAATGCACAAGCAAGGTGGCGATCCTAATTTTTTGTTAAATCTTAAGGAGCAACAGTGGATTTTCTGGATGCATACCGTTATTCCATCTGGCTTGAATAGTATGATTGAGTGGTATTCATTATAACACCAGAAGTGACGTTGCACATACGTCACTAAAGACAGGGGGTTTAAAAATGGAGGCGGGAAATACAAAACCGGAAGAGAAGGTTAAAAAACACGCTGAAAGCCATGTTGGTGGAAAATTGAGTGAGTAGCGTTACATGGTTGGGACTTTGTTACAATATTAAACGTTGATATTGATGTTGCAATATGTTTATGTTTGTGGCGCAGAATATTGCCCTTGAGGAAGGACGACAACGTCCGAAACATTGTACAGTGTCGGGCACGGACACAGTAAGGCAATGTGGAGATTGGACACATTGCTATAGACCATCGGATGTGAAGAATCTTGGGCTGTAATATTAAGAAAAGCATGAATTTCAAGCTAAGTAACAGTATGATTTACCATTGATATTCTGGGAAAAGTTAAACGTTTGTCGAAAAATTTTTAAATACACAGAGCACTTTACTTTCAAGCACAAAATAATGAAAAAATGAAATATGGACTGACCAATGATTAAAAATAAGGCAGAGTGAAAAATGGTACGTGTTGCCTCACAATGATGCCTATTATGAAGGTCATACAATGATTGCGCCGTTAATGAGAGTTGATTAGAGTGGCGGGGATTTAAGATAGCATTCCCAGTAGGTGCCAGTCAAAGTTCTAGAAACTTTGACAAAAGTGTTCCGTGATTGGAGGGAAGTGACGTCACCTTAGCAGATGGCCGCCTGAACTAAGAGCTCCCTCAGACTGCCACCAAATACTTTTTATATCTCCTTCCTATGCGAGCGAATCTCCACAGAAATCTCTGAGCAGCTACCTTTAAGCTATCTGATGTCGGTAAGGCGAAAACCAATGGACTTTAAAAAGTTGTCTTATAAAAAAGCCACTGAGAACGCTGAGATAGCTGGCAGGAAAATGGTGCCGGATGACACGGATAAATCTGATATGGAAGATCACGATGAAGAGCCGAATCCTGATGAAGGTGAGCCCCCGAATCGTGCAGAAATGAAAGCCTGGCTCGCCGAGCTTAAAAATATCTTAACTCATACTACTGACATCATGAACTCGATCGAGGAGATGAGGGGGGAAGTTGCGGAAAATGGCCGCCGCATTTTTGAAGTTGAGACGAGGGCAGAGGCGAACAGCGACGAAATCAAAATGACACGTGAAACCTTGACCGAGTTGCAAGTAGAAGTAGAACATCTCAATGAAAAAGTCGAAGACCTCGAAAATCGCTCCCACCACCAAAACCTGCAATTCCGAGGCATACCCGAAACGCCGGACTTTCAGGACTGCGTCACTGTTGTATCTCAAGTTTGCGCCATGCTACTTACAGAGAGAGATCTAACCCAGACTTCAAATTCAGCCACTGAAGTGAAGCTTGCACGAGCGCATAGGGTGATGGGATCCAGAAATTCCAATAAACCTAAAGATATCATTGCATGCTTCCATGAGTTTGCGGTTAAAGATAAATTTGCAGCTATAGCCAGGAAATAAGCGACTTGGAACTGGAATGGTCACGAAATTATGATATTTGCAGATTTGTCTCCCATCACGATTAGGAAGCGTCAGGAGTTCAGAAATATCACAGAGACATTGAGAAAAGATAAAATAAGGTATCATTGGCTATTTCCTTTTCGACTAAGTTTCTCCTTGAAGGGTGAGACCCACCGCATTAAAACAGTGGCATAAGCTTCCTATATATTGAAGTCCGCAGGCTACTCAGGCATAGAAGATGCTTCAGCGACGGTTAAAAATACTCCCAGAAGAGAAGATTTCCCGTGCTGGCAAAGAGTAACCAGAGGAGATAAAAGACTGCGTCGTAATCCTGACTTAGGACAATCTAGCCGGGAACCCAATTGAGACAGTGGGCTTCACATATCCTTTTACACTGCTAAGGGAAATGCTTTGCATTGTTTATACTGTTAAGTAAGAGGTTTGCTCATGATCCTCAAATAACAGGCATATCAAGTTGGTGGATACTCATGGTCGTAAGATTTTACTGCACTAAAGCCTGTTAAGAGTCTGAGGAGATTTTATACATGCAGTTTGCATTTGCTATTGTTCTACGTTGGCTGTCTGGGGGCGTGCTCCTGCTAAGTTGATAACTCCCTCTCACATAACAACAGCATAGTCCCTTGAAGAACAGACAGGAGGCGCGCGCTCGCGCCCTAGAAAGCCGGAGAGATGAGTGCTGGAAGCTGGTGGTGTCCTCAGCCACGTGGGAAACCCAGGGAAGCAGCGGAGCAGCCCTGGGCTAGAGCGGCTCCCAGCCGCCAGGACTGAAGCAGAGAGAGAGAAGTGCTGGCTGCAGGACGAGCAGGGAGCTGTAGCAGGCTGCAGGCAGAGAGGTAAGGCTGGCTGCAGGGAACTGTGGGAAACTGCAGGCACCAGCAGGGACGGCTCCCTGCCGGTCGAGGACCCGGGCTGCACACGGGCACCGGCAGGGACACCCTCCCTGCCAGCTGAGGACCCCGGGAAGGCAGAGGCACATCGGGGAGAGCCCGGACAGACAGCAGCGTCGGCGGCTCGACTAGCCGCGAGAGGGTAAGAGCCTGCCCGGATCGTAACACCTAATTCGGCACAGGGAGATTTCTTCAATAAGGTGTCGCAACTTTTGGAACAATGCGCTGCAGGCCATTTACTTGTGGGTGGCGACTTCAACTTAACGAATAAGCCCCGCCTAGATAACTCACAGGGTTTTTCACCAACCATTATATCTCAACCCCAAATCGGGTCTATCACTTGGTCTGACCATAGTCCGATAACTCTAAAAATAAACGTTACATCGTATGATAGAGGTCAACAATTTTGGAAACTCAATGACAGTTTACTCGAGGACACTGACTTTTGCGCTCAACTTCAAAAAGACATACAGGATTATTTGCTTCTGAATATGACGGATGAGATAACTCCTATGACCCTGTGGGACTGTCTAAAAGCGGTCATATGAGGCAAACTAATCGCACGTGGGTCTTTTCTCAAAAAACAATGAATTAAAGATAAACTGGATACTCTCCTACAACTACAATACCTGGGCCATATCCACTCTCAGTCTGGAGAACCCGATATACTTGCTCAGATGGATCGACTGCGTCATCATTTAGATGAGTTGGAAGCTACACAAATTGCTCGCAATCTTGAACTTAACAAACAGCAGTATTTCGAAGGGGGTAATAAGGCTGGCAAACAATTGGCTCGTACACTGAAAATAAAGCAAACTCAAAATAACATTATCAAACTGAAAGATGAATCAGGTCAGATACTGACTTCTAACTCTGATATTCGGAAGAGATTCCTATGCTTCTATTCAGATCTCTATGCAGCGGCTTCTCATATACAACCCCAAGAGATCGATAAATATTTAGCAAGTGTTCCAGTACCAAAGTTGCAGCGGGACACTCAGGACTCTCTAGATAAAGATATCACATCTGCTGAGGTAATGTGGGCTATTAAATCCTTGAAGACGGGGAAGTCACCGGGATTGGATGGATCCATTTTATAAAATATTTGCCACTACAATCGCTCCTCTTCTGGTTTCTCTCTTTAATTCCCTACAGGGACCCCACTCCTTTTCTAGGGAAGCCAACCTCGCTGGAGTGACCCTATTAGCAAAACCAGGCAGAGACCCCACCGTATGCGGTTCTTATCGCCCAATTTCCCTAATAAATCTTGATATGAAATTGCTGACTAAAATCCTCGCCAACCGTCTCAATGCTTTCCTACCAGATCTGGTACATTCGGATCAATCTGGCTTCATACCTGGCAGGATGGCTTCGGACAATGTTAGAAAGACTGTGAACTCTATGTGGTGGACGAGATCGCAAAACATACCCATGGTCCTCCTAGCACTAGACGCCGAAAAGGCCTTTGATTTTGTGTACTGGCCTTTTCTCTTTCAAACGCTGCGGGCCTTTAATTTTGGAAAAAGATTTATTAGATGGGTGATGAAATTATATGATTCCCCCACAGCATGTTTAAAAATCAATGGAGGATACTCACAGCCCTTCAACGTGGGACGGGGAACCAGACAAGGGTGTCCACTCTCCTCATTACTTTTTGCTTTATTTTTGGAGCCCTTCACACATCAGATTCGATCCAACACTGATATCCAAGGGATTAGAGTGGGCGATTTTTTTTCTAAATTGTCCTTATTCGCTGACGATATTTTATTTACTATCACAATCCATTTCCCTCTTTACGGGCCATCACTGACGAACTTACGATTTTTAGTGCTGTGTCAGGCTTCAAAATTAACTGGGAAAAATCTGAACTTTTAAATGTGTCGGTTCCCCAGTCTGGGTTACCCCTGCTGCAATCCGGATTCCCATTTAAATGGGCTAAATCTAAGATAAAATATTTGGGAATCTATATAGACCCGGCTTGTAACCTGTATCAGTTTAACTATCCTCCTTTGATGGCCAAAATTTATAAAGAGCTGGAGGAATGGGATCGCTATCACATCTCATGGCTGGGCCGTTTGGCAGTTATTAAAATGAATGTCATGCCCAGGATATTATATCTTTTGCAAACTCTTCCTATGGTGATACCTTCTAAATTAGTTAGAAAGTGGCAAAATAGAATCAACAAATACCTGTGGAAGGGTAAGAGGCCGCGCATAGCGAGAGAGACTCTTTACTTACCCAAAACCCAAGGAGGCATGGGGTTGCCAAACTTACAGTGCTACCAAGGGGCGGCACAACTCAAAGCAGCTGTAGAGTGGCATCCAATAAAGCGACAAAAACCGTGGGTTCTGTTGGAGCAGGCGATATTAGGAAGCACTCCCATAACTGCACTGTTATGGCAACACCGCACTTCCTGGAGGTCATTGGTTAATTTACCTGCCACGGTCCAATCCACTTTACAAACGTGGAATCAATGGCGGAAAGTGTTGGTGGGCCACAAGACTTTTTTCTATAGCATGCAATTCTTACACCAAAAAACTTTTAAACCCGCAGAGAACTTACGAGCCTTTGCCAAATGGATCAACAAAGGCATCACTCAAATGGTACATTTATGGGAGCCTGGAGGCTTCTTGCCCTTCTCCACACTTAGTAGTCGTTTTCAACTGGAACCATCAGATGTATTTCAATATTTACAGATTCGTCACTTCTTTCTTCAACATAAAGTGGAGGAAGACCTAGCTGGAGGCTGATCCTGGCCTCCTTCAAAAGGGGGAGCGGAAGAAAAAATTGCTCTGATACCAGTTTCCACCAGGATAATAGTGTCTTCTGCAGGGGCTGCATATGAGCAAAGGCCCATTGAACCAGGTCCAACGTCGATGCCATGGAACCCAAGACCTGAAGATAGTCCCAGACCCGTGGTACTGGTAGATGCAGCAGACAAGGAACTTTGTTTCGGGAAGAACAGTACCACTCCAGGAAGGCTTCTTTGGAGGCTGTAAAAGTTCTAAGGAGTAACCATCTTTCACTACCTCTATAACCCACAGGTCAGAGATGATTTTGACCCACTCCTTGTAAAAAAGGGACAGCCTGCTGGAGACCTGACGGCTGCTTGGAACCTGCAGAGGAGCCCCCTCTGCCTGACAAAAAAATGTCTCGACTCTCTCTCGAAAACGTGGGCAAGATGAATAAGGCTTCTTACTGCCCTTTTTGTCTTCTGGCAATCTAAGGCCCTTGGATTCACCGAGGGACTTCATCAGTTGATTCAGATCTTCTCCGAAAAGAAGCTTCCCCTTAAAAGGCAGATTACATAACTGAGTCTTGGATGACATATCCGCCGACCAGTTGTATAGCCACAGGAGTCATCGGGCAGCAACCACCCAAACCATACTCCTGGCTGCCATGCACATGAGATCATACAAAGCATCCACCACATAAGCAACTCCTGCTTCAAGGCGCACTGCCTGATCGGGGAATAGTACTCCTGAAGATATCGGTTCCTGCAGTTTCTGAATGCAACATAAGCAGGCGCGTTGCATCAACTGGCACAAACGGCTGTCCGGAGGCCCAAGATGGACACCTCGGACATGCACTTTAAATGCCCTTCAACGCTGCTGACCCCACTAATGGAATGGTAGTCTTCTTGGTCACCGCAGAGTCCAGTACATCCACCCAAGGTGTTCTCAGACGATCCAAATGCTCATCCACATTGGGATATAGCTTGGACGTCACTCTCCTCACCTTCAAGCACACTTTCTGGGAATCCCACTCCCAGCTAATTAGGTTTTGAATCTTCTTAGGATTGGGAAAGCACTGGGAGGACCCCGCAGACCATCAAGAACTAGTTGACGCCCTCGCCTTCTGACTCCTCCAGATCCAACTTGATCCCCAGTTCATCTAACACCTGGGGAATGAGAGGGTGCAACTTCTCCCTTTTAAATAGGCAAACTAAACGATGGTCATCACCATCTGCCCTGGAAGCATCCACAGAATCCGGATCATCCTTGGTGGCATCAGGGCCAGGACTCAGATCAATATCCGGGTCCACCTCAGAGTCCTCCTGCAGCTCATCAGAGTCCTCCAGATCCCAGGGGACAGGGTCCAGACGAGAGTCCCATGATCCGCGACGCTTGACTACAAGGCCCAGAGAGCCTGCAAACCCCGAGCGTGTCTCTTGGATGATCCAGTGGACCATTCCCTGGTTCTCCGAGCACCTGCCTTCCGAGCCAGGAAGGCGTCATGCGTCAGCAAAATAACCTCTGGGGAAAAGCCTCCTGGATCCCCCCAAGGCCGGCTCAGGGCGACAGGATGGAGACTCCTCCCCGCATCCCTGCACCGCAGGGGAAGGAGGAGTAAGGGATTCAATATGGCAGCAATCTCCCCACTAAGCACTGCTGCATGAAGTGGGCCTCACAATATGGAGGCCGAGTCACCCAGAAGCGCAGCCATGGAGCAACCATCGGAGTACGGGAGAAAGGCCGAGATGGGCAGATGTGCTGAAATTGTTGAATCCCGGTCAGGAGAAGGCTCCTACACCTGCCCACATGGCTCCCACTCCCTTACCGGACCCAGCAGCTGCTGAGGCTGGCCAACCCCAGTACAGCCCCCCCAGCCCGATTATCCCGGGATGGAAACTCTCCGCAGAAGCAAATGCAGGCTGCTTTTTTTTTTTTTAATTAGCTTCACCCACAAAGAGAAAGCAGCAACAATCCCCAGGGGGGATACTTCCTTGGTGAGTCCAGCAGCAGGCAGGAGGGGACCTCAGGGCACCGAGAGTGAGCCAGTCCCCTGGCTATCAGGGGCCCCAGAAACAGTGGGCTGAAACAGCCTGGGGTGACCAACCCCCCATTAGCCAAGCTCGACCCAAGCGATGGCAGCCACTGGAACCTGTCACCTCGGGGAGCTGCAGCACTTCTCACACTTCCAGATCAGTCAGGACTGCAGGTTTGCACCTCTACCATCTGCTGGAGACAGAATACGGAGGGCCTGCAGGTGGCCTCTCGGTTATGTAGCAGTGCCTCAAGGGTTTGTTCTCTGCCTCCATCTGCTGGTAGGAAGGTATAAACCCACTGGTCTGGAATGACCTGGCTATGTCCAGGAAAGTTGCATCAACAGTATAAAGGCTACAGGTTAAGGGTAGTAACCGCTGCACCAGCAAGTTACCCCCATGCACTTTTCTCCTTTCTGGTCTACAAAAAACAATCAGACTAACTTTACCCAGGGCAACTAAAATTTACCCTACCCAGAGCACCTCCACCAGCTAAATTGTCTACAAATAATGAGTTATGAGCAACCCAAAGAATAGGAGAGTAGGGGGAGAAATTTGTATCTCCAGTTTTGTAAAAGCAACTAGAAAAGTACCCAGACAAGCCCTTGGGAGCATCAAACTCTCAGTGAAAAAAGGCAAAGGTGAGAGGAAGCGGCAGAGGGGGAAGGTAAAGAAATCACAGGAAGCAGAAACAGAGAGGGTCCTTAAGCAGGAGGAGCTGCTGCTGCTGTATGAGGGGGAGAAGCAGGAAGAAGAGCCTGAGCGGATGCAGAGAATAAGGAGCCCAAAGAATGGATTCAGTGAGAGGCTGGGGGGATGGGAACAGTCCCAGGCTGCATCCCCTGCCCCCCTCCTACCTGCTGAGCAGAAAGCCCTGCAGCCATTCTCCTGCCCCTTCTCCAGAGCAGGATTTCCAGCCCTGGCTCCCTCCCTGCACGGTCCCTGGGGTGGGGGATGGGAGCAGTCCCAGGCTGCATCCCCTGCCCCCCTCCTACCTGCTGAGCAGAAAGCCCTGCAGCCATTCTCCTGCCCCTTCTCCAGAGCAGGATTTCCAGCCCCGGCTCCCTCCCTGCACGGTCCCTGGGGTGGGGGATGGGATCAGTCCCAGGCTGCATCCCCTGCCCCCCTCCTACCTGCTGAGCAGAAAGCCCTGCAGCCATTCTCCTGCCCCTTCTCCAGAGCAGGATTTCCAGCCCCGGCTCCCTCCCTGCACGGTCCCTGGGGATGATTGGCAGCAGCTTCCGATCTCAGCACTACGCTCCGTAAAGGGAGCACCGCCCCCTTCCAGCAGGAAGTGACATCACAAAGGAAGAGGAAGTGGGAACTGCAGCCACTGCAGAAGGAGCTGTTAGAAACCGAAACTTGACGGTAGAAAAAGACCCTGTGGCCCATCTAGTTGGGGTGGATGCTGGGAAATGTAGTCCTGCACTGTCTTTCCTCAGGCTGAGATTTATTGGAATTGTGGGAAATGTAGTCCCAGGGCGTGGGTGTTGCAATTGGCTGATTAAGAAAGCCAAGTCCTGTTTCCCGTCGATAGCAGGGCTGAATTAGCCATGCTGTCATGGGATCTGTCCATCAGGCCCAGAGGGCGGAGCTTGATAAAGCAGAGGTTAGACTTTTAGTCCCTCTGCGGCTGCGCGTGGGTTCCCGCGCAGGAAGTACAGATTCTCCTCAGTCTGTTCTTTCCGCGCGCCAGAACGCACGCGGAGCTTGTAATGTCTACAAAAATGTCGTCAAAATCGGGATTTAAACGTTGCCGATGCGGCAGAGTGATGGCAAAAACGGACGGTCATGACCGCTGCTATCGCTGCCTCGGCATTAACCATAAACCAAAAGAATGCGAATTTTGTGCAAAAATGTCGCCTCGGGCGCTACGACAAAGAGCTTACCGCATTCAAGAGTTAATTACTACCTCTGATCCTTCAGAGGTTCAGTCCTCACCGGGACCGGTGAAGACCAACCAACAAAAGAAGAAAAGACCCACTTCGTGTGATAACGTCTCGGATAACGGTCAGAGCCCAAAAAACCAAAGAGGCCGGTCACCTATCCGAAATCCGCAACCGTCCACTTCCAGGCATGCCAAACATGGCGCAGACCGCGCCACCCGACCAAGTAAGTCGGCACATGGCAATGTGCGCCATACTAAGGCGCAGGACAAGACAGCGTCAGCGGCTGCGGCGCAGGACAAGAAAAAATTAAAGGCGCATAGGCATTCTACGGCGCGGTCAGCGCCTCGATCCCTCACTGCGCAGACGGTACCGTTTGTGGACCTAACGAAGACAGCGCATCATTCGGCACAGTCGGCGCACACTGCGCAGCAACCTCCTGCGCAGGCTATGTTAACATCTGCGCAGACGGCGCCACAGACACCTTCTCCGGCGCAGTCCTCTTCACATTACACTTCGGCGCGACCGGCGCTGCATTTAGATTCGGCGCAGACGGCACCCTGTCCATCTACTGCGCCATCAGCGTTACCTCCTGTTGGCTTAACGGCGCAGCAGGATCTTTCTATTTCCACTGAATCTGACAAAATAATACGGGGGATGGATATTCCTGGGAAAGATTCCACCCGCAGACTAAGAGTAACAGAGAAGTCCCATAGGAGGGATTGGTACTCTCTTTCCGGAAAGTCCATATCTGAGGACACTACACATGGAGTAAAATCTCTCAAAGTCCATCGCAAACGGAAGCGTCATTCATCTCATTCCGCTAACTCTTCTGGCTCTCATCCTCCTTCCAAAACTTCGTCTCATACACGGAAAAGAAGTCGTAGTCCAGTTCTTCGGACTCATCAACACCGTGCAGAAACTCATACTCATCATGCCCCTTCTGATATGAGAATCTCTGGAGCCAGTAAAGAAAAATTTTCTTCCTCGACTTCGTCATCTCACTCTAAGTCTATTACCAAGTCAACAACTTCTGTTTCTGTTTCTCAACGCTCTCTCTCTAGAAGCAGATCTCTTACCCCGGTTTCTAAATCGCCTCCGAGCCAACCGGAAAACCGTGCGAATCAAAGGCCGACAATGCCATCTCACGCTAAAGAAGCGTTTTTCCAGCTGTCACAGTCTTTGACTGGCTTCTATGAAACCATAGAATCCGCATTTATGATGCCTGCTCAGAATGAACCAGCACCGGCTATATCAGCATCTCCAGTAAAAACTGCTTCTCATCAGCGGCGATTACAGTCTCCAGTTTCAAGTCACAGTCTATCACCTTCGTCTAGACACCATACACATCGTGGTTCTCCTTCGCTGTCCCCATCTCTTTCACCGTCCTCTTCAACGGGGTTCCCTTCCGACCCATTGGATGTACCTTCTGAACCGTATTCTCCACCAGAGGATCTTACATATCCAAGGTTTTTGGAGAAGATAGGAAAGATTCTAAACTTACCATTGCAGAAGGAAGTGGACCCTCGGGCTGAAACCCTTGGTCTCCTTCGTATTTTTGAGACTCCCGGTGAACCTCTGGCTATACCGCCACACGAATTGCTTCACCAAGTTCTGTTAAAATCATGGGAAACTCCTCAATCCATTACATCTGTTTCGAGAAAATCGGACCTAAAATTTCGTATAAAGAAAGAACCACCTTATGCACTTCCACAGCTTCCACATGACTCCATTGTGGTAGAGTCCGCTATGCAGCGTTTTCGGAAAATGAGAACTCACGCTTCCTACCCGCCAAATAAAGATAACCGCTATCTAGATGAAGTTGGAAGAAAGCTTTTTCAAAATTCAATGTTGAGTACTAGGATATTGAACCACCAGTTTTACATGGTTCAATATCTTTATGAGTGTATCCAGGCGACTAAAGGTCTCTTGACCACTTCAGCCACTACTACCCCTCAGACCCTCCATGATATGGAGGAGTGCACCCGGCATTTATTACGCTCCATATATGAAGGCATGGAGACTTCCTCGAGAGCGTCCGCAATTTCCATAGCGGCTAGACGTACCGCATGGCTTCGCTCCAGTTCCATAAGAGAAGATGTCCATCACAAATTGGCGAATCTTCCGTGTGTTGGAGATAATCTATTTGGCACCAAACTCCAGGAAACGGTGGGGAAGCTAAAAGATGAGGCACTCGCGGTACAGTCTCTACAGTCTTCTGCTTCAACTCAATACCCCAGGCGCAATTTTCAATCTAGTCGCCGTTCAAACTATAACCGCAGACCTTATAGGTCTTACCAACCCTATAGACCTCCTACCTATCCGGCCTACCAGAGGCCACAGCAACAGTCTCAACAAGCTCAACAGCCACGACGAGGACGCCCTCGTAACCAACGTTCTCAACCACAATCTTCCACTACAACTACGAAACCTGCACAGGCTTTTTGATTTGGCAGCCACCACTTTCCCTCCATGCTCCTCCGGGCAGGATTCAAACTTGTTTTCCCAAATGGCAATCCATTACATCCGACCAATGGGTATTGCAGATAGTACAAACCGGTTATCAGTTACAATTTCAACACAGACCGAACCTCCCGGTTCTTCCCCTACCTCGGTCTCCGAGTTCAGAAACTCAACTGCAGTTAGAAATCTCCTCTCTCCTTCAAATGCGAGCCATCAACAAACTTTCACAAGCACAGATCAACCAGGGATTTTATTCCCCATATTTCCTTGTGCCAAAGAAGACGGGAGGACATCGCCCCATTCTAGACTTGAGAGAGCTCAACAAATTTCTTGTGAAAGAGAAGTTCAAGATGGTATCCTTAAAGACCATTCTCCCCTTACTGCAACCCAACGATTGGATGTGTTCCATCGACCTCAAAGATGCTTACACTCACATTCCAATCCATCCAGAGTCCTGGAAATACCTATGTTTCAAACATCGGAGCATACATTATCAATACAAAGTACTCCCCTTCGGCCTTTCAGCGGCCCCCAGAGTATTCACCAAGTGCATGGTGGTAGTGGTGGCTCATCTTCGAAAGCGTGGAATAACGATTTTTCCATATCTAGACGACTGGCTCGTAGTAGCCTCTTCCAAGGACGCTTTACTCAGTCAGCTTCAAGTGATAATACCCTTTCTACAGGAACTCGGACTGGTAGTGAATTTTTCAAAGTCCCATCTCCACCCGACACAGAAATTAACTTTCATAGGAGCGCAACTCGACACCACTCGTTGCAGAGCTTATCTTCCACAGGAGAGGCAACTTCTCTTCAAACCTCTCCTCCTCCATCTCTGCGGGATTCGTTCATCGACAGCGAGACAATTGTTAGTAGTCTTGGGTCATATGGCGGCAGCCAACTTCATGGTGCCCAACACCAGGCTCCACATGCGCCATCTTCAGTGGGGGTTGAAGCGTCAATGGAAACAACACGCCCAACCACTTACACGCATGATCACAATTACTGCAGCCATGCGACAAGACATTTTATGGTGGATGAAACCCACTGTTCTAAACAAAGGGGCGTTATTTCACACTCCCACTCACGACTTAGTTCTAACTACAGACGCCTCAAGAAAAGGTTGGGGAGCGCATCTGGACATATACGAGACACAAGGTCTCTGGACTCCGTCCGAACGCGAACTTCAAATCAATTTGTTGGAACTCAGAGCCATCAGGAAAGCGCTTTTAGCATTTCAGAGTTACTTACAAGGCCACAGAGTAATGATTTATACGGACAATCAGGTGGCCATGTTTTATATCAACAAACAGGGAGGGACGGGATCCTGGACCCTTTGCAGAGAAACGTTGTTGATATTTCAGCATGCTCATCTCCATTGCATTCATCTACAAGCAACATATCTACCGGGAGTGGACAACACGAGAGCCGACAGATTGAGCCGAGTATTCCACCCTCACGAGTGGACTCTGCATATGGAAGTCGCCCGACATGTATTCACACAGTGGGGAACCCCCACAATAGACCTCTTCGCTACGGAAACCAATACACGGGTTCCACGTTTTTGCTCCCTTCGGCCAAGCCACTACAGGGAAGCGCAGGATGCGTTCCTGCTGTCATGGTCGCACGGTCTCCTGTACGCATTTCCGCCCATCCCTCTCATTTCCAAGACCATTCAGAAATGTATAGAGGACAAGGCCTTTCTGATACTAATAGCTCCTGCGTGGCCTCGTCAACCGTGGTACAGTTTTCTACTCCACCTGTCGCAGCAGCCTCCCATTCATCTCCCACAACGTTCCGATCTTCTAGCTCAAGATCAGGGAACATTGCTACACCCCATGCATGCCTCTCTGCATTTGACAGCATGGCTATTGAACGGAGCTATTTCACCGATTACAACGTCTCTGAACGAGCACAACTCATTCTTTTAGAATCCAGGAGGCTATCGACCAGACGTAATTATAATTATAAATGGAAACGTTATGCTGTTTGGTGTACAAACAACGGGCTACATCCAAAAGATTGCCCTCCAGACAAACTGCTGGACTATTTATGTACGCTTTTTGACACTGGGCTTGCTGCCTCTTCAATTCGGGTACATCTCAGTGCCATAGCAGCTTACCATACGTTGTGTAACAACGCAAGTATCTCCACTCACCCACTCCTTTCACGTTTCATCAGGGGACTCTATCGCATACGTCCACCTACATCCAAACCACTCATACCATGGGACATTAACACGGTTTTGGAACGTCTAATGCTTCCCCCATTTGAACCAATGGAATTAGCACATCCCAAATACTTAACCTGGAAGGTAGTCTTTCTTGTAGCCGTAACATCGGCGAGAAGGGTGAGTGAGTTACAAGCATTGGTACACTACTTTCCTTACTTTCAGTCTCATCCACACAAAGTAGTGCTCAGGACACACCCCTCCTTTTTACCAAAAGTGGTCTTGTCTTTTCACCTTAACCAAACCATTGAGCTTCCAACCTTTTTTCCACCACCTCATACCAATGATAGGGAAAAGCTGCTTCATACCCTGGACTGCAAACGAGTACTACAGTGTTATCTTTCCAGAACACAAGCAGTATCGAGACCTTCACAATTGTTCCTTTCCTTTGACCCTAAAGCACCGGGTCTGCCGGTCTCTAAGCGGACCATTTCTAGTTGGATTGTACAGTGCATTCAGTTTTGCTATAGATCTAGCAACATACCACTGTCCTCCACTCCTAACGCTCATCAAGTCAGAGCTTGGTCCACCTCATGGGCTCATCTTAACAATGTCCACCCAACGGATATCTGCAAAGCAGCAACGTGGACTACTCTCCACACATTCACTGCTCATTACTGCCTCCATCAGCAAACCACTCAGGACGCAAAGCTGGGGCAGGCTGTACTCCATTCCTTATCATCTGATCCTCAAGGACTGCCACTATGATCTGATCACGAACAGTTACCACTTATATCAACCGTGATCGGGAGCTTTGGACTCCCATGACAGCATGGCTAATTCAGCCCTGCTATCGACGGGAAAAGCAAGTTTGCTTACCGTAAACGGTGTTTCCCGTAGATAGCAGGATGAATTAGCCATGCTGACCCACCCTCCTCCCTGGCAGTCCATGTGTCTTCAACTACCTTAGCTTAATCACAGACTGAGGAGAATCTGTACTTCCTGCGCGGGAACCCACGCGCAGCCGCAGAGGGACTAAAAGTCTAACCTCTGCTTTATCAAGCTCCGCCCTCTGGGCCTGATGGACAGATCCCATGACAGCATGGCTAATTCATCCTGCTATCTACGGAAACACCGTTTACGGTAAGCAAACTTGCTTTCCGTTCATAAAAACCAAAATGGGTAACTCTGCAGCCCAGTGTTGCCAACCTCGCTTATTTACTGCGAGATTGGGCTTCTTTTTGTAGTCATTCGCGGGGTTTTTTTTTCCGATTCGCGGGTTTCTTTTAATTGGGCTATTTTTTTCTGCCAGTCGCGGTTTTTTTTGGGCTTGTTGGGCGGGACTTGTGCTCTGAATCATGTTACAGTGATTGGCTGCTGCTGCTGCTGCGATGAAGCCTGTCCATAGCAGGCGCACCCTATCCCTATATTGCAGCAGTAAGCCAATCAGAGCAGAGCTGCAAGCCTTGTTGATGCACACGTCAGGAGCACATTTTGTGGGCAGACCCAGGCAGCACAGCATCGCACGTGGGCGGAACGGGAAGGCCAGCAGCAGAGCAACAGCAAAGGAATCCAGAGTGTGCAGCTACAGCCAGGGATCAGGAGGGGAGGAGTTAGTATGTTGGGAGGGGGGAATGAGTGTGTGCGGGGCCAGAGATGTGCTCAGAGGGGGGAATGAGAGTGTGAGTGCCAGAGATGTGCTCAGAGGGGGGAAATGAGAGTGTGGGGGCCAGAGATGTGCTCAGAGGGGTTAGGGAGGGGGGAATGAGAGTGTGGGGGCCAGAGATGTGCTCAGAGGGGTTAGGGAGGGGGGAATGAGAGTGTGGGGGCCAGAGATGTGCTCAGAGGGGGGAATGAGAGTGTGGGGGCCAGAGATGTGCTCAGAGGGGTTAGGGGAGGGGGGAATGAGAGTGTGGGGGCCAGAGATGTGCTCAGAGGGGTTAGGGAGGGGGGAATGAGAGTGTGGGGGCCAGAGATGTGCTCAGAGGGGTTAAGGAGGGGGGAATGAGAGTGTGGGGGCCAGAGGATGTGCTCGGAGGGGTTAGGGGAGGGGGGGAATGAGAGTGTGGGGGGCCAGAGATGTGCTCGGAGGGGTTAGGGATGGGGGGAATGAGAGTGTGGGGGGCCAGAGATGTGCTCGGAGGGGTTAGGGAGGGGGGAATGAGAGTGTGGGGGGCCAGAGATGTGCTCAGAGGGGTTAGGGGAGGGGGGAATGAGAGTGTGGGGGCCAGATATGTGCTCAGAGGGGTTAGGGAGGGGGGGAATGAGAGTGTGAGGGCCAGAGATGTGCTCGGAGGGGGGTGGGGAGAGGGATATGAGTATGTAAGGGCATTAACTGCTATAAAAAAATAAAATGTTTCAATCTCATGTGTTTTGGGCTTGTTTTTTTGGAAAAAAGTGCTTGTTCTTTCATGAAAACCTGGCAACAGTGCAGCCTCTCAGAGAGACTGGGGAGCAGGGGGAGGGGAAACAGGGAAAAAGAAAGAAGGAGGGGAGAGCAGGGAGGTGGGAGAAGGAAAGAGGGAAAAGGGAAGGATTCTGGGGACAGAGTAGGGTGAGGAGGCGCAGGAGGGAGGGAGAGTGGGAAGGATCAGGGAGAGGGTAAGGAAGAGAGAGGATGTGAGAGAGAGAGAGCCCCCTCTGACTGCTTCCCTCTGCCTCCCCCGCCCAGCACTGACAGCAGGAGCTGAGGCTGCACACAAGGCTGCAGGATTCAGGATCAGCTGGGACTGCACTCTCAGGAATATTGGGACTGGCAGACTGGGAGCTCAGATTCATACATTATACCTGGAAGGAGAGCATCAGCTGATGAGGAAGGAAGCAATCCTGGAGCTAGGACCTGCCCTCAGGATGATGTGGTATCCTCTAGCACTGAGAATAGTTCTCCAGGAGCAGGGACCCAGGAGGGAAGACTGGGAGCTCAGATTCATACATTATACCTGGAAGGAGAGCATCAGCTTGATGAGGAAGGAAGCAATCCTGGAGCTAGGACCTGCCCTCAGGATGATGTGGTATCCTCTAGCACTGAGAATAGTTCTCCAGGAGCACGGGCCCAGGAGGGAAGACTGGGAGCTCAGATTCATACATTATACCTGGAAGGAGAGCATCAGCTGATGAGGAAGGAAGCAATCCTGGAGCTAGGACCTGCCCTCAGGATGATGTGGTATCCTCTAGCACTGAGAATAGTTCTCCAGGAGCTCAGACCCAGGAGGGAAGACTGAGAGCTCAGATTTATACTTTATACATTGAGCAGGAGATACTCTGTGTAATCTAATTGTATAAAGAAAAAACAGCAGCAGCAAAATATATGCTATCCTGCCACCAGAACAGAAATGAAACCTGACTAGGGACAATATGCAACATAAGAACATAAAAATTGCCACACTGGGTCTGCCTGAGGGTGCATCAAGCCCAGTATCCTGCTTCCATTAGTGGTCAATCCAGGTCACAAGCACCTGGCAAGATCCCAACCAGTAAATAGTTCCCATGCTGCTATCACACATTGAGAAGCAGTGGCTGTTCTCTAAGTATACTTGGTTAATAACAATTTCTGGACTTTTTCTCCAGGAGCTTGTCTAAACCTTTTTTAAACCTCGCTATGCTAATTTTTTTAACCACATTCTCTGGCAATGAATTCCACAGCTCAATTGTGCATTAAGTGAAAAAGAATTTTCTCCTATTTGTTTTGAATGTGCTACTTACTAACTGCATGGAGTGTGCCCTTATCTTTGTAAAACACTGCTTTACATTTATCTGTTCTAGTCAGCTCATGATTTTATCCCCTCGCACCTGTCTCTTCTCCAAGTTGATCAGTCCTAACCTCTTTAGCCTTTCCTCATAGGGGAGCCATTCCTTCCACTTTATCATTTTTTTTTACCTTTTCCAATATAACTATATCATTTTTGAGATACGGCAAGCAGAACTGCACACAGTGCTCACTAGAGATGTGAATCGTGTGCCAGATTGTCTTAACGATCAGGTTCGGCTGGGGGGGGGTGGGGAAATCTGATCGTTAAGATATGTGACATGGTAGGAGCACTGGATGGCCGGCGCCATCACCGGCCATCCAGTGCTCCTACCATGTGACAGGGGCTGGCCAATGGCACGGATACCCTGTCACATGGTAAGGGCAAAGGTGCATCGGTGCCATTTTATTTTAGCGCAGCTGATGCCTGGGAACGGGAAATCGTCCCCTGAGGCCCCCCTGGACCACCAGGTAATGTTAAAAGGTTTTGGGGGGGTCGGGAGGGTGGGGGGTTCGATTTAAAGGGTCGGGTGGGGTTTTATTTTTATCGGGACATCGGCGCCATTTTAATTAGTGGCAGCCAAAATGGCGCCGATGGCCCAAGAGCGGGAGATCGCGCCGGGACCCACCCCCCCCATTGGACCACCAGGTAATTTAACATTTTTGGGGGGGGGGGTCGGGAGGGTAAGGAATTGGTTTTAAAGGGTCGGGGTGGGTTTAGGGGTTGTTTTGGTGTGCTGGTTTTCCTGCCCTCCCCCAAATAATTCCCGTGCCCTATTTAACGATTTAGGACGATTTTTGACGATAAATCGGGGGCATTTGTATTGTATCGTGCACTCTGACGATTTTAAAATTAGCTGACGATAATTTTAATTGTTCAAAAACGATTCACATCCCTAGTGCTCACCACGGAGCAATACAGAGGCATTATTACATTCTACATTTTATTCTCCAGTGCTTTCCTAACAATTCCTAGCACTCTGTTTGATTTTTTGACTGCTGCCACCACACACTGAGACAAGGATTTCAAAGTATTGTCCACTATAATACCCAGAACGTTTTCCTGGTTGGAAATACCTTATATATGGAAGCTAACATCATGCAACTACAGTGTGGGTTACTTTTCCCCATGGGCGTGACTTGGTACATGTCCACATTAAATTTCATCAGTCATTTGGTGCCTTCCAGTCTCACAAGGTCCTCCTACAACTTTTTATAATCTGCTTGTGCTTTAACAACTTGAAATAATTGAGTGTTGTCTGCAGATTTCATCACTTCACACTCATTGTTCCCATTTCCAGGTCATTTAGAAATATATTAAAAAGGAATGGTCACAGAACAGATCCCTGGGGCTCTTCACTATTCACCTATGTCCTCCCCGTTTCCTGTCTTTTACAGTTTGCAATCCATAACAGGACATTGCCTCGTATCCCATGACTGTACAGTTTTCTCTCACTGGCACTTATCAATCCATATACACTACATCCATCAGCTCACCATGCTGGCTGTGTCCCATTAAACCATGTTTTCCCGTCAATAGCAGGGCTGAATTAGCCATGCTGTCATGGGATCTGTCAATCAGGCCCAGGAGGCGGAGTTTGTCAAAGCAGAGAACAGAGCTTTGCTCTCTGCGGCTGCGCGTGTGTTCCCGCGCAGGAAAGTAACGGAATCTCCTCAGTCTGTTTTTTCCGCGAGCGGGAACGCACGCAGAACTGTTCTTTTCCTCAGCGTTAACATAATAAACATGTCAAAATTGGGGTTTAAACCCTATCATTGCGGCAAAGTAATGTCGGTCACGGACGGCCATGACCGATGTTACCGATGCCTAGGACCAGATCACAATCGGGAAGATTGTGAATTTTGCTCAAGGATGTCACCCAGAGCACTGAAGCAAAGGGCCTACAGGCTTCAGGAACTTTTTGCCTCACCGGAACCATTGGAGGCTCATTCATCGCCTGGCCCGCCGATTTTATCGGTTCCCTCGAAAAAGAGAGCATCTTCGTGGGATCCTCAATCCTCCACTCTTGGAGGTAAGGAGGTGTCAAACCAACAAAGGCCAATGGATTTTTAAAAGTCCACAGAGCCAGAAGCACCGCAGCAGGACACATTGGCGCCAAAAACCTCGGCGCCTACACCTTCTGCGCCTAAGGCGCCTTATGCGCATAAAAAAGTATCGGCGCATAACACTTCGGCACCTAGAGAGGGATCAGCGCACAAAATTTCTATGTGCATGGCGCCGAAGACACTTGTGCGCACGGCGCAGAAGAATGCTGCGCGCAGGGCACCAAAGACATCGGCGCGCAAGGCGCTGAAGACATCGGAGCGCACAACCAAGGGATACGCTGCGTGCACGGCGCCGTCGACATCTGCACATATGGCGCCAATTGTGTCTATGTGAACGGCACCGAAGACATCGGTGCCAATAACCCTTGCGCGCACGGAAACAGAAAGATATGCGCACATGTCTACATCTGCGCATAAATCTAAATCCGTGCATAAAAGACTTGAGCACTCATCTCATGTATTACAGCAGGGGTCGGGAACCCATGGCTCGCGAGCCAGATATGGCTCTTTTGAGGGCTGCATCTGGCTCGCAGACAAGTGTCACCACACTTTCCCGCTGACCCAGCTGCTCCCCGGTCATCCTCCGCCCGGGCTTAAAATGCTGTCAGCCCGGGCGGAACGCGGCAGGACAGCTGGAGTCAGCGGCACCGCGTGCTCTCTTCTTCCCGCCGCCCGGAAGAGGAAGTGGAGAGTATCGGGTGCGTGCGCAGCAAGAAGAGGCCACGCTAGTGCGCTCGGCATCGGCCCGAAGAAAAGAAGACTGCAGCGCGGCTCGGAGGAAAATGAAGAGGTTCAACCGCGGCCGATGGGACTCCGCCTCCGCGAGGGCTGAAAATGAAGAGGTTAGTTGGGAGGAGGCTGCTGCTGCCGCGAGTTCCCGGGGTGGGGGAGATCTCTCTCCCCATATTTCCTTATACCCAAGAAGTTGGGTGGCCTTCGTTCCATACTAGGCCTAAGGGAATTGAACAAATTTCTCACCAAGGAGAAATTCAAAATGGTATCATTGAAATCAATCCTACCTCTGATTCAAACCAACAATTGGATGTGTTCCATCGACCTGAAGGATGCTTACACCCACATTCCAATCCATCCATCCTCGTGGCGTTACCTATGCTTTCGCTACAGGCATCAACACTACCAGTACAAAGTTCTCCCCTTTGGATTATCGGCTGCACCCAGGGTGTTCACCAAATGCATGGTGGTGGTGGTGGCTCATCTCAGACAACAAGATATAACCATCTTTCCATATCTGGACGATTGGCTCATAATCACCCCAACTCCCAACATCTTAGTAGATCACCTCCATTGGGTGATACAATGCTTACAGGAATTAGGGTTAGTGATCAATTTTCAGAAATCACACCTACAACCAACACAGCAGTTACAGTTCATAGGAGCATGCCTGGACACTACTTGCAACCAGGCATACCTACCAGGCGACAGAATATCACACTTCCGTCACATTCTACATACCTTGAACCATACTCGGAGACCTTCAGCAAGACAGGTTTTGGTAGTCCTGGGCCACATGGCGGCAGCGATTTTCACGGTTCCCAACACCAGGCTACACATGAGAAGCCTGCAATGGGGACTAAAACGCCAATGGAAACAACATTCACAGCCATTGACACAGAAGGTATCGTTGACCGCCGAAATGAAAAAATATATAACATGGTGGCTCCTAGACTCCACCCTGTCCAAAGGAGCATTGTTCAGTTCCCCTCCTCACAACGCAGTCTTAACCACAGATGCGTCTCACAAGGGCTGAGGTGCACACCTCGAGATTTATGAAACACAAGGGTTATGGACAATCTCAGAACAAAACTTGCAAATAAATTTATTGGAACTCAGGGTGATTTGAAATGCGTTACGCGTGTTCCAGGACCACCTGAAAGGATGCAGGGTAATGATCTACACGGACAATCAAGTGGCGATGTTTTACATCAACAAACAAGGAGGGTCCGGTTCATGGTCCCTTTGCAAGGAGACCCTAATAATCTTCGAACACGCTCACCGGAATTCCATACATCTCCAAGCAACTTATCTACCAGGAGTTGCAAACACAAGAGCGGACAGGCTAAGCCGCATCTTTCATTCTCACGAATGGGCACTCAATATAGAAATAGCCCAAGACATATTCTCGCAGTGGGGGACACCTTCGATGGATCTCTTTGCAACAGAGATCAATGCTCAAGTTCCCAAATTCTGCTCGATAAGACCAAGCCAATTCAAGATCGCTCAAGATGTCTTCCTCATTCCGTGGACGACAGGCCTCCTGTACGCCTTTCCTCCCATACCACTCATAACAAGGACAATTCAAAAGTGCATAGCGGACAAAGCTCAACTGATACTCATAGCCCCGGCCTGGCCGAGGCAACCATGGTACAGTTTCCTTCTCCAGCTATCCATCATGGATCCCATTCGATTACCGAATCGCGAATCGCCAAAATCTTCTCTGCCAAGATCAAGGGATGCTTCTACACCTGCTACACTCATCTCTCCACTTGACAGCATAGAGATTGAGAGGCTCCTGTTATTGAACAGGGAGTTTCCACTTCAGCACAATTCATTTTGTTAGAATCCAGGAAACTCTCAACGAGAAAAAATTATAGCTATAAATGGAAACGTTTCTCTACATGGTGCACTTCCAAAGCTGTACCACCACTGGACTGCTCACCTGAGTTGCTCATTGATTATCTTCATACACTATATACAGCTGGTTTAGCAACATCATCCATCAGAGTTCATCTCAGTGCCATAGGCGCCTATCATAGACCAGTTAACAATATTCCTATATCCAATCACCCATTACTGTCTCGTTTCATCAAGGGGTTAACGCACATTCGTCCTCCGGTATCTAAACCTCCAGTTCCATGGAACCTCAACATAGTTCTAGAACAGCTCATGCTGTCCCCATTTGAACCCATGGACTCGGCACACATTAAATACCTCACATGGAAAGTGGTATTCTTGGTTGCAGTAACATCAGCACGAAGAGTTAGTGAGTTGCAGGCCTTGGTCCATTATCCTCCATATTTGCAATTTCACCCATCCTTCCTACCAAAAGTGGTTTTCCAATTCTATCTCAATCAGACCATGGAATTACCCACCTTTTTCCCTAAACCTCATGCAAATGATAGGGAAAAACTACTGCACACACTAGATTTTAAGAGCTTTAGCACACTACAAAGAAAGGACAAACTCGGACTTCCGTGTTTCTCAACTCTTTGTCTCCTTTGACCCAAAGTCACCTGGATCACCAGTGGCTAAATGCACCATCTCCAGTTGGATAACACAGTGCATCAAATTCTACTATGATAAACAGAATTTACAATTACATTCTACTCCTAAAGCTCACCAAGTCAGGGCAGTAGCAGCCTCCTTGGCACACCTGAAGAATGTGCAACCAATAGACATTTGCAAGGCAGCTACATGGTCATCGCTTCATACCTTCACATCTCATTACTGCCTTGATCAACAAGCAGCCGCTGATGCGAAGATAGGGCAAGCAATACTGCAATCTCTATCCTCCTGTCCACGGTGACTGCCACACTGTCAAAGATCACATACAAACATATATATCATAAACAACGTGATCGGGAGCTTGGGACTCCCATGACAGCATGGCTAATTCAGCTCTGCTATCGACAGGAAAAAACAAGTTTGCTTACCATAAACGATGTTTCTGTAGATAGCAGGATGAATTAGCCATGCTGACCCACCCCCTTCCCTGGCAGTCACCAAGTCTTCGACTACACTAAGGATTAATCACAGACTGAGGAGAATCTGTTACTTTCCTGCACAGGAACACACACGCAGCCGCAGAGAGCAAAGCTCTGATCTCTGCTTTGACAAGCTCCGCCTCCCGGACCTGACTGACAGATCCCATGACAGCATGGCTAATTCATCCTGCTATCTACGGAAACATCGTTTACGGTAAGCAAACTTGCTTTTTTCTATGTTCTGTGATTTTGTTCTTTACAAAACGTTCCATGATTTTTACCAGCACTGAATTCAGACTCACTGGTCTAGAGTTTCCCCAAACACCCCTGGATCCCTTTGTAAAGATTGGGGTTACACTGGCCACCCTCTAATCTTTGTGCACAATGGACAATCTCAATGATAGGTTACAAATTAACAGTATAGATTACAATTTCATTTTTTTAGTTCTTTTGTAACTCTGGGGTGTATTCCAACTGTTCTGGGTGATTTGCTACTCTTTAGTTTGTCTGGGTGATTTGCTACTCTTTAGTTTGTCAGTCAGCATTATATCTTTCTCTTCAGTAAACACCAAAAGTGCCGCCGAAAGACGACCTTTTCAGGATCTCAAGTGTTAAGATAAGTGCTACCTGGGATCTTTTGCTCCAGTTTTAAATGGTTGGCGATCTGACATCCTCTGTTTGACCTTTAGTGTTTTCACACTTACCTTTTAAAGAAAAGCTTTTCAAAAAAATTACAATAATAATAAAAAGTATTTTTGAGGGATCAATTAAAAATTAAATGGTGGATGGTGGTGCTCATGATTAAACCAAAAAATTGATCAAGGCGCTAATGGTTAGTCGTCCTTGAGTTTTATGAAGCATCACTACACACCTATAACAATTTTTTTTAAGAAAAAGCATAGATAAAAATTGAAATAAAAATAACACACATTCAAGAACTGGGTTGCACATGTAAGTGTGAGTTACATAGGTCAATTGAACATTTAAAATGGAACAAAAACAAAATTCATATTGTAAAAAGTGAAGGGAAATTTTCGACCAACCACTGCCTGGCACCAGATACACCTGTCCTCTGTCTACTCTGCCACAGCTACCTTATAATGAATTTCTCTGCTATCAGCAGAGGCCCCAGCCTAAGAACTGTTGGCCCTGGCACTCAAAACTCAACCAAAGAGGAACATGGGCTGGTAGAGACAAAGCTCCAGCTGGACCTCTGCTTTGTCTGGGTCCACTACTGATGATGGGGACCAGCAAGGCTCCCCCCTGCAGGTTGCATCACCCCTGCCTCGGCCAAATGGCCACGAATGCAACAGGTTGCTGAGGCAATGGATCCGGAAGATTTGTCATCATTGCAGGCCATCCTGGATCTAGCCCATAGGGTGAAGAATCAGCAAAGTATCCTGGAACTCCTGACTTCCTCCATCGACCAGCTGTCCACTCGCCTGGACATGTCCACTTCGGTGGTGTCACCTCCTACAGCATCAGTACCGCTACATCTCATAGCTTCTAGCCATCCTATAGCACAGCTGCCAGGTGATTTTGCGCAAAATGGCGCCGGCCGTAGACAACACGATTCGACTGCAGGAGGTCGTTCCGGACCCCCAGGGACTTTTGGCAAGTCTTGTGGGGGTCAGGAGGCCCCCCCAAGCTGGCCAAAAGTCCCTGGGGGTCCAGCGGGGGTCCGGGAGTGATCTCCTGCCGTGAATCGTTTTTCCATACGGAAAAACCAAAGGTAGCGCCGGCGCCATTTCTACAAGCACCGGAGGTCCGAGAGTGGAAGATCACAGCGGGACCCTTCCTCTGGACCCCAGGTAATTTAAGGCATTTTGGGGGGGGTTCGGGAGGGTGGGGGATTTATTTTAAAGGGTCGGGGTGGGTTTTAGGGGTTTTTTAGTGTGCCGGTTTTTTCGCCCTCCCCCTTCCCCCGATTTACGATTTTTTGACGATAAATCGGGGGAATTGTTATTGTATCGCGGCTCTAACGATTTTTGACGATTTAAAATATATCGGACGATATTTTAAATAGTCAAAAAACGATTCACATCCCTACTGCAAACCTCCAATTTGACTGCCCAGGCTCTCAGGACATCTGCCCTGAGGCAAAAAATGCCCAGGAGCTGCTTCCCTGACCCGAGGAGGCTCTGGGCACTAGGATGCTCCTTCCCCCCCCCCCCCCCCCCACTGCTGAGCACTGCAAGCCTCAGAGAAAAGCCCCTGCAGAAAAAAAAACTGAAGGCAAAAATCCTTTTTTTTTTTTTTAACTCTGTAAGTAACCAAAAAAAATCCCCACAGGGGTACTTTCCTTTAGGAGGCACTGGAGGAGGGTTTTGGGGCATGGAGGGAACCAGTCCCCTGGCTCTCCAACTCCCCAGAATCCGTGCGCTCTACAGCCCTGCTCTACCCAAGGGATGGCCCGCGATCGGAACCTCATACCTCGGGGAGCCCTGCTAAACTCAGTCCAGAGCTGCAGGATGCACAACCACCATCTGCTGGAGACAGAGAAATACTGAGGAGCTGCAGGTGGCACTAGTGGTATTTATAGCAGTGCCTGGAAGTTTTTTTCTCTGCCTCCATCTGCTAGTGGGAGTGCGTAACCCACTGGTCTGGACTGATCTGGGTATGTTCAGGAATGGAGAAATTACTTACCTGATAATTTTGTTTTCCTTAGTGTAGACAGATGGACTCAGGACCAATGGGTATAGTGTACTCCTGATAGCAGTTGGAGACGGATCAGATTTCAATCTGACGTCAGCCCCTAGTACATATACCCCTGCAGGAAGTGCAGCTCTTCAGTATTCTCCTCGAAAAGCATTGTGGATATATGTGACTGACTAATTGGATTAACTTGAATAACTTCATAAATTGGTTAAACGTTATAACTGGATTAACTTGATTAACTTGGGCTGGTCGAATTGACTATAGCTGGAGACCGCCAATGTCCTTAACCGGTAAGCGTCGACACCCGGTAGGGTGGGTGCACTAGGTGAATGAAAACATGGCTTACCCTTTAATCATTAGAAATTCCATGCGTAATGGCAGCCAAGGATGGGATGCTGAGTCCATCTGTCTACACTAAGGAAAACAAAATTATCAGGTAAGTAATTTCTCCATTTCCTAGCGTGTAGCAGATGGACTCAGGACCAATGGGATGTATAAAAGCTACTCCTGAACCGGGTGGGAGGCTGCCCGTGACCCACTTAGTACTGCCCTTGCAAATGCCATGTCCTCCCGAGCCTGAACATCCAGGTGGTAAAATCTGGAAAAGGTATGGGGGGAGGACCATGTCGCCGCCTTGCAAATCTCGGTGGGTGACAGCATTCTGGTTTCTGCCCAGGATACTGCCTGGGCTCTGGTAGAATGGGCCTTGACCTGTAGAAGCGGTGGTTTGCCTGCTGCTACGTAGGATGCCTTGATGACTTCCTTGATCCAGCGGGCTATGGTTGCCCGCGAGGCCGCTTCTCCTTGTCTCTTCACGCTGTGCAGGACGAAAAGGTGGTCCGTTTTTCGTACGGTTTCCGAGGTTTCCAGTTATCTGGATAGAAGTCTGCCGATGTTGAAGTGACGTAGACTTCGAGCTTCTTCTGTATTCTTCACGTCATCCGGCGATGGTAGCGAGATGGTTTGGTTCAGGTGGAAGTGAGATACCACTTTGGGAAGAAACGAAGGGACTGTGCGTAGCTATATGGCCCTCGGGGTGAGCCTGAGGAATGGCTCACGGCAGGATAGCGCTTGTAGTTCTGAAATGCGGCGGGCTGAGCAAACTGCCAGCAGGAAGACTGTCTTTAAAGTTAACAGGCGGAGGGAGAGACCTCGGAGGGGTCTGAAGGAGGTTCCTGCTAGGAAATCCAGGACCAGGTTGAGATTCCACAGAGGTACTGGCCACTTTAGTGGCAGGCGAATCTTCTTGACTCTTTTCAGGAAACATGCCACGTCCGGGTGAGAAGCTATGCTGTCGCCCCCACTCTTGGGGCCGTAGCATGACAATGCGGCCACCTGTACCTTGACAGAGTTGAGGGACAGCCCCTTCTCTAGCCCATTCTGTAAGAATTCCAGGATCACGGGAACTTTAGTTGAGCATGGCTTGATGTCTTGGTCTTCGCACCAGGCTTCAAAAGCCCTCCAAATCCTTATGCACGTTATAGATGTGGAGAACTTGCGGGCTCGGAGTAGGGTGTCGATTACAGCCCCCGAGTATCCGCTCTTTCTCAGGTGAGCCCTCTCAAGGGCCAGGCCAGAAGAGAGAATTGAGCTGGATCCTCGTGGAGGATCAGTCCTTGTTGGAGCAGGTCTCTGTATGGAGGTAGTGGTAGGGGGATCCCTGCCAATAGTCTTCTCATGTCAGTGTACCACGGTCTTCTTAGCCATTCCGGGGCCACCAGAAGACCTAGGCCCCTATGTAGCTGTATCTTGTAAATGATTGCGCCGAGTAGAGCCACGGTGGGAAAGCATATAGAAGGGTTCCCTGTGGCCAGGTCTGTACCAGGGCATCGATCCCCTGGGACTGAGGTTCCCGCCTGTGGCTGAAGTATCTGGGTACTTGGGCGTTGGACCAGTTTGCCAGAAGGTCCATGTCTGGTGTCCTCCACCGGTTCACTATCATTTGCAAGGCCGCGGACGACAGCTTCCATTCTCCTGGGTCTAGACTTTCTCTGCTGAGGTAGTCCGCCGTGATGTTGTCTTTCCCGGCGATGTGGACGGCCGAGATCTCTTGGAGGTTTACTTCCCCCCACGTCATTAGGGGGTCTATTTCCAGAGACACTTGTTGGCTTCTGGTTCCCCCCCTGTCGGTTGATGTAGGCCACTGTTGTAGCGTTGTCCGACATTACTCTGACCTCTTTGTCTCGAAGTCTGTGAGCGAACCGCAGACAAGCTAGTCTGACAGCCCACGCTTCTAGGCGGTTGATGTTCCATCCCGCCTCTTCTGCGTTCCATTGCCCTTGGGCAGTTAACTCCTCGCAGTGTGCTCCCCATCCTCGTAGACTGGCATCTGTGGTGAGTAGGGTCCAGGTTGGGGAGGATAGTCTTGATCCCCGACTCATGTGGCTGGCCTGCAGCCACCACCGTAGTTGGGTCCAAACACTGCCCGGGAGTGATAGACGTACGGTGTAGTTCTGGGATCGTGGGTTCCACCGTGATAGCAGCGAGCGCTGCAGGGGCCTCATGTGGGCTCGCGCCCATGGAACCACTTCCAGTGTGGACGCCATCAGCCCGAGGACTTGCAGGTAGTCCCATGCTGTGAGACGAGGGTCGTTCAGCAAGGTTTGCAACCGGTTCCACAGTTTTGATCTCCTTGTAGGGGTCAGGCTGACCTTGTCTTCTTTGATGTCGAATCGGACTCCTAGGTATTCCAACGACTGTGAGGGATGTAGGAAACTTTTGTTTGTGTTGACCACCCATTCTAGGCTCTCCAGTAGAGTTATGACTCTGCTGGTTGCTTGGTGGCTTTCCTCTGGTAACTTTGCCCTGATCAGCCAATCGTCTAGGTAAGGGTGTACGAGGATTCCTTCCTTCCTCAGTGTTACCACCACCACTACTAATACCTTGGTGAACATCCGGGTTGCTGTGGCTAACCCGAAGGGTAGTGCCTGGAACTGGTAGTGATGGTCCAGGACTTTGAAGCGTAGGTAGCGCTGGTGTTCCTGATGAATTGGGATGTGTAGGTAGGCCTCTGAAAGATTTATTTATTTATTTATTTTTAGGTTTTTATATACCGGAAGTTCCTGTATACAATACATATCACTCCGGTTCACAATTAACAGAGAAAACTATCGCCGGGAAGGCGGTTTACATGGAACATACATGGAACATGGAACATATCGAATAAACTATAATAAAGTACAATCTAATTTAAAACAACTGAAATAAACTTAGGAAATAACTTGATCCAGGGATGTGAGGAAATGTCCCTGTTGTATCGCCCTTATTACGGATCATAGGGTTTCCATGAGGAAGTGGGGAATCTTCAGGTGGCGGTTGACCGACTTGAGGTCCAAGATGGGCCTGAATGTTCCCTCTTTCTTGGGGACGATAAAATAAATGGAATAATGTCCAGTATTTATTTCTTGTGGAGGCACTGGGGTTATAGCCTCGAGGGCCAGTGTTCTGGGTAGTGTAGCTTCCACTGTCGCCCTCTTGAAGAGGTCGTGGCAGGGAGACTCCACAAACTTGTCTGGAGGGATTCGTAGAAAATCCAGGTAGTACCCCTCCCAAATGATGGCTAGGACCCACTTGTCCGAAGTTATCTCGACCCATCTGCGGTAGAATAGGGCTAGTCTGCCCCCTATGGCTTCTTCCCTTGGACGGGTCGGCTGAATCTCATTGTGGGGTGCGGCTGGGGCCTGTACCCAAGCTGGTTCCCCTCTTGTGCTTGTGCTGAAAGGACTGGTTCCCGCCCTTAGGGCGGGGCGCTTGATAGTTGCTCCTGTAAGGATTGAAGCACTGTGAACTTCTGCCCCTGGAGGACCTGGGGAAGGTTCACTGGTTTCTCTTCGTCTTATCCTCCGGCAGGCGTGGCAATGGGGACTCGCCCCATTTGTCGGCCAGTTTCTCTCTCTAGTTCGCTGTCAAACAGGAGGGATCCTTTGAAGGGCATTCTTGTGAGGCGCGTTTTGGAAGATGTGTCGGCCGACCAGCTTCACAGCCAGAGTTGCCTCCTGGCCACCACCGCAGATGACACTCCTCTGGCCGCTGTGCGCACTAAGTCGGAGGAAGTGTCTGCGAGGAATGATACTGCTGGTTCCATGACTTCTCCCGGCGTGTTGTTCCTGGTTTGGGATAAGCAGGCACGTGTCACCACGGTGTAGCAGGCCGCAATTTGTAGAGATATAGCGGCTACATCAAATGACTGTTTGAGTATGGATTCCAGACAATGGTCATGCGCATCCTTGAGCGCTGCTCCTCCCTCCACTGGGATAGTGGTGCGCTTAGAGACCGCGCAGACCATGGCATCAACTCTTGGGCATGCAAGAAGATCTTTGGTTGCCGGGTCCAGGGGGTACAGGGCTGCCAAAGCTCGTCCCCCTTTGAATGTGGACTCCGGAGCGTTCCATTCCAGGTCAATTAACTGTTGTGCAGCTTGTAACAGGGGGAAATGGCGGGAGGTCTGGCGAAGGTCCTCCAGCAAGGGGTTCGGCTTAGGTTCCCCCGAAGTACCTGGGCCCGGGATAGTGAGCTCCGTCAGGCATTGGTTGACCAGGTCCGGGAGCTCGTCCTTTGTGAAGAAGCGTCTCATGATTCGGTGAGGCTCTGTCCCCGGGAGGAGCTCCCCCTCTTCCAGGGGTTCGGATTCCTCTTCAGAGATGTCAGTGTCCCCATAGGTAGGGCTTCTGGGTAGTGGAAGCCTGTGCCTAGGTCTTGAAGGGCCTGGGGCATGAGGGTCCTCCGGTGGAGCACGTGGCTGATCAGCCAGAGGTTCAGTTTGCATTTGAACAAAGGCATGAACCCCTTTGAAGAACTCCACTCATGAGATAGACCAGGGGTCGGGAACCTTTTTGGCTGAGAGAGCCATGAACGCCACATATTTTAAAATGTAATTCCGTGAGAGCCATACAAGACCTACCAAATTAATTTACTACAACCCCCCACCCTCCTGACTCCCCCAAGACCTGCCAAAAGTCCCTGGTGGTCCAGCGGGGGTCCAGGAGAGGTCCGGGAGCGATCTCCTGGACTTGGGCTGTCAATAGTCAAAATGGCGCCGACGGCCCTTTGCCCTCACTATGTCACTGGGGTCGACCAATGGCGGCGGTAGCCCCTGTGACATAGTAAGGGCAAAGGGCCGTCGACGCCATTTTGATTACTGGCAGCTGACGGCCCTTTGCCCTCACTATGTCACAGGGGCTACCGCCGCCATTGGTCGACCCCAGTGACATAGTGAGGGCAAAGGGCCGTCGGCGCCATTTTGACTACTGGCAGCCGACAGCCCAAGTCCAGGAGATCGCTCCCAGACCACCAAGGACTTTTGGCAGGTCTTGGGGGGATCAGGAGGGTGGGGGTTGTAGTAAATTAATTTAGGTCTTGGGGGGCGTCAGGAGGGTGGGGGGTTTTGTTAGATTTTTACTTTTTTATTAAAGATTTGTCTGCGAGCCAGATGCAGCCATCAAAAGAGCCACATCTGGCTCACGAGCCATTGGTTCCCGACCCCTGAGATAGACACTGGGTCCAAGCTGAGGGGCGCTGGATCCCTGGGGATCCCCTTCTGTGGGGATGTCCCACTGGGATTTGCTAGATCCGGGGTGCCCCCTGAGGAGCTAGTACTCGGCCCTGGGTGGGACTGGCCTTGAACTGGATCTTCCATGACCTCCTCACACTGGGTGCACAGGGCGTTGGCCTCCTCGCTTTGTGTGGCTCTGAAGTGGCATGCTGGGCAGAGGCCTTGAGCCTTTATCCCTGTTTCTGGTGGTGCCATGGCTGTCAGCGCGTAAACTCTTATGCACTCCGGTGCGCCTAAGATGTGCGTGTGAGTTGTGCGTGCAGCTGCCGAAGATATGCACCCAGCTCGGTAGGCGCGCAGGGCGCACGTATCCTAGTGCGCATGGCCCTTGTTCGTGCAACTTATGCGCACAAGAGTTATGTGCTTGTAAGTCTATGCGCATGTGCTTTGTGCGCCTAGCTAGGTTGTGTGTGCTCGGCCGAACGGTGAATGGAGCGGCGAATAGGGCCAAGATGGTGACGGTGAGCACGCAGGCAATATGGCAACCCCCCTCGGAGGATCTCCACGTGGGTAGACCCTTGGAAATAGCCAGGGTCTGGCCCTGCTAGGGCGGATCAACCCGTTGGCACTGGTCCTGGTTGGTGACCTATGCTCCTTCTCGATCCTTGGAGACCGGATTCAAGCAGAAGATTTCTACCTTACCTTGTCTTCGGCGCTTCCCGGTTTCGTTCCGAGCGGTTTCCAGCTGTGGGGGGAGAGGGCAAATACCTTCACCGCCACACTCGAGGGTGCACCCGCTGCCTCTCAGCCACGCCCGAGGATCGGGGGCTAGGTTCTCGCCGCGATTCGGCCGTCGGACCGAGGCTCACCTCTGAGGGACCAAGGAAATCACCTCAGGAATCTCAACTGGGGGAGGGACCCGAGGGTATCACTGCAGGAGAGCGGGGCTCGTCTTCAGGTAGGTTTTTCCTTTAAAATTTTTGTTTTCTTCTTTAAATTTGGTTCTAATGCTGTGAGAGCGTGCAGATAGTCCCTAACTGCTATGGAGACGGAAAATACTGAAGAGCTGCACTTCCTGCAGGGGTATATGTACTAGGGCTGACGTAAGACTGAAATCTGATCCGTCTCCAACTGCTAACAGGAGTACACTATACCCATTGGTCCTGAGTCCATCTGCTACACGCAAGGAAATTCCTGTTTATAGATGGGTGTGGGAAGGACAGGGGTTGGGACCTCAGCTAGCACAGCTCTCTGCAGCCTTCCTGAGGCCCCTCCTCACCTCCCCTGCTGTGACTGGAAGTGAGGGGAGAACTGGTGGGGCCATTGCTCAGTTTCCCCTCCTCACTGGCAGTAGCTCCCAGCTGCTCTAAATTCTGCAACTCTGGCAGCCCAGCAGTAAAAGTCCTCACTGTCAGCTCCCCTGTGTGCTGGGAGGTGAGAGCAGAGAGCTGCTTAATCCACAGGGGAAACAGAGAGGCAGTGGGGGTGGGAATGAGAGGGAGGGGTTTTCCCAGATTCAGACTGAGACTAGGATCACTCGCCTTATATTAGTGACTGACAGGGCTTGCACCAATAACTGACAAGGCTTACCTTAATACTCCTCTCTCTCTCACACACACACACATTGAGTTAGAACACCTGAGTGCCAGGTAGGGATTTATTATTAGCTAATAGGAATAATTAGACAAAGGGGATTGGTACAAATAACACTAAAGGGCTGATTGCAAAAATCAGAGAAGGTAATCAATCAGAATATACATTAGATAATAGGAATAATAATAATATGGCCTGACATATCTCTTAGGTAAACAGTCCAGTGCAGAGAAGTGCAGGCTGGCAGGGCCTCAGTCCATCGCTCTTCTCCTGCTTGCTTGGGTCAGTCCTTTTATCTATTGCTTTGCTGTGTTACTGGACAGCCAAGTAGTAAGAGACACCTTGAAAGTGGACTGTGTCAGAGGTCACCTTATCTTTCTTCCAGCAGAAAGCAATCGTGCGGGGGTATTAGGTGTCAGGCACAGCCCTCTGCATCCCTGCATATTTGTAAGTCACGTTAAATGGTTCCGAATTGGCCTGGCCCAGAACTGGTTCTCTACAGCCTCTGTTCATTCTCTCTGTTTGTAGCTCTGAGTTCATCAAGAGTGAGTTTCAAGCAAAATAATCCCATAACGGGGGAAACAGAGCAGTGACAGGGAATGGAGGGGAGAGGGAGAGCGTGGACACATGGGATGTAGGAGGGAGAGAAACACAGAGGAGGAACAGGGCCTGGAGGAGGATAAGAGACAGAGGGGAGAGAGAAGGGCAGAGAGGACAGATAAGGGAGAGAGATAAACAGAGCAGAGGAGAGGGAAGAGACAGTGGTGGCACAAGGAACAGACAGAAGAGTGAAAGAGGAGGCAGATTCAGGGGCTGAGGGGTAAATATATGTAAATACATGCAAATAAGGGGAGGCACCCAGTACACAAGTGAGTAATCCTGGTCTGTGGAAAAGTTGGCAACCTTTGTCTAACCCCCGTCCAAAAAAAATAATCTCACCTGAGCCCTTCATCAGATGCTGACAGGATTTCTGACACATATTTGTATTATGTTTATATTTATAAAGCAAAGTTTCATATTGAAAAGTACCCATTGTTACAGGATTGTACTGAGATGGTGGTGCTGGGTTTCATAATGAATGATGAATGTAATTATGAAAGGGGAGGGTCTATGAACCTGAAGTTATTTTGGGAGAAAGAGGTACAAGGCTGAAGGTTCACTTAGGGTATTTAATACTCTGGTACCAGCTCTGCCCATAGCACAAAGCTCTTAACCCCACACTGGCACCAGCCTGCAGGGGTCAGAAGGTGGAAGTAGCCTCATGCTGCTCCTGCATGGTCCTGCGAGGGCTGGAAGAAGGTAGAGATGTGCGTGCATTGGTCAGCATGGGCCAGAGCGAGGAGGCAGCATGCGACTGCCCTCCCATCAGCCAACAAGGAGTAAAGCTGCAGCAGCATCAGATTAATGGGGCAGGAGAGATGGAGGAGACTGCTGGGTGAAAGTGGCCCTGGCCGAGTCTGATCTTAGTCTCTCCAATTCACTGCTAATGCCCTCTTAGCACTCGCATTGTGTGAAAGGGAATTTCCTGCTGGAGTCCATGGGGAGTTCTATGCACAGGGAGCGTCTCGATGCATCACACATGTGGCACTCAGTATAATTCAAAAAATTTCTGTATCATTCTGGCACATTTTCTTGGTCTTTGATTGTATCATTTGTTAAATGTCATCACGTGTCACCTGTGTGCATTTTCTGGCGTGGTGAGAGGCGAGCATTCCTAATGAAGCATCTTCTACATTTATTGCATGAGAATGGTCTGACTCGGGACAGGGTCTCCATATGAGTTTGTTTGTGCAGACCTTGATCAGATTGAACCTCATTTGTATGCCAGGATTTACTGGGGATGATCTCATGTCTCCCCTGTCTGGATTTTCATGTGCCTTCTGTGAGAATGTTTTATTACACTCATATGAAAAAGGTCTTTCTTCTGTTTAAAATTTCCTGTTCGAGTTTAATGTAAATTTAGCTAGAAAGGTTTTTCTCCACTCAGCACTCTAGTGTGGACTTTCTGGTGTGAGATTAGTATATAGTTATTAATGAAGGTTTTCTCTCACTCAGTACAATACAATGGTCTCTCTCATGTGTGGATTTTCTGGTGTGAGATTAGTATATAGTTATTAATGAAGGTTTTCTCTCACTCAGTACAATACAATGGTCTCTCTCCTGTGTGGATTTTCTGGTGTGAGATTAGTATATAGTTATTAATGAAGGTTTTCTCTCACTCAGTACAAGACAATGGTCTCTCTCCTGTGTGGATTTTCTGGTGTGAGATTAGTATATAGTTATTAATGAAGGTTTTCTCACACTCAGTACAAGACAATGGTCTCTCTCCTGTGTGGATTTTCTGCTGTGAGATTAGTATATAGTTATTAATGAAGGTTTTCTCTCACTCAGTACAATACAATGGTCTCTCTCCTGTGTGGATTTTCTGGTGTGAGATTAGTATATAGTTATTAATGAAGGTTTTCTCACACTCAGTACAAGACAATGGTCTCTCTCCTGTGTGGATTTTCTGGTGTGAGATTAGTATATAGTTATTAATGAAGGTTTTCTCACACTCAGTACAAGACAATAGTCTCTCTCCTGTGTGGATTTCCTGGTGTGAGATTAGTATATAGTTATTAATGAAGGTTTACTCACACTCAGTACAAGACAATGGTCTCTCTCCTGTGTGGATTTTCTGGTGCGAGATTAGTATATAGTTATAAGGTTTTCTCTCACTCAGTACAAGACAATGGTCTCTCTCCTGTGTGGATTTTCTGGTGTGAGATTAGTATATAGTTATTAATGAAGGATTTCTCTCACTCAGTACAAGACAATGGTCTCTCTCCTGTGTGGATTTCCTGGTGTGAGATTAGTATATAGTTATTAATGAAGGTTTTCTCACACTCAGTACAAGACAATGGTCTCTCTCCTGTGTGGATTTCCTGGTGTGAGATTAGTATATAGTTATTAATGAAGGTTTTCTCACACTCGGTACAAGACAATGGTCTCTCTCCTGTGTGGATTTCCTGGTGTGAGATTAGTATATAGTTATTAATGAAGGTTTTCTCACACTCAGTACAAGACAATGGTCTCTCTCCTGTGTGGATTTTCTGGTGTGAGATTAGTATATAGTTATTAATGAAGGTTTTCTCTCACTCAGTACAAGACAATGGTCTCTCTCCTGTGTGGATTTTCTGGTGTGAGATTAGTATATAGTTATTAATGAAGGTTTTCTCTCACTCAGTACAAGACAATGGTCTCTCTCCTGTGTGGATTTTCTGGTGTGAGATTAGTATATAGTTATTAATGAAGGTATTCTCACACTCAGTACAAGACAATGGTCTCTCTCCTGTGTGGATTTCCTGGTGTGAGATTAGTATATAGTTATTAATGAAGGTTTTCTCTCACTCAGTACAAGACAATGGTCTCTCTCCTGTGTGGATTTCCTGGTGTGAGATTAGTATATAGTTATTAATGAAGGTTTTCTCTCACTCAGTACAAGACAATGCTCTCTCTCCTGTGTGGATTTTCTGGTGAGAGATTAGTATATAGTTATTAATGAAGGTTTTCTCACACTCAGTACAAGACAATGGTCTCTCTCCTGTGTGGACTTTCTGGTGTGAGATTAGTATATAGTTATTAATGAAGGTTTTCTCTCACTCAGTACAAGACAATGGTCTCTCTCCTGTGTGGATTTTCTGGTGTGAGATTAGTATATAGTTATTAATGAAGGTTTTCTCTCACTCAGTACAAGACAATGGTATCTCTCCTGTGTGGATTTTCTGGTGTGAGATTAGTATATAGTTATTAATGAAGGTTTTCTCACACTCAGTACAAGACAATGGTCTCTCTCCTGTGTGGATTTCCTGGTGTGAGATTAGTATATAGTTATTAATGAAGGTTTTCTCACACTCAGTACAAGACAATGGTCTCTCTCCTGTGTGGATTTTCTGGTGTGAGATTAGTATATAGTTATTAATGAAGGTTTACTCACACTCAGTACAAGACAATGGTCTCTCTCATGTGTGGATTTCCTGGTGTGAGATTAGTATATAGTTATTAATGAAGGTTTACTCACACTCAGTACAAGACAATGGTCTCTCTCATGTGTGGATTTTCTGGTGTGAGATTAGTATATAGTTATTAATGAAGGTTTTCTCACACTCAGTACAAGACAATGGTCTCTCTCCTGTGTGGATTTTCTGGTGTGAGATTAGTATATAGTTATTAATGAAGGTTTACTCACACTCAGTACAAGACAATGGTCTCTCTCATGTGTGGATTTCCTGGTGTGAGATTAGTATATAGTTATTAATGAAGGTTTACTCACACTCAGTACAAGACAATGGTCTCTCTCCTGTGTGGATTTTCTGGTGTGAGATTAGTATATAGTTATTAATGAAGGTTTTCTCACACTCAGTACAAGACAATGGTCTCTCTCCTGTGTGGATTTTCTGATGTGAGATTAGTATATAGTTATTAATGAAGGTTTACTCACACTCAGTACAAGACAATGGTCTCTCTCCTGTGTGGATTTCCTGGTGCGAGATTAGTATATAGTTATTAATGAAGGTTTTCTCACACTCAGTACAAGACAATGGTCTCTCTCATGTGTGGATTTCCTGGTGTGAGATTAGTATATAGTTATTAATGAAGGTGTTCTCACACTCAGTGCAAGACAATGGTCTCTCTCCTGTGTGGATTTCCTGGTGTGAGATTAGTATATAGTTATTAATGAAGGTTTACTCACACTCAGTACAACACAATGGTCTCTCTCCTGTGTGGATTTCCTGGTGAGAGATTAGTATATAGTTATTAATGAAGGTTTTCTCACACTCAGTACAAGACAATGCTCTCTCTCCTGTGTGGATTTCCTGGTGCGAGATTAGTATATAGTTATTAATGAAGGTTTTCTCACACTCAGTACAACACAATGGTCTCTCTCCTGTGTGGATTTTCTGGTGTGAGATTAGTATATAGTTATTAATGAAGGTTTTCTCTCACTCAGTACAACACAATGGTCTCTCTCCTGTGTGGATTTTCTGGTGTGAGATTAGTATATAGTTATTAATGAAGGTTTACTCACACTCAGTACAAGACAATGGTCTCTCTCATGTGTGGATTTCCTGGTGTGAGATTAGTATATAGTTATTAATGAAGGTGTTCTCACACTCAGTACAGGACAATGGTCTCTCTCCTGTGTGGATTTCCTGGTGTGAGATTAGTATATAGTTATTAATGAAGGTTTTCTCTCACTCAGTACAAGACAATGCTCTCTCTCCTGTGTGGATTTTCTGGTGTGAGATTAGTATATAGTTATTAATGAAGGTTTTCTCTCACTCAGTACAAGACAATGGTCTCTCTCCTGTGTGGATTTTCTGGTATGAGATTAGTATATAGTTATTAATGAAGGTGTTCTCACACTCAGTACAAGACAATGGTCTCTCTCCTGTGTGGATTTTCTGGTGCGAGATTAGTATATAGTTATTAATGAAGGTTTACTCACACTCAGTACAAGACAATGGTCTCTCTCCTGTGTGGATTTTCTGGTGTGAGATTAGTATATAGTTATTAATGAAGGTTTTCTCTCACTCAGTACAAGACAATGGTCTCTCTCCTGTGTGGATTTTCTGGTATGAGATTAGTATATAGTTATTAATGAAGGTGTTCTCACACTCAGTACAAGACAATGGTCTCTCTCCTGTGTGGATTTTCTGGTGCGAGATTAGTATATAGTTATTAATGAAGGTTTACTCACACTCAGTACAAGACAATGGTCTCTCTCCTGTGTGGATTTCCTGGTGTGAGATTAGTATATAGTTATTAATGAAGGTTTACTCACACTCAGTACAAGACAATGCTCTCTCTCCTGTGTGGATTTTCTGGTGTGAGATTAGTATATAGTTATTAATGAAGGTTTTACTCACACTCAGTACAAGACAATGGTCTCTCTCCTGTGTGGATTTTCTGGTGTGAGATTAGTATATAGTTATTAATGAAGGTTTACTCACACTCAGTACAAGACAATGCTCTCTCTCCTGTGTGGATTTTCTGGTGTGAGATTAGTATATAGTTATTAATGAAGGTTTTCTCTCACTCAGTACAAGACAATGGTCTCTCTCCTGTGTGGATTTTCTGGTATGAGATTAGTATATAGTTATTAATGAAGGTGTTCTCACACTCAGTACAAGACAATGGTCTCTCTCCTGTGTGGATTTTCTGGTGCGAGATTAGTATATAGTTATTAATGAAGGTTTACTCACACTCAGTACAAGACAATGGTCTCTCTCCTGTGTGGATTTCCTGGTGTGAGATTAGTATATAGTTATTAATGAAGGTTTTCTCACACTCAGTACAGGACAATGGTCTCTCTCCTGTGTGGATTTCCTGGTGTGAGATTAGTATATAGTTATTAATGAAGGTGTTCTCACACTCAGTACAAGACAATGGTCTCTCTCCTGTGTGGATTTTCTGGTGTGAGATTAGTATATAGTTATTAATGAAGGTTTTCTCTCACTCAGTACAGGACAATGGTCTCTCTCCTGTGTGGATTTCCTGGTGTGAGATTAGTATATAGTTATTAATGAAGGTTTACTCACACTCAGTACAAGACAATGGTCTCTCTCCTGTGTGGATTTTCTGGTGTGAGATTAGTATATAGTTATTAATGAAGGTTTTCTCTCACTCAGTACAAGACAATGGTCTCTCTCCTGTGTGGATTTTCTGGTATGAGATTAGTATATAGTTATTAATGAAGGTGTTCTCACACTCAGTACAAGACAATGGTCTCTCTCCTGTGTGGATTTTCTGGTGCGAGATTAGTATATAGTTATTAATGAAGGTTTACTCACACTCAGTACAAGACAATGGTCTCTCTCCTGTGTGGATTTCCTGGTGTGAGATTAGTATATAGTTATTAATGAAGGTTTACTCACACTCAGTACAAGACAATGCTCTCTCTCCTGTGTGGATTTTCTGGTGTGAGATTAGTATATAGTTATTAATGAAGGTTTACTCACACTCAGTACAAGACAATGGTCTCTCTCCTGTGTGGATTTTCTGGTGTGAGATTAGTATATAGTTATTAATGAAGGTTTACTCACACTCAGTACAAGACAATGCTCTCTCTCCTGTGTGGATTTTCTGGTGTGAGATTAGTATATAGTTATTAATGAAGGTTTTCTCTCACTCAGTACAAGACAATGGTCTCTCTCCTGTGTGGATTTTCTGGTATGAGATTAGTATATAGTTATTAATGAAGGTGTTCTCACACTCAGTACAAGACAATGGTCTCTCTCCTGTGTGGATTTTCTGGTGCGAGATTAGTATATAGTTATTAATGAAGGTTTACTCACACTCAGTACAAGACAATGGTCTCTCTCCTGTGTGGATTTCCTGGTGTGAGATTAGTATATAGTTATTAATGAAGGTTTTCTCACACTCAGTACAGGACAATGGTCTCTCTCCTGTGTGGATTTCCTGGTGTGAGATTAGTATATAGTTATTAATGAAGGTGTTCTCACACTCAGTACAAGACAATGGTCTCTCTCCTGTGTGGATTTTCTGGTGCGAGATTAGTATATAGTTATTAATGAAGGTTTTCTCACACTCAGTACAACACAATGGTCTCTCTCCTGTGTGGATTTCCTGGTGTGAGATTAGTATATAGTTATTAATGAAGGTTTACTCACACTCAGTACAACACAATGGTCTCTCTCCTGTGTGGATTTCCTGGTGAGAGATTAGTATATAGTTATTAATGAAGGTTTTCTCACACTCAGTACAAGACAATGCTCTCTCTCCTGTGTGGATTTCCTGGTGCGAGATTAGTATATAGTTATTAATGAAGGTTTTCTCTCACTCAGTACAACACAATGGTCTCTCTCCTGTGTGGATTTCCTGGTGTGAGATTAGTATATAGTTATTAATGAAGGTTTACTCACACTCAGTACAACACAATGGTCTCTCTCCTGTGTGGATTTCCTGGTGAGAGATTAGTATATAGTTATTAATGAAGGTTTTCTCACACTCAGTACAAGACAATGCTCTCTCTCCTGTGTGGATTTCCTGGTGTGAGATTAGTATATAGTTATTAATGAAGGTTTTCTCTCACTCAGTACAACACAATGGTCTCTCTCCTGTGTGGATTTTCTGGTGCGAGATTAGTATATAGTTATTAATGAAGGTTTTCTCACACTCAGTACAAGACAATGCTCTCTCTCCTGTGTGGATTTTCTGGTGTGAGATTAGTATATAGTTATTAATGAAGGTTTTCTCACACTCAGTACAAGACAATGGTCTCTCTCCTGTGTGGATTTTCTGGTGTGAGATTAGTATATAGTTATTAATGAAGGTTTTCTCACACTCAGTACAAGACAATGCTCTCTCTCCTGTGTGGATTTTCTGGTGTGAGATTAGTATATAGTTATTAATGAAGGTTTTCTCTCACTCAGTACAACACAATGGTCTCTCTCCTGTGTGGATTTTCTGGTGTGAGATTAGTATATAGTTATTAATGAAGGTTTACTCACACTCAGTACAAGACAATGGTCTCTCTCATGTGTGGATTTCCTGGTGTGAGATTAGTATATAGTTATTAATGAAGGTTTTCTCACACTCAGTACAACACAATGGTCTCTCTCCTGTGTGGATTTTCTGGTGCGAGATTAGTATATAGTTATTAATGAAGGTTTTCTCACACTCAGTACAAGACAATGCTCTCTCTCCTGTGTGGATTTTCTGGTGTGAGATTAGTATATAGTTATTAATGAAGGTTTTCTCACACTCAGTACAAGACAATGGTCTCTCTCCTGTGTGGATTTTCTGGTGTGAGATTAGTATATAGTTATTAATGAAGGTTTTCTCACACTCAGTACAAGACAATGCTCTCTCTCCTGTGTGGATTTTCTGGTGTGAGATTAGTATATAGTTATTAATGAAGGTTTTCTCTCACTCAGTACAACACAATGGTCTCTCTCCTGTGTGGATTTTCTGGTGTGAGATTAGTATATAGTTATTAATGAAGGTTTACTCACACTCAGTACAAGACAATGGTCTCTCTCATGTGTGGATTTCCTGGTGTGAGATTAGTATATAGTTATTAATGAAGGTTTTCTCACACTCAGTACAAGACAATGGTCTCTCTCCTGTGTGGATTTCCTGGTGTGAGATTAGTATATAGTTATTAATGAAGGTTTTCTCACACTCAGTACAAGACAATGGTCTCTCTCCTGTGTGGATTTCCTGGTGTGAGATTAGTATATAGTTATTAATGAAGGTTTTCTCACACTCAGTACAAGACAATGGTCTCTCTCCTGTGTGGATTTCCTGGTGTGAGATTAGTATATAGTTATTAATGAAGGTTTTCTCACACTCGGTACAAGACAATGGTCTCTCTCCTGTGTGGATTTTCTGGTGTGAGATTAGTATATAGTTATTAATGAAGGTTTTCTCTCACTCAGTACAAGACAATGGTCTCTCTCCTGTGTGGATTTTCTGGTGTGAGATTAGTATATAGTTATTAATGAAGGTTTACTCACACTCGGTACAAGACAATGGTCTCTCTCATGTGTGGATTTCCTGGTGTGAGATTAGTATATAGTTATTAATGAAGCTTTTCTCACACTCAGTACAAGACAATGGTCTCTCTCATGTGTGGATTTCCTGGTGTGAGATTAGTATATAGTTATTAATGAAGGTTTTCTCACACTCAGTACAAGACAATGGTCTCTCTCCTGTGTGGATTTCCTGGTGTGAGATTAGTATATAGTTATTAATGAAGGTTTTCTCACACTCGGTACAAGACAATGGTCTCTCTCCTGTGTGGATTTTCTGGTGTGAGATTAGTATATAGTTATTAATGAAGGTTTTCTCACACTCAGTACAAGACAATGGTCTCTCTCCTGTGTGGATTTCCTGGTGTGAGATTAGTATATAGTTATTAATGAAGGTTTTCTCACACTCAGTACAAGACAATGGTCTCTCTCCTGTGTGGATTTCCTGGTGCGAGATTAGTATATAGTTATTAATGAAGGTTTTCTCACACTCGGTACAAGACAATGGTCTCTCTCCTGTGTGGATTTTCTGGTGTGAGATTAGTATATAGTTATTAATGAAGGTTTTCTCTCACTCAGTACAAGAAAATGGTCTCTCTCCTGTGTGGATTTTCTGGTGTGAGATTAGTATATAGTTATTAATGAAGGTTTACTCACACTCGGTACAAGACAATGGTCTCTCTCATGTGTGGATTTCCTGGTGTGAGATTAGTATATAGTTATTAATGAAGCTTTTCTCACACTCAGTACAAGACAATGGTCTCTCTCCTGTGTGGATTTCCTGGTGTGAGATTAGTATATAGTTATTAATGAAGGTTTTCTCACACTCGGTACAAGACAATGGTCTCTCTCCTGTGTGGATTTTCTGGTGTGAGATTAGTATATAGTTATTAATGAAGGTTTTCTCTCACTCAGTACAAGACAATGGTCTCTCTCCTGTGTGGATTTTCTGGTGTGAGATTAGTATATAGTTATTAATGAAGGTTTTCTCACACTCAGTACAAGACAATGGTCTCTCTCCTGTGTGGATTTTCTGGTGTGAGATTAGTATATAAGTTATTAATGAAGGTTTTCTCACACTCAGTACAAGACAATGGTCTCTCTCCTGTGTGGATTTTCTGGTGTGAGATTAGTATATAGTTATTAATGAAGGTTTTCTCACACTCAGTACAAGACAATGGTCTCTCTCCTGTGTGGATTTCCTGGTGTGAGATTAGTATATAGTTATTAATGAAGGTTTTCTCACACTCAGTACAAGACAATGGTCTCTCTCCTGTGTGGATTTTCTGGTGTGAGATTAGTATAAAGTTATTAATGAAGGTTTTCTCACACTCAGTACAAGACAATGGTCTCTCTCCTGTGTGGATTTTCTGGTGTGAGATTAGTATATAGTTATTAATGAAGGTGTTCTCACACACAGTACAAGACAATGGTCTCTCTCCTGTGTGGAGTTTCTGGTGTGAGATTAGTATATAGTTATTAATGAAGGTTTTCTCACACTCAGTACAAGACAATGGTCTCTCTCCTGTGTGGATTTTCTGGTGAGAGATTAGTATATAGTTATTAATGAAGGTTTTCTCACACTCAGTACAAGACAATGGTCTCTCTCCTGTGTGGATTTTCTGGTGTGAGATTAGTATATAGTTATTAATGAAGGTTTTCTCACACTCAGTACAAGACAATGGTCTCTCTCCTGTGTGGATTTTCTGGTGTGAGATTAGTATATAGTTATTAATGAAGGTTTTCTCACACTCAGTACAAGACAATGATCTCTCTCCTGTGTGGATTTCCTGGTGTGAGATTAGTATATAGTTATTAATGAAGGTTTTCTCTCACTCAGTACAAGACAATGGTCTCTCTCCTGTGTGGATTTTCTGGTGTGAGATTAGTATATAGTTATTAATGAAGGTTTTCTCACACTCAGTACAAGACAATGATCTCTCTCCTGTGTGGATTTTCTGGTGAGAGATTAGTATATAGTTATTAATGAAGGTTTTCTCACACTCAGTACAAGACAATGGTCTCTCTCCTGTGTGGATTTTCTGGTGTGAGATTAGTATATAGTTATTAATGAAGGTATTCTCACACTCAGTACAAGACAATGGTCTCTCTCCTGTGTGGATTTTCTGGTGTGAGATTAGTATATAGTTATTAATGAAGGTTTTCTCACACTCAGTACAAGACAATGGTCTCTCTCCTGTGTGGATTTTCTGGTGTGAGATTAGTATATAGTTATTAATGAAGCTTTTCTCTCACTCAGTACAAGACAATGGTCTCTCTCCTGTGTGGATTTTCTGGTGTGAGATTAGTATATAGTTATTAATGAAGGTTTACTCACACTCAGTACAAGACAATGGTCTCTCTCCTGTGTGGATTTCCTGGTGTGAGATTAGTATATAGTTATTAATGAAAGTTTACTCACACTCAGTACAAGACAATGGTCTCTCTCCTGTGTGGATTTCCTGGTGTGAGATTAGTATATAGTTATTAATGAAGGAATTTTCTCACTCAGTACAAGACAATGGTCTCTCTCCTGTGTGGATTTCCTGGTGTGAGATTAGTATATAGTTATTAATGAAGGATTTCTCTCACTCAGTACAAGACAATGGTCTCTCTCCTGTGTGGATTTCCTGGTGTGAGATTAGTATATAGTTATTAATGAAAGTTTACTCACACTCAGTACAAGACAATGGTCTCTCTCCTGTGTGGATTTCCTGGTGTGAGATTAGTATATAGTTATTAATGAAGGTTTTCTCACACTCAGTACAAGACAATGGTCTCTCTCCTGTGTGGATTTCCTGGTGTGAGATTAGTATATAGTTATTAATGAAGGTTTTCTCTCACTCAGTACAAGACAATGGTCTCTCGCCTGTGTGGATTTTCTGGTGTGAGATTAGTATATAGTTATTAATGAAAGTTTTCTCACACTTGCTTCTGCTCTGGAGGAGCAGTAAGTAATAAAATAAAATTTAGGGAAAGGTAGGTTAGGTTTAGGGGGTGGGGAAGAGAGCGGTAGAGGGAGGAAGTGTAGGTAGGGGGTAGGGAATTCTCTCCCACTTCGCTCCTTAATAAACTGGGAGGGAACTGGGGAAAAGAAAATTATTCCTTACCTGCTAATTTTCGTTCCTGTAGTACCACGGATCAGTCCAGACAGTTGGTTATGTCCCCCTTCCAGCAGATGGAGTCAGAGAAAACTTGAAAGGTGCCCCTATATAAGTAGGTTCACCCTCTGCGTCCCTCCAGTATTCAGAATATCAAAGCAGAAGTTAACAGTTGGGATGGATCCGGTGACCTCAGAAGAAACAGAGCAATCATAAACACGGCATAACATGCCAAATTTGAAAACCATAAAACTTGCAAGGAAAACCATGCAGAAATTGTACACACAAACAGCTGAGACAATCCCAACCGAAAAATCTCAGGGAGGGCGTCTGGACTGATCCGTGGTACTACAGGAACAAAAATTAGCAAGTAAGGAATAATTTTCTTTTCCCTGTACGGACCCGGATCAGTCCAGACAGTGGGATGTACATAGGGTGGGTCCTGGATAGCCCTGCTCGAATTGACTTGCGTGCCAAAGGAGCCAAAACCTGGTGACGGAAGATGCAACCGATAATGCCGAGAAAAGGTGTGTAGGGATTTCCACATAGCTGCCCGACAAATCTCTTGCGGAGATACCGCCTGGCTCTCGGCCAAGGAGGCGGCCTGGGCCCTGAGAGATTGGGCCCAGATCCCCGCCGGAGGCTGCCGCCCAGTTCCCATGTATGCGGAAAAGATTGCTTCCTTCAACCAGCGAGCAATGAAGGTCTTGGAAGCCCTGTTGCCCTTCTTGGGACCACTCCAGAAGACGAAGAGATGTCTGTAACTCAGAAATCGTTAGTCATCTCCAAATAGCGCATAAGGACGCGCTTGACATCAAGGCTGCGGAGCTCCCTGGAGTCCTCAGAGGAGAAGGACGGAAGTTGCACCGATTGATTCACATGAAACGCGGAGACCACCTTTGGTAGAAAGAATGGGACTGTGATCAAGGACACCCCAGAGTCCATAAGGTAGAGATAGGGCTCCCTGCATGAGAGAGCCTGAAGTTCCAAGATCCTGCGGGCTGAAGTAATGGAGACCAGGAAAACCGTTTTGAGTGTCAGATCTTTAAGGGTAGCCCTGGTCAGTGGTTCAAAGGGAGAACCAGTCAGGACCCGGAGTACCAGATTGAGACTCCAGGAAGGGCACAGAGCATGGAACAGAGGCTTCACGTGCTTGACTCCCCTCAAGAAACGAACTATGTCAGGATGAGATGACAGAGGAGCCCCGTCCAGATGTTGGAAAAGAGAGCCAAGGGCTGCCAACTGGTCTCACAGAGAATTGTAGGCTAGACCTTTCTCCAGGCCCGGCTGAAGGAAAGAAAGAATCTGGGCTATGGAGGCCCGACATGGAGATATGTTGATGGACTGGCACCAGGCCTCAAAGACCTTCCAGACACGGACATAGGATAGGGACGTAGAAGTCTTCCTGGCCTTGAGGGGAATAGAAATAACATCTTCTTGGTAACCTCATCGTCTCAACCTATGCCTCTCAAAACCCAGGCCGCAAGACAGAAGCAATCTGCCATGTCTAAAAATACTGGACCCTGACGTAGGAGGTTCGGTAGATGTCCCAAGCATAGGGGACCATCCACTTTGAGGTTGACCAGATCCGCAAACCATGGTCTTCTGGCCATTCGTGCGCTACCAGGATCACGGGTCCCTGGTAGCTTTCTATTCTCTGAATTACCTTTCCCACCAGGGGCCAGGGCGGGAATACGTAGAGCAGAAGATGTCACGGCCATGGAAGGACTTCTGCGCCGTGCTCCCTTCTCCAACTGAAGAAATGTGAAGCCTTCGCATTCCGCTGAGTCGCCATTAGGTCCATGTGGGGAATTCCCCACCGGTGAAAGAGGCGAGCCACTGCCTCCTCGGTGAGTTCCCATTCTCCGGGATCTATGTATTGTCTGCTTAAGAAGTCCGCTTGGACACTGTCCACTCCTGCAACGTGGGAGGCTGCCAGGCGAAGAAGGTGACGCTTCGCCCAAGCCATTCACTTGTCCGCCTCCAGGGAGACGAGACGGCTTCTCGTTCTGCCTTGCCGATTGATGTACGCCACTGTGGTTGCGTTGTCGGATAGTATTCTTACGGCCTGATGATGGACGAGGGGGAGGAAACACTTCAAAGCGAGCCGGACAGCTCTGGTTTCCAAGTGATTGATCGGCCAAGCCACCTGCAACGGCGTCCACTGCCCCTGAGCCGACTGCTTGTGGCATACAGCCCCCCAACCAGTGAGTCTGGCATCCATGGTGATGATCACCCACTGAGGGACCTCCAAGTCCACTCCCTTCATTAAGTGATCCAGGCTGAGCCACCAGCCCAGGCTGTCCTTGGCAAGATCCAACAGGGGCAGGAGGACTTGGAACTCCTGCGAGACCGGCTTCCAGCGTGAGAATAAAGCTCTCTGCAAAAGATGCATATGTGCCAAAGCCCAAGGTACAAAATCGATAGTTGAAGCCATAGAGCCCAGAACCTGGAGATAGTCCCATCCTGTGGGGAGTAGGAGGCCCCTGAAGCGCTGCACCTGAGACATGAGGGACCGAGCACGGACCGGTCGGAGAAACACCTTGCCCATGCTAGTGTCGAAGTGTGCTCCCAAGAAGTCGAGAGATTACAAGGGAGTGAGGCTGCTCTTGGCAAAATTGACGATCCATCCCAGGGAACAGAGGAGCGAAGGACCTTGTCTACGGCCTGTTGGCAGAGGACCCTGGTCTTTGCACGAATGAGCCAGTCCAAATAGGGATGCACCAGAATCCCCTCCTTCCGGAGGGCTACTGCCACTACCACCATGACCTTGATGAAAGTGCGGGGAGCAGTTGCTAATCCGAAGGGAGAGCCTGAAACTGGAAATGCTGACCGAGAATCTTGAAGCGCAGAAAACGCTGGTGCTCCTGGCAGATTGGAATGTGGAGGTAAGCCTCCGTTAAGTCCAGGGACGCCAGAAACTCTCCCCGATGGACTGCCGCAATGATGGACCTCAACGTTTCCATCCGGAAGCGAGGGACCTTGAGGGCTCTGTTGACCATCTTGAGATCGAGGATTGGACAAAATGATCCTTCCTTTTTGGGGACTACGAAGTAAACGGAACAGTGGCCTGACCCCTGATCCATCGGAGGCACCAGAAGGATGGCACCCAGGGCCAGGAGACGGTCGAGCGTCCGTCACACGATGAGCTGCTTCTGCACTGGGCTGCACGGAGAGAAGAGGAACATGTTTCTTAGTGGCCGAGAAAATTCTAAAGTGTAGCCATGTTTTAGAATATCCAGGACCCATTGATCGGAGGTAATTTTGACCCACTCCTCGTAGAAGAGGCGAAGATGTCCTCGTATCCGCGGTGTCGAGGGGTGGATCGGCACACCTTCATTGGGAAGACTTGGAGGGGCATCCTTGGAAGGGACTATCCCATGTTGTCCTTCGTCCCCGAAATGAATGGGACCACGACTGGGAACGAGCTGAGGGCAGCCTTTGAGAGACTGGCCTGGACTGACGAAACAGTCGACCTCAGAAACGGCTCCTAGTGGAACTGAAAGTCCTGAAAGTCCCCCGCACTAGATGGGGACGACCCCACCGGAGGCCGGTGCGACTGCAAACGCACGGCAGAGCGAGTGGTCAGGGTCGAGGGTCGCTCCCTGCCAAGGAGGCACCTCAAACACAAGCCTTCCCTGGAGAGCTGAGGCCCGGCCTCTCCACAGGCTCCACATCGCGAAGATCGCGGCATAGGGGAGGAAGGCACACAGCCAGTTACTACGCTCACCCCCGAATTCTGACCAGAACGGGAAACAAACTCCGCTCAAAGTGCCGACTGCTAAGAACCCTCTGAAGGAACTTGCAAAGCAATTAAATATGTATATATATTTTTTAAGCGGAGGAATTAAGCCTCTCTGCTGACACTGCTCAGAAGAGAGATAGCATCTCGAGGCAGTGAGTCATTGGGGAGAGGGGGAGTGATTGGACCACCAACTATCATCCCAAAAATGATGAAAGTTTGAAAATTCTGTAAAGAGAAATGAGACAGAACTTACCTGAACACCACCCAAGGGTAAACAAGGGAAAAAGTTCTGCCTGCAAGCTTCTGAGTGTCGAGGCACAGAGAACTTTTAGTAACAGCTTGTTTTTTCCAATACAACTTGATCCAACCAAATAGAAAAGACAAAACAGAGAAAATAGAAAAACTAATGTTCAATCTGTATCAAGGATAGGAGGAGGAACTGCAAGTTATACCACTCGCATCTGCTGGAGTCAGAGGAATACAGGCGGGACACAGAGGGTGCACCTGCTTATATAGGGGCACCTTTCAAGTTTTGCTCTGACTCCATCGGCTGGACGGATGACATAACCCACTGTCTGGATTGATCCGGGTACATGCAGGGAAGGCCCAATAGCATCGCCAGACTTTTATTACATGTATTACGAAGTTTTGCCCCTGCTCGTGCCGCCCACAACACACGTTTTAAAATCGGTATGTCCACATACACGCGCCAGAAATCACATGGACATGGATGGTCGGGCGCTGTTTTGAAAATCTACCCCTAAGTGTATGTTTAGCATGGAAGCTTTACCCAAGCTCAGGTCATGTAAATAGGTTGTAGTGGGACAAATGGATGTTCTGGGGTTTTGAGAAATGTTGCTTCCTAATAAAGGACCTTCCATATTTAATGCATGAGAATGGCCTCTCCTATGTGTGAATTTTCATGGGTTTTGTAAGCGCGCCCTTCTGTGTGAAGCTTTTATTACATTCAGTACATGAGAATGTATTGATGCAACCGCAACATTACTCTCTGCATCAACGGTACTGATGCAACTCCAACATTACTCTCTGCATCAACGGTACTGATGCAACCCCAATATTACTCTCTTCATCAACGGCACTGATGCAACCCCAATATTACTCTCTTCATCAAAGGCACTGATGCAACTCCAATATTACTCTCTGCATCAACGGTACTGATGCAACCCCAATATTACACTCTGCATCAACAGTACTGATGCAACCCCAACAATACTCTCTGCATCAACAGTACTGATGCAACTCCAACATTACTCTCTGTATCAATGGCAGGGGGTGACAGGAAACTGGAATCAAGCAGTTACCAACAAGGGCCCTGAAACAGATAAGTATGGGAAAATAAGTGTGGGAGCTTGCTGGGCAGATTGGATGGGCCATTTGGTTTTTTTTCTGCCATCATTTCTATTTTTCTATCTTTTCTATGAGAATGGTCGTGCTCCTGTGTGGATTCTTACGTGATTTGTGAGGGTACCCTTCACAGAGAAGCTTTTATTGCATTCACTACATGAAAATGGTCGCTCCCCTGTGTGGATTCTCATGTGTTTTGTGAGGGTACCCTTCCTAGTAAATCTTTTATTACATTCACTACATGAGAATAGTCGCTCCCCTGTGTGGATCGTCATGTGTCTTGTGAGGATACACTTCTGTGTGAATCTTTTATTACATTCATTACAGGAGAATGGTTGCTCCCCTGTGTGGATTCTCATGTGTCCTGTGAGGGCACCCTTTTCAGTGAATCTTTTATTACATTCACTACATGAGAATGGTCTCTCACCGGTGTGGATTCTCATGTGACTTGTGAGGGCACTGTTCTGTGTGAAGCTTTTATTACATTCATTACATGAGAATAGTTGCTTTCCTGTGTGGATTCTCATGTGACTTGTGAGGGTACCCTTCTGTGTGAAGCTTTTATTACATTCACTACATGAGAATAGTCGTTCACCTGTGTGGATTCTCATGTGACTTTTGAGGACACTCTTCACAGTGAAGGTTTTATTACATTCACTACATGAGAATGGTCGCTCCCCTGTGTGGATTCTCATGTGACTTGTGAGGGCACCCTTCCTAGTGAATCTTTTATTACCTTCACTACATGAGAATGGTTGCTGCCCTGAGTGGATTCTCATATGACTTGTGAGGGCACCCTTCCTAGTGAATCTTTTATTACATTCACTACATGAGAAGAGTCGCTCCCCTGTGTGGATTGTCATGTGTCTTTTGAGGATACACTTCTGTGTGAATCTTTTATTACATTCACTACATGAGAATAGTCGCTCCCCTGTGTGGATTCTCATGTGACTTGTGAGGATACACTTCTGTGTGAATCTTTTATTACATTCAGTACATGAGAAAGGTCGCTCACCTGTGTGGATTCGCATGTGACTTGTGAGGGTACCCTTCACAGGGAAGCTTTTATTACATTCACTGCATGAGAATGGTCGCTCCCCTGTGTGGATTCTCATGTGACTTGTGAGGGCAGACTTCTGGGTGAAGCTTTTATTACATTCATTACATGAGAATAGTTGCTCCCCTGTGTGGATTCTCATGTGACTTGTGAGAGCACCCTTCTGTGTGAAGCTTTTATTACATTCACTACATGAGAAGGGTTGCTCCCCTGTGTGGATTCTCATGTGTCTTGTGAGGGCACCCTTCTGTGTGAAGCTTTTATTACATTCACTACATGAGAATAGTCCCTCACCGGTGTGGATTTTCATGTGACTTGTGAGGGCACCCTTCACAGGGAAGCTTTTATTACATTCACTACATGAGAATGGTCGCTCCCCTGTGTGGATTCTCATGTGACTTGTGAGGGCACCCTTCCCAGTCAATCTTTTATTACATTCACTACATGAGAATGGTCTCTTTCCTGTGTGGATGCGCTGGTGCAACTTTAGCATATTCTTACGAGTGAAGTGTTTCCCACACTTGCTGCAGTTAAATGGTTTGCTTCCAGTGTGGATTTGCTGGTGTTGGGGGATGTTTTTGTTCCTTACAAAACATTTTCCACCTTCAGTGCATGAGAATGGGCTCACTCCGGTGTGGATTTTCTGGTACGAGATTAGTATATTCTGGCTAATGAAACTTTTCCCACCCTTACTATCTATAAATGGTCTCGCTCCAGTGAGGATTTTGTGATGTAAGTTTAGGTTACACTTACTAATTAAACTTTTCCTCCAAAGGAAGGGTTTCTCTGTTTTATGTATGTTTAGGTGCACTTTTAGATTTTTCTTCTGACTGAAGCTTTCCCCACATTTATTGCATAGAAATGGTGGTTTGAGTGGATGGGATTTCTGGTGCAATATTAAATGCAATTCCTTACCAAAGCTTTTACCACAGGAGTCACACAGAAAGGATTTCTTCCCTTTCCCCTCCCTCTGGTGAAGGTCAGAAATCTTTTGATCACTGTTATTACTTTGGAATAGGCTCCCTGTGCTCACGTGTCTCTGGTGCTCAGGGATGACTTTGACCTCCATCTCACATGCAGTGACTCCATCCCGTGAGTCTCCTGCAGGGTCTCTCTGCTTCTTCTCAGACTCCTGCTGACTATTCCTTGTTTTTCTCCTCTCAGTCCCCTGCGAAACATTCTCAAAGATAGTTCCTGATTCTCTTGGGATCAGTCCTTCTTCCATAGGATGTTCTTCTCGATTCTCCTCCTTTATGTGCTGTATGACCTCATCACTTGCTGGTGATAGAAGAAGACATTAATCAGGCATTAGTGACCATGCAAATGGATCTGGGTTTCTGATCCTATAATTACTGCTCTGGCACTGTCACACAGTGATAGAGCTGTGCCCTTCTGACCAAGCACTGGTGACCATGAAAAACTTCTAACAATGGTGTTCGCACCACAAGCCTTATGAGATGAGCTCCTAAATATGTAAAACCTAGCGGAGAGGAGAAAGGGGGAGATATGATAGGGACACTTCCATACCTGAAAGGTAATAATGCTCAAGAAGTAAACTTCTTTTGATTGGAAAATAATTTGTAGAGCAAAGGTCATGATAGAAAGTTCCAAAGGGGGAGACTAGGAATAATATCAAGAGATATCTTTTGTTCATAGAAAGTGTGGTGAATGCCTGGAATTACCTCACGGAAGTGCTGGAGATGAAAACTGTAACAGAATATAAAAAATAATAGTGGGATAAACAGAAGCGAGAGAAGATGGAGAGAATGAGAGATAAGAGGTCAGGAACATAGGTGGGCTTGCTGGAAACAGAGCGGATACTCCATAGATAAAATCTGAAAGGGAGAGAAGAGGGAGGAGAGTGGGGGTAGGATAAGCTTGGAGGGGAAGGATGAGAGTTACCATGGAGGGACAGGACTGAGATATCCAAAGAAGGGCAGGTGTGATGACAGTAAAGACAGTGAGATTCTCTTAGTGTGAGAGGAAGAAAACTTTGTAAAGCAACGGACAAAGCAGAAGCCAGAATGGCCGAGGAGGTGGAGAATATGGGAGGCTGACAGGCACCTGATGTTCACAAAGGACAGAAGTGGGGAATGAGACTGGGTAGGGTTAGTGTCAGGCAGAGGAAGGAGAATGGATCCATGAGACAGCTAGAAGTGGCCATGAGACAGCTAGAAGTATGCAGACAAGCTGAAACCGCTCTATTATATTAGTGCAAGGCTAAGTATGTCACGGGGTAATGACAGTCATGAAGCAAGCTCAGACCTCTTGTATCCTGCTATTCATAGTCAGCTAATTGTAAAACAAGAATGCACGCGACCGTACGCCTGTACGGTCGCGTGCATTCTTGTTTTACAATGGGAGTGAGTGAGCAGTGATACACTGGAGTTTTAAATCATGTGCACAAGTACATGTGTATGATGTAAAATACGCCTAGCCTGTGTACTTGAGCAGATGTAAAGCATATTTCTTCCATAAGAATTTGTCGGCTTTAACGCCTACAGAGAAGAGGATTTTATAACATGCTCAGGTTAAAGCCATTCCTCGTTTTACACATTAGCCCATCAGTTTGCCCAGTCTATCTCGGGGTCATCCAGACCCTTCCAGTTCTTCATTCTCCACTCCCCCCAGTTGAGCAAGACCCTCACCCTATCGTGTTAGTCCTAAAAAGTGATTCCTGCAGACTTACTCCTCATCAGGAGCAGCAGGAAATATACGCAGCTAACAGTGCGCCACGAGCAGCGGCCGCCGGATTTACACACTGAACTGCTGGCCCCGCCCCTTTTTTTAGCACGAGCAAGTAATTAGCTTTTGAAATTCATATCTCTCACGTGCGGCCACGTATTCATCTTTTAGTGCCAGTAACGCTTTTAAAATTTGGCCCATTCAGTTCTGGATCTGGGCAGGTGGGATCAGTAGTCCTTGTCCTGCTGCTGAGGGCTCAGTCAAGTCCCTTGAGAAACTTTGTGGATGCTCCCCAGCAAGTGCCTCATGTAAGACATCTGAGATAAATTCCTAGACTGCCTCGCAGGGGCCGTCTCACGTGAAAAGATCCAAACAACCAATCTCAGGTGCCAGCTCAGACACAGAGCAATGCTGGAGCTGGAGTCAGGAGAAAAGTCACAAATGACCTTCAGTAAATCAGCCCTCGAGTCCGCTAAACATGCAGATAATGCAATTTTTACCTAGGGAGATGAGGGTCTCATAATTCTCCTTCATCACCTCCCTGTAAAGCTCCTTCTGCCCTTCATCTAAATACCCCCACTCCTCCTGGGAGAAATAGACAGCGATGTCCTCAAACGTCACCCGCACCTGAAACACAAACCAGAAACACTCAGAGACACGTGGAGGGGCTCAGCGTGCATTAGATCTCAGCTGGATTTATTCTCCTAACATTTTATCATTGAAAAGAGGGCACCAGGACCCCTCTTCCCCAGGAAATGCCAGGCTTGTTCCCTCTGTGTTGCCCTAGAATCAGTTTCCTCCATAGACCCCCAGGGTTTTCAAATCAAACTGGAATATATTCTCTAATACCAGAGACAGAGAATATGAAATATCATTGCGTGGATAAATCACATTATAATAAAAAGGAAGCTATAAGAGCTTTATCCAGAACATCAGGAACATCTGGTTCTATTCCATCAGGACTCACTGTGCTAAATCCCAACAGGGCAGGAAGAGTTTGGTGTCCTGGGCAGTGACATATCTCCCATTGTGATGTACTAATTCTGTATTCAGGGGTGTTGCAAACCATGGGCACATAGGGATCGTGCCACAAAACTCAAACAGCTGTTTGCTTTCCTTCTCTGGAAGGAAAAGTAAAGGAGAAATTAATACTTACCTAATAATTTTCTCTCTTAGGTTTCAGGCAGGTCAATCCACAGAAATGGATTATGCACCTCTACCAGCAGGTGGAGACAGAGTAAAAGCAGATGTCAAGGACATATAGCCCTAACCCAACATCAGCCTACAAGTATTCTCTGGAAAAGCCAAGCTGTGGACAAACCATTCATACTTCCAACCAATTGAGAACACTGAGCTCAGTCCAAAGAGCTAACATTTACTAAGCTAAGGAGCGGGTCCTGACACTTACCACTCCTCAAACGAGTAACAGATATAATACTCTGCATTGTCCGTACCTAGAAGACAAACTGAAAGCAAGACAGCAGTCGAGGATGGATTGTGGATCAGCCTGTCTTCCTTAGAGGAAAGGACTTTTTTTATTTTATTTTATTTTAATTTGGTCAGGTAAGTAGGAATTTCTCCTTCCTGTTCACTCAGGTAGGCCAATCCACACCAGTGGGATGTACCAAAGCTGCCCAGGGACCCAGCAACATCGCACATGCTAAGGCCGGCGTCTTCCTGAGCCCAACGATCAAGCGGAATGCCTGGAAGGGTGAATAAGGACGACCGCTGATGACTTCCATAATCCAATAACAGACTATAGTTTCCTGCGCCACTGGCTCACCCAGTATATCTCCGCCATGGAGCACAGTTGACCAGACTTATTGAGAAGATTAATAACCTCCAAGTACTGTATCAGATGCCACTTGACAGCCAGAGCACACAAGAGACTATATTCACTCTCCTCTGTATTCCTTTCCAGTGTGGCAGGGAAATAAACAGAGTCAAAGGAATCAATCATCTTGTCTAAAGTTGATTACTGCAACTCCCTTCTTCTGGGTCTACCGGCTAACACCATTAAACCCTTACAGATGGTCCAGAACGCGACTGCCAGGATTCTCACCAACGCCAACAAAAGAGAGCACATCACCCCCATCCTTCAGAACCTTCACTGGTTACCAATCAAATTCAGGATTCTCTTTAAAGCCCTCAATCTAACCTTCCAACTATGGCCACACATCTCAAACAGACCTATCAGAAGAGCATACAAAGACACTCTGTATACCCCACCTGCTAAAACCTCATTAAGGAAGCGTGCCCTTTCCACAGCTGGTCCCCCCCCCCCTTTGGAACTCCCTCCCTCCGGACCTCCGCCAAGAACCCTGCCCTCTGGTTTTCAAAAAGAAGCTGAAAACATGGCTTTTCAGCCAGGCCTTCTCGGAGAGATAATCCTCTCACTGAGGCTCCCCTGCTCATGTCCAACTATAGACTGGATATTCGACTGTAAGACCTTAACTGTACCTGCACTCCATATATCCCCCAGCTCTCTAATCTATAACGGGAGCCAGAGACTACATTAATTCCTCACCTAGCCGTGGATCAATACGTAGCTAGAAGTCACCTAGTCCCTCTATGAACCTTCAAGTTAAACGTTCTTAATGCTTTTTTGTTTGATCTTTTCCCCTTTTTAACTTGCCCGCTAGCTAAGTCAGCTCTACCCGTTATCCATCAGCTACTCCAATTCTCCAGTTATTATGGCGTTCCCTTAAGATTATTTGGAAGTTTCATCATGTAGAGCCCTATGCTTCTATTATATTTTAGTATATTTCGATTGTACATGTTCATTGTTTCTGCATGTTCATTGTACCACATGTTCATTGTATCCGCCCCACGGCGACAGTTCAGTTTCTATGTAAACCAGTGCGATATGTATCCTATACAGGAACATCAGTAAATAAAAGCTAAAAATAAATAAAGGAAAATCCAAAACCACTTTGGGCCAAAAGAAGGTAGAGTCCAAAGCAGTACCATCCTCAGAGTCACAGGCAGGAACGGCTTACGGCAAGAAATAGCCTGCAGCTCGGAAACTCGACATCCTGAGCAGATTACCTTGAAGACTGTTTTTCTAGGGGTAAGTACCATCAAGAAGAAGCTATGTTGCAGTTGAAAAGGTAGGACTCCAAAGGAATCCACAATCAGATTAAGTTACTATAAGGACATTGGTAGCAAAAAGGGAGGATGAAGATGCTTAACTTCCTTCATGAACCAAGACACATCCGGACGGGGAGACAAAAACCCACCAAGAACAGGTGAGTGCTACCACTTGAACCTTCAAGGAGTTAAGAGCCAAGCCTTTAAGCAATCTGTCCTGAAAAATTACAAAATTAATCAAATTTCCACTTTGAGAGGCTGAGAACCTTGCTTCTCAAACAAGGCCTCAAAAACTTGCCCAACTCTCACATAAAGCCCCGAGATATAGAAATCTATATATTTTTTTATTTTAGCCTGATGCAAAGTGTAAGCAGTGCAGCAGAATAACCCTGCTTCAATAACTTGACCCTCTCAAGGGCCAAATTGTAAGAGAAAATTGACCCGGATTGTAATGTAGAATGGATCCCTACAGCCATACATCCTTCCCAAGAAGTAGCCTAAAAGGCCTGCCCTCCAGCAGCCACTGCAGATCAGCACACCCCAGCCATCGGGGCCCAATCCGTGGCCACCAGAAGCAGGGTTTCTACTGCAATCTTTCAAACAATCATGCCCATTAGTGTCCATGATGTGAAAACTGTCCTGCAGCCATGCCTGGATGAGAGCATCGATCCAACAACTTTCAGATCCCTTCTTCGACTAAAGAACTTTGGAAGCCTGAGCAAGACGGCCCTTACATTGCCCTTTCCAGTAATGTGGCAGACTAATATATCTAAAAGATGTGCTCATGCTATGACAGAGCAACATCTATCTCCTCTGTCACTTGTTAGATTTGGTTCTAGACTGATTATGAATGAAATCCACAATTGCCACATTGTCTGACATTATCCTGCCCACCTGAGTCTCTAAACGCTCGACAGACATTAAGCACGGCATTCGAACTGCACGTGCTTCCAACCTATTGATGCTCCACTGATGATCCTCGGCGCTCCAGCGATCTTACACCAGAACTCCTGTCAGTGAGCCCCCCAACCTTGAAGGCTTGCATCTATCATAAGCACTAACCCTTCCAGCTATTCACAGGAAAATCCCTCCTTGATATGGCAAGCAAAGCCTCACCATGCAGTCCTGAGACTGTGGACTCCACCAGAACACAATGTGCTTTGAAGAGGTCTCAAATGCTCTCTCACCAGGGGACAACCTCGAAGGTGGCTGCCATCAAACCCAGTTTCTGAAGAAACAAAAGCACTCTGTTGGACGAAAGGCCCTTTTCTGGGTTTAAACTCGAGCAATTGATTTATAATACAACTCTCTGGCAAAATTATTCTGCCCTGCTTTGTATCAAAACAAACAATGGGATACTCCACTGTCTGAGATGGCTGTAAACTGCTTTCAGCCAAGTTCACCACCCAGCCTTTTTGTACTAATGAGACTAACTTGCAAGAAGCCAAGTGACTTTCTTCCACGCTTCTGGCCTGAATCAATTGATGTTCCCTGCGAATGGGAATATGCAGAAATACCTGCAGTTGATCTAGAGATACAAAGATTCCTCCAATTGCACTGCCAGTAATACAGAACACAGAGTTTCCATACAGAAATGAGTTACCCACAAATGTCGATTGACTCTTTGGGACGAAAGGATCCCTCCTTTCTGGGTACACCTAAAATAAATGGGATAGCGGCCAGTGTTTTATTGCAATTTGGGAACAGGAATTACAGCCTTCAAGCCCAACAGCCTCCTTAAGTTAGTCTCCACTGCCACTCTCTTCCATAGGGATTTGCAGGGAGAAACCATAAAGGCCTCCGGAGGAAAGTAAAGAAACACCAAAGTATAGCCTTCTCTTATCACTTCCCAATGGCCCGACGTGATCTGGACCTAACTCTGAAATAAACGAGATAGATGTCCGCCTATCTCTAACCCCAGCAAGTGAGACTACAGATCTTCACTGTGAAGATCAAGGTGCACCGTTCCCGGAGCCCACATTCTTCCCAGGCTTTCTGGGCCAAAAGGTCGAGACCTCTGAAAAGTCGCTCCCCTATAAAGACGAATACGACTGTAGTCTCTACTGCGGCCTCTTGTCCCAAAGGGACACGCTGCCTGCTTGATACTCTCTGGCAAATGAAGGTCCTGGAAGTCCTCTGATCTAAATGCCATTTTCTCCAACTCACTGTAATAAAAGAGAACCCTTAAAGGGTAACTTCATGAGAGTAGACTTAGAAATTGTGTCTGCCGACTAATTTCACAGTCACAGCTGATGCCTAGCCAATGTTATGGAAGACACCCTTTTGGCGGTAGTGCGAACAAGGTCCTAGCCCGCATCAACTAAGGCAGCAGCTCCCGGTTCCATCACCACTTTGCTATTTGACTCCACTTCATCAGTCTCCCAAGAGAGACGTAGACTAGCCTGAACCACCAGGGAACAACAAGAGGCAAATTGCAAATTCATCACAATGGCCTCAAAGGTCTGCTTAAGGATAGTTTTAATTCTATTATCCTGAGCATCCTTTAGAGTTGCCCTTCCTTCCAATGGAATGGTGATCCGCTTGGAACCAAGGGGTACAGACCCACCAAAGTGTGCCCCCCTTCAAAATTCATTTCTGGAGCACTCCATTCAAGGTCAATCAACTCTTGAACTGCATCCAGGAGGGGAAGAAAAATTGCTCTCTGCGTAGGGTGACCAAAAAGAATCACCCCCAGCAACCCCAAATGTCTTCAGATTCTGAGAAAACAGACTCAGCATCTCACCACTATGAAAGAAACGAAGCAGAGAGTTTTTATATGGCTCTAATCTGGGGGAATTTCCCCTTCCTCTAGAGGAGAAAAAAACCAATCCTCAACAGAGTCATCCTTATCCTCGTCCTCTTGAACATGATTAGGGACCACTGTGGCAGACAAATGGGGACCTCGAATACGCGACCCTGATTTCGAAGGTATCGCCCTATCTGCTGGACGTTGCTGCAGAAAGGGCTGTAGTTCCTGGAAAAAATACCTACCCATGAAAAGGAGGGATGGGTCCATACCAGGCCCCATAGGCCTTAATCTGACAACCTCTGACCGAGCATGCCCTCTCCTAAGGTCAACTGAAGAAGGGGACACCCCTGTTGTGTCGCCTTCAGCTCCAGTGTTCCCTGTCTGAGGGGATGCACCACTGTCGGCAAAATCAGGAGGCGGCAAATCACCTCAAGCATCCAGACAGTGAAGGCATAAATATCCAGAAATCCCTAGCAGTAATGCCCTTAAATGTCAAGCAGCACAGATCGCCAAGCGCTTGGTCTTCTTTGTCAGCAGCACCTATCACCACGCTTTACTTGTGCGCTCAAATAAGATACTCATCCTAGAATATGCACATTGAAGTATGTGCTCAAGTAAACGCTCTGTATGCAGTCAAGTGCATGCCCAAGCAAGCGTTTGGTACGCCATCAAGTCAATGCTCCGTACACACTCAAGCAGGCTCAGTATGCAGCTCAAGTACGAAAAGACAGGCTGTGACCTTGTGCACACAAGTAGGCTCGCATGTGCATGTCAATGTTACTACATCATCACGCGGCGAGAATGCACACACTCAAGTGTGCAAAACCACTGCCATAGCCTATCATGTGGCTCATAGTTTCCAAGCCTGGGACTGGGATATAGGCAAAGGATGCTCAACCCACTAAGCCTGTGCTACCTCCACACCTAACTAAACTCCCCAGAGACGTGAAAGAGAAGAAAGGAAAAAGATGTCAACCACTCACGTCAAGGGAAGATCCAGTGTTGAATCTTAAACTTACCTCGCCTGGTTTCCTCCCCAGACAGGGCACAAAGCCAGTGATGAAACAGCCTTTCAGTTTCAAAACATAACATATTTATTAAGTAGCTTAGAAATCTATAATCGCCGGCAGGTTTGTTTTTTTATACATACAAAAGTTGATAGCAGAAACCAAAGGAAACAAGGTTGTTTCCTTAAGGGAGTAAACGGAGCCCAGTTTACAGAATGAACTGCTTTCTGAGCAATGCCGGTCTACTCGTCTTTCACGTGCCAAGGCTGCTTTTTTTTATAGCCTGTTAAACCTGGCTACACTTTTCCTGAGGCCCCTCTCAAGGTCTGTGTATCTTTGTTCCTGTGGCCATCTGATGCCTTCCTATCTGCACCAATTCTTTACTCATGCAGTCATCCTTGCACACAACCACCCCACTGCTTCAGTTGGCTTTTCCTTGACCTTTTTTTTTTTTTTCAGTTACCAGACAACAAATTGACTATTCAACTGAGTGAGGTGTGAAACGACAAGACTCTGTTGACTGCAATCGCGCAGAGTTTCTCCGATTTTTCCCGAATGAGCCAGTTGTCCAGGTAAGGATGTACCAGTAAACCTTCTCAGCAGAGGAAGGCCGCCACTACCACCATGACCTTGGTGAATGTGCATGGAGCGGTGGTGAGACCGAACGGGAGCGCTCGAAACTGGTAATGCCGTCTCAGGAAGTTGAAACGGAGATACTTCTGAAGTTCCCGGCGTTATGAAGGTAGGTCTCCATCAAATCGAGAGAAGCAAGGAATTCGCCTGTGCGAACTGCCGCGATGACCGCCCTCCATCCGGTCTCCATCCGAAAATGGGGGACCTTGAGCACCTTGTTGACTCTCTTGAGGTCCAGGATTGGTCGAAAAGAGCCATCTTTTTTGGGAACCACAAAGTAGATGGAATACTGGCCTGACCACTGTTCCTCCGAGCTGTTGAAGCCTGTCGAGAGTTTGGCGCACAGCTGGACGCTTCTGAAGTCTACAGGGAGAAATTAAATAGCTGTCCGGAAGATCCCGAGCAAATTCTAAAGTGAAGCCTTGTTCAATTACTTCGAGGACTCACCGATCCGAAGTAATTTTGACCCAATCCTCATAAAATGGGGACAGACGACCACCTAAATTGGGAACGGAGGAATGGGCCAGCCGCATCTCATTGTGAGGACTTTGGGGCGGTTCCTTGAGGGTTACCATCCTGGAATGGCCGTCGTCAGTGGAGGGACTTCTTTGAGAAGCCCCCGCGGCTTGCTGTACCTGGGCTGCCCCCTGAAACGAGAGCGTGAAGTGAAAAAAAAGGACTTGGACTGTTTAGGGCGGTCCTCAAGCAGCTTATGAATCTTGTTGTCGCCTAAAGATATGATAAGCTGTTCCAGGTTCTCCTCAAAAAGTAACTTACCCTTGAATGGGAGAGTGCCCAACTGCGAATTAGAAGAGGAGTCTGCCACCCAATTTCACAGCCAGAGGAGGTGTCTGGCCAACACAGCTGAAACCATGGCTCTGGCCTGCACCCTGTGGAGAACATAGAGGGCATCAGCCCCATACGCAACCGCAGCCTCCAGCCACTCCGCCTCTGCAGACGGGAGGTTCTGGGTGCTGAGTAGTTGTTGAACCCACCTGAGACTTGCCTGCTGCATGAGACTGCTACAGACTGTCGCCCGAACACCGAGTGCTAGAACTTCAAAGATCCTTTTGAGATGTACCTCCAACTTCCGATCCTGAAGGTCCTTCAAAGCTGTCGCTCCAACCACCGGGATGGTGGTTCTCTTTGTGACAGTGGAAACTGAAGCATCCACCTTAGGGACCTTGAGCATCTCTAGGCAGTGGTCCGGGAGGGGATAGAGCTTGTCCACTGGTCTGCCCACTCGTAAGCTGATTCCGGAGCTTCCGATTCCCAGAGAAGTAACTGCATTAGCATAGGATGAAAAGGGAAGGTGCGTGGAGGGGGCTCTCAGTCCTGCCAGGCCAGGGTCCACGTTACTGGAAACCTGGGTACTAGCGGCTTCCGCCGGAGGGGCATCTGTGCCCAACTCGGCTAGAACAAAAGGGATGAGCGGGTCCAGTGCCTCCCGTTAGAACAAGCGTAAGACCCGCGGGTCGTCCTCTTTGACCGGTAGATTCTGAATGAAAGGATCTGCATCTGGATCAGGCTCCGGGAGCTGAGGAGGTGGGGTAGGAGGATCTGGCAGGTTTTGCACCCCTGGTATGGTCCGAACCCGATTAGTCCCCTGGGAATCTGGGAGCTTGGGTCCCTGGTCTGTAGATTCCTTAGGCACCTTTGCAGGTGAAGGGCCTTTGGGGGGATCCTCCTGCTGCAGCAAACTAGCGACATAAGCTCTGTGTAATAAAAGTACAAAATCAGTAGTAAAATGAGAAGGGGCTTTCCCTGGAATTGGAGAAGGGGGGTTATCGTCCTAAGAGTTCAGGGTCAAATCCGGAGAGTCCATGGGGCTTAAATCCATAGGGGATTGATAAACTACAGAATCCCTTCCCCCGTCCGGCAAAGAAACAGGCTCGATATGTGCAGCAGGCTGGCTCTCCACATGCGATACAAAATGGCGATCGAGGCATTGGGGGGGGGGGGGGGGTGAGGAGTTGCCGTGGGAATGGCAAAGTCCTTCTGTGCCTGGCTGCTGTGAGCAGGAGAGAGATAAATCTGCTCTCCGCTCCTTCCCCAGGGTACTGATTAATAAAAAGTAAAAACCTTTCCTCTTTTTTTTTTTCAGACAGCTTAAAGTAACAAAGGAATTTTACTTCTCTGACAACGAGACCAGAGGCATGAAACTTCTCAGGGGTCTCAACGGGGGAAGGACTGGACCGCCAGTATCACCCCAGAGCCAGGCAAGAGGCCACCAGGAAAAGGGTCCTAGGCTGAATAAATCAACGGGACAGGACCTCCCCTAGGCCCAAGCAAGAGCAAGGAGTCAGAACAAAACTGCTCCTGATCACTAAACTATTTTTTTTTTTACTTTTTAAACACTGGGAAATAAACCAATACTTGCTTGATCCTTTATAACTAGAGGAGGAGGAGGAAGAACTTCCGCAAACCAAAAACTGCTACAAAGAAAGGGAACCAGAGGTTCTGCTATCTGCATCTGCTGGAGACAGAGCACTATCCTGATATAGGATACCTTTTGAGTTTTTCTCTGTCTCCATCTGCTGGAAAGGAGGCTCAACCCACCCTCTGGACTGATCCGGGTACGTACAGGGAACATGGGGTAGTTATTGTAAAGCAGTAATTATCCCAAATCCTCATAAGGAAGAGTTAGAGAAATATAACCCCCCTACCTTCTTTCCACTCTTTCTTTTTTTTTTTTGTTTTTACCTGAACTCAGCCCTCCCTGGTTGAGAGAACGACTGGGTCTCCAGATACGAGGAGAGAGAGCAAAGGCCTTCACCGCCGAGTCTCCCACATCCTTCAACTGCTTCGCCTTATTTATTTATTTATTTATTTTTTAGTCCACACCTGACAAAGCTGCAGGACTACAGGTGCTCAACTGAGGGAGGAACCTATCGATATCACCTCATGAGAATAAGCAGTGCTGTCAAAGTTCTTTTCTTCTTAAATTTTCCTTCTTTTTCTTTTTTACTACAAGCAATCCCAGTAGGGAAATGCATGTGCACCATCTGCTGGAGACAAAGAATACTGGAGAGCTGATGTCGAGGCAGGGCTATATGTCCGTGATGTCAGCTTTACTCCATCTCCATCTGCTGGTAGAGGTGCATAAGCCACTTGTGTGGATTGGCCTGAGCGCAGAAGGAGGAGGGGCTGAAAAGGGAGCAGAGCAGGTGTTTTCTTTTCTGCAGACTCCGATACAAACTCAACTTCTCCCCCCTCCTATGCCCACGGGAGTGGGAGGGGGTGAGACTGAGCAGGGACTGCAGGCAGCACAGGTGCAGAGCAATGTGAAATCTCCTCTGCTGTGTCCTGTGCTTTAGTCTCACTCCCTCCCGCCCTGTCCCCTTATTCAACAGGAGTGAGAAGCTGGAGCAGATACAGATAAGGCCACAGGCTGGGATCCCAGGACTCAGGATTCAGCTGAGGGCAGAGTGGGGAGGAGGAAGGAGGCATCCTAGAGCATAATCAGGGAGCTGTTAAGAGATTGATGGGGAGGGAAAGGAGGAAAATACTGAAAGGGATGAGGTGAAGAAAGGGGTGAATACTGATGATACAAGAAGAGGACATGGGAGAAGATAAATAGTTTTGGAGATGAGGCGGGGGTTGAATGCTGGGGGAGTATGAGAAGCTGAGGGGAATCCAGTATCCTCTCCCTTCTCCCTGAAATCAGCAATGCACATCTGGATTGTTGGGATGAGAGCCAGGGTATGGGGGTGCATGAGAACCTTGTGGGAGGGGCAGATGTGTGTGGGAAGAAGAGGGGCAGAGTGTGGCCCCAGGACACGGTGTGCACAAAAGTACTGGTGGTAACAGAGGTGGAGCCTAGGGCAGGTCTTGGTGGGCCATGGCCAAACCACTTTTCCATCAGATCCATCCAATTTCCTTTGTGCATTTGCAAGTTTCCCATGGGGCCAATTGGAAACAGCCGGCAGCTCCTCACAATGTAGGAAGACGTCTTCCAGCAGTGGTGAAAGCTCTGAAAGAATTTGCAAGGAGGCGGCTGCGTGGTGGCAGGAAGATCCCCAGCGCAGTGCCAGCAGCCTAAGCCTGGGTTAGAGGCATTGGGGAGAAATGATCAGCATCAAGCCTGGTGGGGGATGGAGTCTGACTGAGAGAGGCTGCTGGAGCTTGGTGGTGGGGGATTGAATGTGAGGTAGCAGGGGAAGGGCTTGGGGACAGGCTGGGTTGTAAAGAACGTCAGCTTAAAACATGCGTCTGTAGGATGATGGTACTGTCTGTATGTGCTGCTGATAGGTACTGCAGGAGATCTCCATCCCAGGGCAAGTCTGACTCACTCATCCGGGGGCACCTGAGGGCTGCTAGATTCCCTCAGCTTGTTCACATCAGCTAATGCCATTACAGTGACTGCTGCCATCCAGTCTGCCTTCACCTAGGTTAGAGGTCAAGATTTCTGGAACACTGAATGGCTGGGTCTAGCCCTCACCTAGACCTTGTCCTGCTGATCCTCCACTAGGACTCCTAAAAACATGCCATACTGGGTCAGACCAAGGATCCTTCAAGCCCAGCATCCTGTTTCCAACAGTGGCCAATCCAGGCCATAAGAACCTGGCAAGTACCCAAAAACTAAGTCTATCCCATGTAACCATTGCTAGTAATAGCAGTGGCTATTCTCTAAGTCAACTTATAGCAGGTAATGGACTTCTCCTCCAAGAACTTATCCAATCCTTTTTTAAACACAGCTATACTAACTGCACTAACCACATCCTCTGGCAACAAATTCCAGAGTTTAATTGTGCGTTGAGTAAAAAAGAACTTTCTCCGATTAGTTTTAAATGTGCCCCATGCTAACTTCATGGAGTGCCCCCTAGTCTTTCTATTATCCAAAAGAGTAAATAACCGATTCACATCTACCCGTTCTAGACCTCTCATGATTTTAAACACCTCTATCATATCCCCCCTCAGTCGTCTCTTCTCCAAGCTGAAAAGTCCTAACCTCTTTAGTCTTTCCTCATAGGGGAGCTGTTCCATTCCCCTTATCATTTTGGTCGCCCTTCTCTGAACCTTCTCCATCGCAACCATATCTTTGTTGAGAGGCGGTGACCAGAGTTGTACCACTATTCAAGGTGCAGTCTCACCATGGAGCGATACAGAGGCATTGTGACATTTTCTGTTTTATTCACCATTCACTGTATCTACCAGGATCAGTCCAAACCGCTGGCTTGTGTCTCCCTTCCAACAGATGGAGTCAGAGAAAAAAAATGAAAAGGCACCCCCTCTTACACTGGTGTGGCACCTGCGATCCTTCAGTATTTTCTCTGACTCTAGCAGATGAGGGTGACAGAACCTGCGGTCCTGATCCTGTAAAAAAAAAAAAAAAAAAAAAAAAGGGGGTTTGTTTTAAATTTAAAAGAAAGCTTGTTCTTTCAGAAGCTTTTGTGTTCTTTGGCTACATCAAGCTAGTTAAAAAAAAAAAAAAAAGAAAAAAAAGAAAAAGAAAATAGATACTTTTGTTCTTTGGCTGGAGTTTGATAGATGGATCCTCCCAAGTCCCCCTGGTAGAGGCTCGGCTGGGACGCCCCGATAGCCGTATTCCCGGAGCCCAGCTGGTAAGTGGGGAGATTCACCGGTGGGCCGGTCCCTCTCCCAAACACCCTGAGATGTGCGAGTTCCTCGGGTGTACCCTGCAGTGCGCTAGTGGTCCCAGGGACGCTTGGTTTCCCCTGGTTGATAGTGTAAAAAAAAAAAAAGAAGATTTAGAATCTTGACGTGCAGGTTCCAGGGGCGCCGGATTTTTATTCGATTACTGACCCTTACCTCGTGGCATGCCTCTTGCTCCGCTTGCAGGGAGCCGGTCTGGCGGCTCTCCCACGATGGCCTCTGCACCAGATGTCTCCCCGGTGGTGAGGGACCATCGGGGAATGCCCGGGAAAGCATGTCCGCGCATTCTCAAGGGATGGACAAAGGTTTTCACTCCCGCCACGCTCGGGCCGTGCCGTCCCCATCTAGTGCAGGAACGGCGGCCATTTTGCCTTCCCCATGAGGGGAAGAGGAGCTGGGTGCAGGGAGAGGGGAGATACTTCCTCCTCTTTCGCCTCCTAATTTGAGCCCTGTGCGACCGGCCGACCTAGGGCCTGCCTCTTCTCCTGATGCGGCCCCTCCTCGGGGGGGGGGGGGGGGGGGGGGGAGGGGCCTTAAAGAGACAGCAGTCCTTTTCTTCTAAGTTTGTGCTTTTAATGCACAAAGCTTTTTTGGAAGCGGAGGCTGAATTGCAGGAGGAGGTACCTCCACCAGCAAAAGTTCCCAGGCCATCAGGGGTGTTGGATCCCTCTAGGGGGCAGTCAGGCCAGACAGCTGTTAATTTATCGGGATCTTCAGCTCCTAATCCACCGGACCCTGGGTCGCAGGACCTTCTCCTTGGGGATGAAGATGGGGACGTTGATGGGTCCGCCCCGGTGGAGGGGGATGATCCGAGGGTCCTTAAACTGTTTCTGAAGGAAGACCTGGAGCATCTGATTCCCAAGGTTCTGGAGGAGCTGGATATTGAGGCGCGCAACCTAGCGTTGAGATGACCAAAGGGGAGCTGGTTCTCTCAGGGCTTAAGGATCCTCCTAAAGCTTTTCCATTTCACCCGATGTTGATGCAGCTGGTGACACGGGAGTGGGAGACTCCCGAGGTCAGCCTCCGGGTGGGACATACAATGGAAAAGCTCTACCCTTTGTCAGACAAAGCCTTGGCCGTCCTTAGTGTGCCCAAAGTGGACGCGGCAGTCTTGGATGTCAGCAAACGGACGACCATCCCCGGTGGCGGGGGCTACCACCCTTAAGGATCTTCAGGATCGGAAACTGGAGGTCCTTCTCAAGCGCATCTTTGAGGTCTCGGCCTTATGTGTTAGGGCAGCGGTGTACAGTAGCCTCATGCAATGGGCGACCCTTAGATGGGTACAGCAGATGCTCACCATGCAAGAGTTACCCCCGGCGGAAGCTGAGCAGGCTGATAGCATGGAGGTAGCTGTGGCTTACACAGCGGATGCCTTGTATGATCTTCTACGGGCATCTTCACACAAGATGGCTTTGGCGGTTTCAGCCAGAAGGCTTCTGTGGCTACGCCACAGGTCTGCCAATGTTTCCTCCAAGAATCAGTTGGGCAATCTGCCGTTTAAGGGAAAATTCTTGTTCGGAGATCATCTGGAGGTCCTTAGCAAGTCCCTAGGCGAAAATAAAGTGTACAAATTACCGGAGGATAAGACTAGAGCATCTAGGACCTTTGGTTCGGCTCGCCCTATGAGCTAGGGGCCAGCACCAGTTTCGTCAGGGTAGGGCCTTCTCCTATACTTCCCGGCAGCCGTCACAGAAGTCGCAGGCTTGGCCTTCTTCCTTTCGAGGCTGCAGGCCTCCCCGGGACGGAGGTCCTCAGTGATCTTCCGGGAACACGTCCTCACAATGAAGGTGTGCTAGCCCAGTCCTCGTTCTCGGTGATAGGTGGCCGCCTTTCTCTATTTTTCGAGGAATGGGTCAAGATTACATCAGACCAGTGGGTGCTAAGCATCCTCGAACACGGCTACGCTTTGGATTTTACTTACCCACTGCGGGATCTGTTTTTGATGTCGCCCTGCGGGTCTCATGCAAAGCGAGCAGAGGTAACTTAAGACGCTGGGATGGCTGAAAGCTCTGGGGGCCATTGTCCCGGTCCCTTGGCAGGAGCTCAGAACAGGCAGATGTTCCATATATTTCGTGGTCCCCAAGAAGGAGGGTTCCTTCCGCCCGATTTTGGATCTCAAGAAGGTGAACAGGGCACTCTGGGTACCTCGTTTTTGCATGGAGACCCTCCGCTCGGTCATTGCGGCCGCCCACTCTGTCAAGTCTAAAGAAGCCAAAAATTTGCCAGAGGCCTACCTTCATGTGGGAATCAACGAGCGGTATCGCCAGTATCTCAGGTTCATGATTTTGGGCGAGCATTACCAGTTTCAGGCCCTTCTGTTCGGATTGGCGACAGCTCCCCGAGTATTCACCAAGGTGATGGTGGTTGTAGCCGCGGTGCTACGGAAGGAGGGGATTTTGGTTCATTGCTACCTGGACGATTGGCTGATCCGGGCGAAGTTGGAGGAGCTGTACAAAGCGGCGATTCAGTCAGTGCTACGTCGACTGCAATCTCTCGGGTGGGATTGTCAATTGCGCCAAGAGTCAGTGGATTCCGTCCCAGGTTTTGAACTTTCTAGGTGCTCAGTTCAATAAGGCGGTAGGCAAGGTCTTCCTCACGGAGGAGCAGGCCACCAAGCTGGTGGCGCAGGTTCGCCAGCTGTTGTCCCTACCGTTGCCCCAAGTGTGGGATTACTTGCAGGTGCTTGGTTCTATAGCGTCTACTCTGGAATTAGTCCCTTGGGCCTTCGCCCATATGAGGCCTTTGCAAAAGGCATTACTTTCTCGTTGGGATCCGAAGTCGGAAGAGTTCCAGATCCGATTGCCGCTCTTGGAGCCTGCCCGGTCCAGTCTCCAGTGGTGGTTGATTCCGGCCCACCTGCAGCACGGTATGGACCTGGAGGAACCTCAATGGGTGATAGTGACGACAGATGCCAGCCTCTACAGTTGGGGCGCTGTTTGTCAATCCCAGGCAGTGCAGGGCAGCTGGACGGGGCGACAGGCAAAATGGTCCATCAATCGCTTGGAAACCAGGGTGGTGCGTCTGGCGTTGTGCCATTTTCTTCCTTTGGTTCGCCATCGGTCGGTACGAATGTTGTCCAACAATGCGACAGCGGTGGCTTACATCAGTCATCAGGGAGGGACCAAGAGTCGTCCCATGGCCAAAGAGGCCGACCATCTGATAGTTTGGGTGGAGTGCCATCTAGTCCACCTGGTGGCTTCTCGCATAGCTGGAGTCGACAACGTTCAGTCGGATTTTCTCAGTCGTCAGTGTCTAGATCCTGGAGAGTGGGAGTTGTCCAAGGAAGCCATGGGCCTCCTGGCTCTTCGGTGGGGCGTGCCTCGCCTGGACTTGATGGTGACTCAGAGAAATGCAAAGGCAGCTCGGTTTTTCAGTCGCCAAAGGGAGCACGGGTCGGAAGGGGTAGATGCCCTTGTCCTCCTGTGGCCTCGCGACATCCTACTGTACGTGTTTCCTCCCTGGCCCTTGGTGGGCAAGGTCCTACGGCGCATAGAGAAGCACACGGGACCCATTATCCTCGTGGCACCGGAGTGGCCATGGCGGCCGTGGTTTGCGGATCTGATCAATCTGGTGGTCGACGATCCGCTTTGACTCCATCAACTACCGAATCTTCTTCGGCAAGGTCCAGTATTTTTCGATCGAGTGGATCGCTTTTGTCTAGCGGCCTGGCTTATGAGAAGCGGGAATTGAGGAAGAGAGGCTATCCTGATACAGTTATTTCAACCCTCCTGCAGGCACGCAAGAAATCCTCTTCTCTTGCTTATGTTAGAGTCTGGAAGATTTTTGACACCTGGTGTAGCGGGTTAGATGTGTCCCCGCGGCACGCTTCCATTATACATATTCTAGCGTTCTTGCAGGAGGACTGAAGAAAGGGTTGGCCTGCAGTTCTCTTCGGGTGCAGGTGGAGGCCCTTAGATGTTTGTGCGGAAAGACTGACGGCGTCTCCCTTGCAATTCATCCGGATGTGTCACGGTTTTTGAAGGGCGCGAAGTAGCTGAATCCCCCGGTTAGACAGGTCTGTCCTTCGTGGAGTTTGAACCTAGTTCTCCGTGGCTTGTTCAGTCTTCCCTTCGAGCCTCTCAAACGGACTACCTTGAAAGCCCTGACTCTCACGACGGTTTTATGCAGCTAAGTTTTGTGCATCCAATTAGCTACCAAGTCAAAATTTAGCTGGACAGCTGAAAAAATATTCAAATTTTTTATTTTCTCCAGATAACTGAAAAAGATAGACAAACCCTTTGCACATCAATTTCTCAGTGTACAAAGGAAAGGGTGAGAGAAGGAAGGTGCCTGTAATGAAACTGCAGAACGAAAAAAGTGAGAGTCATAAAGCGAGAGAAGCAGCTACTGTATAAGGGGAGGAGAAAAAGGAAGAAGAGCCTGAGAGGTTGCAAAGAATGGATTCAAAGTGTGGGGGGATGGAAGCAGTCCATGCCCCCCTCCTGCCAGTCTCCTACCTGCTGAGCAGAAAGCCCTGCAGTCATTCTCCTGCCCCTTCTCCAGAGCAGGATTTCCAGCCCTGGCTCCCTCCCTGCACGGTCCCTGGGGTGGGGGATGGGAACAGTCCCAGGCTGCATCCCCTGCCCCCCTCCTACCTGCTGAGCAGAAAGCCCTGCAGCCATTCTCCTGCCCCTTCTCCAGAGCAGGATTTCCAGCCCTGGCTCCCTCCCTGCACGGTCCCTGGGGTGGGGGATTGGATCAGTCCCAGGCTGCATCCCCTGCCCCCCTCCTACCTGCTGAGCAGAAAGCCCTGCAGCCATTCTCCTGCCCCTTCTCCAGAGCAGGATTTCCAGCCCCGGCTCCCTCCCTGCACGGTCCCTGGGGTGGGGGATGGGATCAGTCCCAGGCTGCATCCCCTGCCCGTCTCCTACCTGCTGAGCAGAAAGCCCTGCAGCCATTCTCCTGCCCCTTCTCCAGAGCAGGATTTCCAGCCCCGGCTCCCTCCCTGCACGGTCCCTGGGGTGGGGGGATGGGATCAGTCCCAGGCTGCATCCCCTGCCCCCCTCCTACCTGCTGAGCAGAAAGCCCTGCAGCCATTCTCCTGCCCCTTCTCCAGAGCAGGATTTCCAGCCCTGGCTCCCTCCCTGCACGGTCCCTGGGGTGGGGGATGGAAACAGTCCCAGGCTGCATCCCCTGCCCCCCTCCTACCTGCTGAGCAGAAAGCCCTGCAGCCATTCTCCTGCCCCTTCTCCAGAGCAGGATTTCCAGCCCCGGCTCCCTCCCTGCACGGTCCCTGGGGTGGGGGATGGGAGCAGTCCCAGGCTGCATCCCCTGCCCCCCTCCTACCTGCTGAGCAGAAAGCCCTGCAGCCATTCTCCTGCCCCTTCTCCAGAGCAGGATTTCCAGCCCCGGCTCCCTCCCTGCACGGTCCCTGGGGTGGGGAATGGGAACAGTCCCAGGCTGCATCCCCTGCCCCCCTCCTACCTGCTGAGCAGAAAGCCCTGCAGCCATTCTCCTGCCCCTTCTCCAGAGCAGGATTTCCAGCCCCGGCTCCCTCCCTGCACGGTCCCTGGGGTGGGGGATGGGATCAGTCCCAGGCTGCATCCCCTGCCCCCCTCCTACCTGCTGAGCAGAAAGCCCTGCAGCCATTCTCCTGCCCCTTCTCCAGAGCAGGATTTCCAGCCCCGGCTCCCTCCCTGCACAGTCCCTGGGGATGGGTGGGAGCAGTTTGGGGCTTTGCTGGATGAAGGATCAGCTTCTCGCTGGGGTTCTGCGTCTCAGGACTGCCCTGCACAACAAACCTCGCCCCCTGTCAGAAGGAAGTGACATCACCAAAGAGAGGAAAGAGGAAGTAAGAGCTGTATCTGCCGGCGTTAAGGAGCGTTTGGTATGGACGCTGGGAAATGTAGTCCTGTACTGCTGGGAATTGTGGGAAATGTAGACCCAGGTGCTGGGGGCTGTGAGTGCCCCACTTTCTATTGCAGCTGTTGTGCCTTTGGCACCAATGGCAGAAGTCTGACGTTCAAAAATCTAGGAAAGAGTCTCCAACACATTAAAATAATGCGAACCCAGGGCCATGTGTAATCCGCAGAATATGCATCAGTGCTTCAGAGAGAGCCTGGGGACCGAATGCAGCTTCCGGCAGAGAGAGGGGCGGAAGGAAAGAGGGAGGGAGGCTGGGGGAGAGGAACTGAGCAGGGAGAAGTGAAAGTAAGAGAGAGGGGAAAGGGAGAGAGAGTGTGGGGACAGAGCAGGCACAGGAGGGGAGAGACTGGGAAGGATCAGGGAGAGGGTAAGGAAGAGAGAGGATGTGAGAGAGAGAGCCCCCTCTGACTGCTGCCCTCTGCCTCCCCCGCCCAGCACTGACAGCAGGAGCTGAGGCTGCACACAAGGCTGCAGGATTCAGGATCAGCTGGGACTGCACTCTCAGGAATATTGGGACTGGCAGACTGGGAGCTCAGATTCATACATTATACCTGGAAGGAGAGCATCAGCTGATGAGGAAGGAAGCAATCCTGGAGCTAGGACCTGCCCTCAGGATGATGTGGTATCCTCTAGCACTGAGAATAGTTCTCCAGGAGCACGGGCCCAGGAGGGAAGACTGGGAGCTCAGATTCATACATTATACCTGGAAGGAGAGCATCAGCTGATGAGGAAGGAAGCAATCCTGGAGCTAGGACCTGCCCTCAGGATGATGTGGTATCCTCTAGCACTGAGAATAGTTCTCCAGGAGCAGGGACCCAGGAGGGAAGACTGGGAGCTCAGATTCATACATTATACCTGGAAGGAGAGCATCAGCTTGATGAGGAAGGAAGCAATCCTGGAGCTAGGACCTGCCCTCAGGATGATGTGGTATCCTCTAGCACTGAGAATAGTTCTCCAGGAGGGAAGACTGGGAGCTCAGATTCATACATTATACCTGGAAGGAGAGCATCAGCTGATGAGGAAGGAAGCAATCCTGGAGCTAGGACCTGCCCTCAGGATGATGTGGTATCCTCTAGCACTGAGAATAGTTCTCCAGGAGCACGGGCCCAGGAGGGAAGACTGGGAGCTCAGATTCATACATTATACCTGGAAGGAGAGCATCAGCTGATGAGGAAAGACTGGGAGCTCAGATTCATACATTATACCTGGAAGGAGAGCATCAGCTTGATGAGGAAGGAAGCAATCCTGTAGCTAGGACCTGCCCTCAGGATGATGTGGTATCCTCTAGCACTGAGAATAGTTCTCCAGGAGCCATGGGCCCAGGAGGGAAGACTGGGAGCTCAGATTCATACATTATACCTGGAAGGAGAGCATCAGCTGATGAGGAAGGAAGCAATCCTGGAGCTAGGACCTGCCCTCAGGATGATGTGGTATCCTCTAGCACCGAGAATAGTTCTCCAGGAGCAGGGACCCAGGAGGGAAGACTGGGAGCTCAGATTCATACATTATACCTGGAAGGAGAGCATCAGCTGATGAGGAAGGAAGCAATCCTGTAGCTAGGACCTGCCCTCAAGATGATGTGGTATCCTCTAGCACTGAGAATAGTTCTCCAGGAGCAGGGACCCAGGAGGGAAGACTGGGAGCTCAGATTCATACATTATACAATGAGCAGGAGAAACTCTGTAATCCCAGGGTAAAGAGGAGAAACAGCAGCTATAGTAGCAAAATATATGCTATCCTGCCACCAGACCACAAATGAAACCCGACTAGGGACAATATGGAACAGCACCAGAACCAGAGACATGTCCGTGTTATTCTACTTTTCATAAGCTGTACCTCTATGTCATTTATTTTTTATTTTTTTATTTTGTTTCTTTCTTTCAAGCATTCTATACTACTTTGGCAGGGACTTTATAAGGTCCTGGTCGCATAGAAATGACATCTCTGATGACAACAACGGCTTCATCTTGTGGAATATTTGTGTATAAGCAATTCACATCAAGAATAAGCAACCTAAAATGAACATATTTAGTTTGCAAATCTCTCATAATAGTCATGAAGTGTGTTGAATCATGAATTTATGATGGTGTCCACTGGAGCTAAAGGTCTCAACAAATAGTTAACATAAACAGACAATGTCTCCAGTACTGAATCATTGGCAGGTACTGCTGGGCGTCCGGGTGGATTTATTAATCTCTATCAGGCTGATTCAGTAAAGTCGACAGGAGAGCAGACAAACGCCCGCTCTCCCGGCACACGCACCGGCCACTTGCCGGTGCGCGCGATTCATTATTTAAATTAGGTGGTGCGGTAGAAACAGGCAAAAGGAGGCGCTAGGGACACTAGCGCGTCCCTAGCGCCTCCTTTTAGCCGATGCTCAGTTTTGCCGGCATCAGTTCTCGAGCCCGCTGACAGCCACGGGCTCGGAAACCGGACGCCGGCAAAATTGAGCGTCCGGTTTTCGGCCCGACAGCCTCTGGCCCATTTTTAATTTTTTTTTTTTACTCTTCGGGACCTCCGACTTAATATCGCCATGATATTAAGTCGGAGGGTGCACAGAAAAGCAGTTTTTACTGCTTTTCTGTGCACTTTCCCAGTGCCGGTAGAAACTAGCGCCTACCTTTGGGTAGGTGCTAATTTCTTAAAGTAAAATGTGCGGCTTGGCTGCACATTTTACTTACTGTATCGCGCGGGCATACCTAATAGGGCCCTCAACATGCATTTGCATGTTGAGGGCGCTATTAGGTGCCGTGGGTTGGACACGCGGTTTCCTCCCCTTACTGAATAAGGGTTAAGGGAAAACGCGCGTCCAAGGGCAGGTTAACAGTGCGCTGTACTGTATCGGCCTGTATGAATCTTAGCCAAGATGTGGATAGTTAGGTGTACATGGACCAAGACCATATAGCATATATTATCCAGCTAGCCATTATGGCATTAAAAGAGAAATGTTTTCTGTATGAGAAACAACTTAATCCTGGTTTGCTTATGTTTGTATTTTTTTCCGGAAGAATCCTGGATTCTGTCACCTGCTGGCTCTGAAGCTGCAACTTTTCTTAGACGTTTTGGGATTTGAAAGGATGCCTCTCTGTGTGTGACTGTGTTTGTACGTTCTAGAGTCAGAATGGATAATCCTGTCGGTGACTTCTCTGAGCTACAGTTTATCGGTTTTCAGGAGAGCTGCTCACCCCACCGTTTTATACATCCTGAGGCTTTCTTTTTTTCCAGTACCGGGAGGGAAGAGGTTGTGGATTCACAGGGGGATGGTGGGGGGTGGGATGAAAGGGGCCATTACCTGTGTGAATATTGCAGGAGCTGTGAGAATCCTAACTGGAGGGAATGTGCTTACGCTGGGCTGGGGTTGATCTTGTATCGCCCTCCTTTTTGCTGGTGTGAATGGCGCAACTTAATAAACTGGTTTTTCGATCTTGGAGTGTAAGTGGAATACCCTCACATGTTATTGTATTTGAGAACATTGGGCACACACCTAGCTTTCTTACAAGAAATCCATTTAGAAGATGTTGACCTTACTACATTAGAAACTGATTGGGTAGGTCCTACATAAAATCTTACCATTTGTTTGTGAAAAAGTAGTGGCAGATCCTCAGGGGTGATTTGTGTGGGTAGCAGTACAGTTGTTTAGGACACAGTCAGGCCCAGTGTGACCCATTGTGCAAGCCATGTGCTTGCATAGGGCGGCGGCCCTGAGGGGGTGGCGGCCTGGGGACCACTACCCGAGCCCATCACACCTAAGTGAGAACCTGCGGCCGCTGGGGGATCCCATCCCACCCACGGGCCAGCTAAAGAGGAGGTCCAGCAACCGATGGGGGGAATGGGGATGCTGTCCCCACAGCTGCTGAGGGATCCCATCCCACCCGGTGGCCCAAGTGGAGGAGACCCTGCAGCTGTTGAGTGATCATGTCCTGCTCAGAGGCCCAAATGGAGGAGGCACGGGGCTGCCAGGGGATCCCAACCCATCTGACGGCCCAACTAAAGGAGGCCCCATGGTTGCAGGAAGCTTACATCCTGCCTGCCTGCCTGCTACAGAGGAACTGCTATGGTGTATGAGTAAGCATGTGTGCTGAAAGAGAGGGAGGATGTGTATGTAAGTAAGCATGTGTGCTGAAAGAGAGGGAGGATGTGTATGTAAGTAAGCATGTGTGCCTCAGAGAGAAGGAGTGTGAGTGTATGTGTTTGTGTGTGTAAGCATGTGTGCCTGAGCGTTAGGGAGCATGTGTGTGTGTCTGTGTGTGCCTGAGGGAGAGGAAATATTTGTGTGTGTGTGTGTAAGAATGTGTGCCTCAGAAAGAAGGAGTGTGTTTGTGTGTGTAAGTATGTGTGTCTGAGCGTTAGGGAGCATGTGAGTGTGTGTGTCTGTGTGTCTGTGTGTGCCTGAGGGAGAGGGAATATTTGTGTGTGTGTGTGTGTGTGTAAGAATGTGTGCCTCAGAGTGAAGGAGTGTGTTTGTGCATGCGTGCGTGTATGTATGTAAGCATGTGTGCCTCAGAAAGAAGGAGTGTGTTTGTCTGTGTAAGTATGTGTGCCTGAGCATTAGGGAGTGTGTGTGTAAGTATGTGTGCCTGAGCATTAGGGAGTATGTGTGTGTCTGTGTGTGCCTGAGGGAGAGGGAATATTTGTGTGTGTGTCTGTAAGAATGTGTGCCTCAGAGAGAAGGAGTGTGTTTGTGCATGCGTGCGTGTATGTATGTAAGCATGTGTGCCTCAGAAAGAAGGAGTGTGTTTGTCTGTGTAAGTATGTGTGCCTGAGCATTAGGGAGTGTGTGTGTAAGTATGTGTGCCTGAGCATTAGGGAGTATGTGTGTGTCTGTGTGTGCCTGAGGGAGAGGGAATATTTGTGTGTGTGTCTGTAAGAATGTGTGCCTCAGAGAGAAGGAGTGTGTTTGTGCATGCGTGCGTGTATGTATGTAAGCATGTGTGCCTCAGAAAGAAGGAGTGTGTTTGTCTGTGTAAGTATGTGTGCCTGAGCATTAGGGAGTGTGTGTGTAAGTATGTGTGCCTGAGCATTAGGGAGTATGTGTGTGTCTGTGTGTGCCTGAGGGAGAGGGAATATTTGTGTGTGTGTCTGTAAGAATGTGTGCCTCAGAAAGAAGGAGTGTGTTTGTGTGTGTAAGTATGTGTGTCTGAGCGTTAGGGAGTATGTGTGTGTGTCTGTGTGTGCCTGAGGGAGAGGGAATATTTGTGTGTGTGTGTGAAAGAATGTGTGCCTCAGAGAGAAGGAGTGTGTTTGTGCATGCGTGCGTGTATGTATGTAAGCATGTGTGCCTAGGAATGTGTGTATGTGTAAACGTGTGCCTGAGAGGGAGCATGTGGGTGTGAGTTTGAAAGAGGGAGCATGTGTGTGTGTGTGTGTGTGTCAGAAGTGTGCTAAGGAAAGGGCGAGAGGGGTGGTCTGCCCTGGGTGGCAACGGGGAGGGGGTGCCATTGCTGCTGGCAGGAAGGTCCTGCGGTGGCATGGCGGGGGTCCTGCGGTGACGTGGCAGGGAAACACCGCCAGCAAAAGCAAGGAGCCGCAGTGGCAGAGGCCAGCAGCTCCGCTGGCATTTCCTGGAGCTGGTGCAGCGGAGCTCTGGGAGCTAACAGCAGAAGAGCAGGCCCAGCATTGTCAGCGGTGCTTCCAGACTCGGCGGCAGAAGAACAGGTCCAGCGTTGCCAGCGGTGCTTCCGGAGCCGGCGGCAGAACAGGCCCAGCATTGCCGCCACCAGCCGAAGGAGGGAGAGACTGGCTCTGTGAGAGTAAGTGCCAGTTAATGAGGTTGGGTGTGTGTGTGTGTATGTGTGTGATTGAGTGGATGTGTGTATGAGGGTATGTGTGTGTGCCCCTGGGTGTGTATGTGTGAGAGGGTGCCTGTGTGCGGGGGTGGGGATGAGAGAGAGGAAGCATATGTGTGAGTGTGACGGAGGAAACGTGTGTGTCTGTGTCTCACACACACACACACTCAAGCTCTCTCTGACTTTCACCAAGCATGTATGTGTGTGTGAGAGTTAGATGGAGCATATTTTATTTGTGTGTGTGTGTACCCTCAGTTGATGACAATCTCAGGGTGACAGGTATGGAGAGTGGGGGATTTTTAAAATCCTTATTAGTTTTAATTATTGGGTGTTATTTGATGTCTGCTGTTTTTAAATATTTTAACAATGTTTAGGAAATTTTAATAAATTTGTACAGGAGCTTCTAATTATTGAATATTATTCTATTCATCAGCTGTTTTGAAATGTATACTTTTTAGTATGGTTTTACTATTCTGATTGATTTATATTTCTTGATCATCTTGATTTGAGGAATAGTGATTTTCTACTTTTCCACTGTTGCACTGCATACAGAATCTGGCTTGTTATGGTTTCCAGTTCAGTTTTTGTCTGAATGTGTGAGAGAGAGAGAGTGAGAGACACACACACAGAGGAAGCGTGTGTGTGTGTGTGAGAGAGGAAGAGATGGAGGAAGCATTTTTGTGTGTGAGAGAGAGACACAGAGGAAGTGTGTGTGTGAGAGAATCACAATTACAACATAGCAAACCTCCCATACCAAAACAGCACTAACTACCTGCACTCAGTTACAACCCTTCCTATGAAAAGGCAGCACTGTTACTAATATACCAGGCCCCAAATCGTCAGGAAAACAGAACAAGAAAGGCTGCTATAGATCCCTTCATAGAAACAACATGTTAGCAGAATGCCTCACCTTAGTCACACACGTGGAACGCAGACAGACCCTCACCAAATACAGAATAAAATGACCATAAAATATAAATAGAAAAGTGTGGACAAAAACTGAACTAGAAACTGCAACAAGTCAGAAGCTGTGTGCAACAGAAAAACAGAAACCTCATCATTCCTCAAAACATCAAACAATAAAATGAAGAAATATAAAGCATCAATCATAATAGTAAAACCATACTAATAAAAAGAATTAATAATTCAAAACAGCTAATAAAAAGAATATCCAGTTATTAAAAACTCATATACATTTTTTAAACTGTCCCAAACAGCAATACAATATTTCAAAAAAACATCAAATAACACCAGATTTATCAAAAATCAATTAAAAAAGAATTGCTGACTCTCCATACCTGGGAACTTTTGACTTCTGGTCACCATGAGATTATCATGGATTAGGGGGGAACTTTCTCTTCTCTCATATACACACACAAACTCCCTCTCTCAAACTCACACATGCTTACACACACATATACACACTCCCTCTTTCATACTCACACACGCTCCTTCTGCCACACTTATTCGCGCGCACACACACCCACCAGAGGCGTACCTAGAGAATTTGGCACTTGGGACGGATACTTCTTTGGCACCCCCCCCCTCCATATATAATTTAAAAATTTCCTAAACATCGATAAATTATTTCAAAACAGCAGACACATCAAATAACAACCAATAATTAAAACTAAGAAGGATTTTAAAAATCTCCCGCTCTCTATATCTGTCATCCTAAAATTGCTGCACGCATGCACTGCACACACACACACACACACTTGTTCCCTCTGTCTCTCACCAAGCATGTATGTGTGTATGAGAGAGAGGGAGCATATTGTGTGTGTGTGTGTGTGCGGGTGCATGCAAGCAACAATCTCAGGATGACAGATATGAAGAATCAGGTGAGAAAGAAACTAAAGGGATACAAGAGAATTGCTCAAAGTGTACCTGAGGCAGGGGATAATTTTTAAAAATTCCACTTTGGAAGCCTCAGTGAAGTGCAGCCTCTCATCGGAGTTACCAGCTGGGCTGAACAGGGCCACGAGAGATTCCTTTAAAACATGAAAAAGGGGCCCAAGTGATGACAATTGAAGGAAGCGCAGACAATGCCAGAGTGGATGTAAAACATGGAGAAGGGATTCTGTTTGGGGAATATCAGGAAAATGTGGTGTGTTCATTTCCATGAATAGTGACACCAGGCTGGGGAGGGTCTGCCCTTGTGTTACAGACCTAAAGAGGGAGCATCATAAAAGTGGAGTGGCCAGCAGGAGATGTAAGATGGGAGGGAGAGGGGAGGCACCAGCTTTCAGAGTCTGATCGAACCTGGGATCGGCTGCTGCCTGCAACCTTGCAGCCGGATGTAGGAAAAGTAAACTGAACTTCAGGGCACATTTTCTTCACTCGTGTGCTAAAACAAAAGTTAACTCGCTGCTGTAAGCTAATGCTATGCTAATGCAACGGGGGTTAAAAAAAAAAGCATGCTAACCCCAAAATGTGCACACACAGACATGTTTCATGCACATAAAACATGATTTGTTCACATAAACCATGTTTTATGCACTGAAAACATGTTATGCACACTAATTATGTTTTGTGCACATAAATCCTGAGTAAGGATCTCTGCCCCATGGACTCAGGGTTCAGCCCCACGGATTACCACAAACCCAAGAAACGTTATGCCACCTCTGACCAAGAGTTAAATTTCCAGTGTTAAGAAACCGTGAGTTAAATCTATTCATCCCTCTGCACTGAGCAGTAATAGCTAATGCCTTGATTTATATGGAATTTGCAAGAAGGAGCACTCATTTCTGTGTACCTTATTACTCATGTTTCTGTGCACATTTTTTGTGCACTAAACTCCATGGGGTAGATATTGAAAGCCTAGCTGGCTAAGCTAGCTGGATATAGCTTATCTGGCTACGTTACAAGAATATTCAGCAGCACAACTATGCACTGAATATTCACGTACAAAGTGCTACTTAGCCAGATAAGTGTTGCGCAATAAGTAGCACCTCCCCAATCTGCCCAGTGTCCACCCACAAGCTAGCTAGATAGCCGGAAAAGTGACTTATCAAGCTACCTAGTGGCCACTGAATGTAAATGGATATTCAATGGCCGCTAGATAGTCGGATAAGAGCTACTTCTATGGCTACCTGGCATTTGAATATCAGGAGTAAAGCTGTGCACCCAGAAATGTGCACACAACCTTGCATTAACATATACACACTTTATTACAAAGGAGGTGACCTGCCATAGTGGTGCATGCAGATATGCACCCCAGAGGTGGCTGCTTGCAATTTTTTTCGGGCTGGCATTCTCGTGAGTAAGCAGCATGATGTAGGAAGCCTTACATCGCATCACACTGGGCATGCCCAACATGTTCCATTCCCACTTAAGTTCTTTAGGCGGATCCTCAGGCTACAAGAAGGAGCCATCCTCATCACACAGAATAAATGGACATTGACGATGGTGGGGCAGGAGAGATGTGAGGTCAGAGTGAGGTCTGGGGAGCACAGAGAATGGAGGGGATTAAAGGTGGGGCGATGGGATGCAGGTCTTGGAAGGAGAGTGGGAGGTGCCTGAATTGTGCTTTAAAAAGGATGGTGAGCTGATGGAGGAATTTGGAACCAAGGGAAACAGGGTGAATGCGATGGAACTGAAAGTTCTGGATTGAGGCGGGGAGTGGGGCCTGTAAGGTGGAGATTACTGTAATTGAGGTGTGAAATGAGGGCACGGGGAGGGTTGGAAGACATGGAATGGATTTTTAGTATGAACAAGAGGGCAAGGAAAGAACACACAGCCAGGCACTGAACGAGGAAGACCAAGGAAGAGAAACATTGAAAGTAACTCCAAGGAAAGAGACGATGGCCTAGAGAAGGAAGGAGGGAGGGGACTGATGTAGAGAGGACGAGATGGGACTGCTGTAGAGCTCAGTTTTGAACAGGTTGAGGTCAAGGGGTCGGTAGGACATCCAGAGGAGAAGTTCAGTCACTTGACCTTGTCTTCAGTTTCAGCATTCTCATCAGGGTTATTCCTTCCCACCATCTCCAACATTTAAAGAAAAAACCCATCCAAATTCTCATTTCAGCCTTCTACACATCATCTTTACTGCTTCCACTGTCCTCTCCAACAGAAGCAGCATCACACGCTCATCACCGCCATCAGTATTATAGTAACTCACAGCTCAGGATACTCTGCCACACAGATAAACCATCCAGGGACAACACAACACTACACCAATTCCATTTAAAATCAAGAGTGTTTAGTATTTAATGAAATGATGCATTGTATATCCATCATTCACAGCATACACAGAAGATAAGCTGCCTTCATATGCTATCACTGTAACAGGTTTTGACACACTGGCCTAATGGTTATATAGCTGTCCAAATTTGAGGGGGTACAGGAGTTGTCAGCACCAACGAGTTCTAGTTGTTTAGAAGCAAATTTCGCTGGTTGCAGTTCTCCACTTCTACAACCGATTACCTGCTAAGCAAGCATCTCCACGGTGGAGTTTGCAGTACAAGGAGCATCTGGAAGCCCCGATGAATGAATTTTCTTGCCCTCTCAGTAAAGGTTGCAATTTAGAACAAGAGGTTACAACCACTTTCACACGTTACCTTTACATTTTAAATACATTCTTAGCCAAGAGCGTAACAAGCAAATCATGCTCTTCTGTCGCATGCTAGAAAGGTAATCCCTCAATGCTGGCAAATATTTGGGTCTCTCCCAGGGGGGACTGACACTTTATGGTGTGAAAGCCAAGAATTAACCCAACAGTGGTTTCACCCAAGATTCACTGTGTGTGGAAGCACAGAACAGAAAGGACATGGAGGTGCGATTTCTCATGTCAGCAGCACGCGGAGGTTCCAGCTGGGAATGATGGGGTGGAGGTCTTGAAAGAGGTTCTTGTGATTGAAGGTTAACATGATGACCACCTGTCATTCACTCCAGTGCCAGGTTGGGGGGTTGGATTCCATTGGCACTGTGGTCTGGGGACGTCCAGAAGAGGATGGGCACATTTACTGAAATCTCCTCTCACTTTGCAGGGCCTAAAGAAATAAGGGAGGTGTGTAAATACGGGACAGGCAGAGGAATCTCTTGCAGCTGTTTTATTAGGGGTACTTTTTATGAAACTTACATTGCGGATATGGGACAAGCAGAGGAATCGCTTGGAACTATCTGCAGCAGTTTCTTCTTACACCCCTTTCGGATATAATACAGTTTTCCCTCCAGGGGTGCAAGTGGAGAAGTTGTCTTCCAAAGGGCTGGACAGAGGGAGCCAACCCCATTCTTTCCCTACTCTAAGCTGTGCCGAACGGCAGCAGCGTCCTGTCTCTCGTCTGATTTGCAGCTGAGCTTAGTCCCTCATCCCCATCCCACCGATAAGTTTTCCTGCAGGAGTAGGACCTGTACGCACTCCTCTCTCTCCTGGGGCCATGGGACTCAGTCTGTTTTGCCCCGCATGGCCAGAGTTCGACTCCAGCAATGCCTCCCTCCTCTGCCAGGTGGCTCAGGCAAGTCTTTTCTCGAGTGCCTCCTGGTGCTGTGGCTGCACACTTGTTCTTACCTTGCCACAGTGCCCTGTGTGAATCAGATTCAGCAGCAATGCACAGAGAGGAGGGGGGGGGGGGGGTGGTCACAGATAAACAGATGGATGGACACAACCTCTGCATTCTACCTTTTATACCTAATTCCTAAAAAAAATGGGAATCACTGGCGGTGGTTGGAGTCACAGACCTTAGAACATAAGAACATAAGGCTTGCCATACCGGGTCAGAACAAAGGTCCATTAAGCCCAGTATCCTGTTACCAACAGTGGCCAAGCCAGGTCATAAGTACCCGGCAGGATCCCAAGGGGTGGATACGATTCCAAGCTGAGGATTTCTGCAACTCCATCTTAATAATGGTTTATGGACTTTTCCTCCAGAAACTTGTCCAAATCTTTTTTAAACACAGCTACACTAACAGCTCTTACCATATCCTCCAGCAACAAATTCCAGAGTTTAATTACGCATTGAGTAAAAACTTATTTTCTCCTATTTGTCTCAAATGTTTTACCTACTAACTTCATTGCGTGTCCCCTAGTCTTTGTATTTTTTGAAAGAGTAAACTGATTCGAGTTTGCCTTTTCGGCTCCACTCATGATTTTAAACACCTCTATCATATCTCCCTTCAGTCGTCTCTTCTCCAAGCTGAAGGGTCCTAACCTCTTTAGCCTTCCCTTACAGGGGAACTGGCAATACATCTTGCCGGAGATGTATTGTCTCTCTCTTTTATAATTTTTCCAGTGTTTGCAAGTTAAACACTTTTTAAACCAGAAAAAAAGTGAAGGTCAATTTAATAAATGATTGCTTGAAGTCCCTTAGCATAATCTGCATATCCCCTACAAATAAAGCACACCGTGCACCCGGGTACTAAGTTTACATGTCAGTGTGAGCAGGTGTGAGGTGCAAGGCGGCCTGTTTGGTGGGACTGTATTAAGAGAAGGCCCTTTTGTAAAATTACTAAAGCAATTCTACTCTGGGACCCCAAGACCTTTGTGCTGGGATTGGCAGGGGAAGACCTATTCCATTGGACGGATCAGTTAATTGATCAGCTGCTGGTACAGGCCAGATGTGAAATGCATGGCAGCTAACTGGAAACAAAGCTGCGTGCGGGGGATACAGAATTGTTTAAGGAACGTGTGGAGCTGGGCATCTGATGGGCAAGGGAACAGCGATACCACACGACAGACTGAAAACCGGCAGAGGCTTTCTGGAATCCTCTCTTGACACATTCCCAGAGGAGAGCCGTACAGCTCTGCCTTAGTGGTGGGAGGTTTTCAGTTGTACTGTAAGTCTGCGCAGTTATTCCTGTGTGCGCTGCCAGAATATATCCCAGCTTCCAGCCATAGAGCTAAAACTCCTGTAAGATATCACTCCCTACGCAGGAGCGTTCATCCTCTTCCTCATTTATAAACCAGCACCGCTGATTAAAGAGCACTCAAGATCCCCTCAGTTAGTTCATCCCCAGCACCCATCCCTTCCTATGTCTAACCACAAAGATCTTTAAGAATTTAAATAGGTGCTATTGCTAAATGAGCCTCCCATGGTCCCCTGTATAGCCTACCAGACAGCCCCGGCTATGTGAGCGCCTGCGTTTCCTCTAGGACTTCCAGTTATTACTGTACTTACAGCCTACCAGACAGCCCCGGCTACGTGAGCGCCTGCGTTTCCTCTAGGACTTCCAGTTATTACTGTACTTACAGCCTGCCAGACAGACCCGGCTATGTAAGTGCCTGCTTTTCCTCTAGGACTTCCAGTTATTACTGTACTTACAGCCTGCCAGACACACCCGGCTCAGTGAGCGCCTGCGTTTCCTCTAGGACTTCCAGTTATTACTGTACTTACAGCCTGCCAGACAGACCCGGCTATGTAAGTGCCTGCTTTTCCTCTAGGACTTCCAGTTATTACTGTACTTACAGCCTGCCAGATGCACCCGGCTCAGTGAGCGCCTGCGTTTCCTCTAGGACTTCCAGTTATTACTGTACTTACAGCCTGCCAGACAGACCCGGCTATGTAAGTGCCTGCTTTTCCTCTAGGACTTCCAGTTATTACTGTACTTACAGCCTGCCAGACGCACCCGGCTCAGTGAGCGCCTGCGTTTCCTCTAGGACTTCCAGTTATTACTGTACTTACAGCCTGCCAGACAGACCCGGCTATGTAAGTGCCTGCTTTTCCTCTAGGACTTCCAGTTATTACTGTACTTGTAGCCTGCCAGACAGATCCGGCTCAGTGAGCGCCTGCGTTTCCTCTAGGACTTCCAGTTATTACTGTATTTACAGCCTGCCAGACAGATCCGGCTCAGTGAGCGCCTGCGTTTCCTCTAGGACTTCCAGTTATTACTGTACTTACAGCCTGCCAGACAGACCCGGCTATGTAAGTGCCTGCTTTTCCTCTAGGACTTCCAGTTATTACTGTACTCACAGCCTGCCAGACGCACCCGGCTCAGTGAGCGCCTGCGTTTCCTCTAGGACTTCCAGTTATTACTGTACTTACAGCCTGCCAGACAGACCCGGCTATGTAAGTGCCTGCTTTTCCTCTAGGACTTCCAGTTATTACTGTACTTACAGCCTGCCAGACGCACCCGGCTCAGTGAGCGCCTGCGTTTCCTCTAGGACTTCCAGTTATTACTGTACTTACAGCCTGCCAGACAGACCCGGCTATGTAAGTGCCTGCTTTTCCTCTAGGACTTCCAGTTATTACTGTACTTACAGCCTGCCAGACGCACCCGGCTCAGTGAGCGCCTGCGTTTCCTCTAGGACTTCCAGTTATTACTGTACTTACAGCCTGCCAGACAGACCCGGCTATGTAAGTGCCTGCTTTTCCTCTAGGACTTCCAGTTATTACTGTACTTACAGCCTGCCAGACAGATCCGGCTCAGTGAGCGCCTGCGTTTCCTCTAGGACTTCCAGTTATTACTGTACTTACAGCCTGCCAGACAGATCCGGCTCAGTGAGCGCCTGCGTTTCCTCTAGGACTTCCAGTTATTACTGTACTTACAGCCTGCCAGACAGACCCGGCTATGTGAGCGCCTGCGTTTCCTCTAGGAATCTCAGGCACTCATGTCTGTCTGACAGGCTGTATTTGCAGCCTGTCAGACAGACCCAGCTCCGTTACCTTCTAGTACCTGTGAAGTTTTGTATTATGCACTCTATCACTCACTTTGGCCTCCATAACCCTTGGTGTTGTATCATCTGGGTATGGTGCTTTGAAGACTTAACACGTGCCCCGGATCTTGCTTCTTCCTTCATAAAACAGCTCTTCCAGATTATAGATTTATTTTCAAATGTTTTGGTTTTGCTCTTGTGTATGACATTTAATCAAGAAGAATCATTTCTTATCCTTTTTTTAAATTCATTTTAAAATTTTCAGGACAGTTTAATCTAGTTCTGGTTTCACCACCACCCTCACCTCCCGCCCCCACTGAATGCTGGGAGATGTAGTTCTTATTTTATCAAGGAACTCAGAACTACATCTACCTACATACAACAGGTCAAAGCCTAGACCCAGATGATCTCCTGACATCCAGTTTGCATACTGTGATCCCAGTCTCTGCCTGACATGATTGAGATGTCTGGGAACGCCACTGACTCACCGTCTAAATGAGCAGGTGCTGGCCCTCAGGGTTCAGCTGTGCTGGGGTTCTTGCTGGTGGCGGAGGAGGGAAGGAAGTGGGAAGGAGGGAAGATGCCGTGAAGAGTGGACAAACAATGCAGAGGGTGAGGGCAATGGGCCATGTTCATGGATTACTGAACATCGTCATCGGACAGCATGAGCAAATGGATCCAGAGGGACCCCCTCCCACACCCGGGCCACCCCTCCATACAATGCTGAGCTCTGCCGGGGACCAGAGCTAAGGGAGGTGTGCTCTGTTCTCCCCTCTCATGTCTGCACACCCTTCCTCCTGTTCTCACGCACATGGGGCTCCCCGCACTATTATTCAATTTCTTTACCAGGTTGTCGCTGTGACTCCTCTTGGGTGCTTTCTTATCCCTAAAGTACCCCAGTACTTTGTCCCGAAATACCTGAATGGGAGAGAAAAAACAATCCATGAGATTCCAATCTCTCTCTCTCTCTGTGTCACCTGTCCGGCTGTCTGCATCCTCTCCCCTCTTGAGGCCCAGTCCTGCCCCGATTACCTCTGTCACAGGCAGTGGTAAGGAAACACACTGCAAGTTAAGAAATCACAGGAGCTCAGGCAGAAAACTGGAGAGAGAGAGAGCCGTGATACGGAAAATCTCCGGAGGAAGAGCTGAGAGAGGGTCACAAACACTCTGGGAGAGGCTCCCTCAGTGCAGGAGGCGAGGAACCTGGGGTGAGAGGTATCCCAGAGGAGGAAGGGAGAGGGACTACAGGACTACAAGATCATAAGGCCCTTCTGGTCTCTGCCTAATCCCACTTCCGGTGCAATGCCACAAACCCAGGTTGATCTCTGGCTTTTTCCTATAAGGATGTTCTGGTTTATCTCAGGTGTTTTTTATTTCCACCACCTCAATAGGGAGTTCGTTCCTTAGACCCCTTACCCTGTATGTGAAGAAATATTGTCTGATATTGCTCCTGTCTTGGGAGTCCCACCAATGAATTCTTGCTCTGGAACTTTCTTACTTCTGAAAATGCTTTAGTTCTCATGCCTGATTAATAGCTTTGAAGTATTTGTCTCTATTTCATCATTACTGTCTTTTTTTTCTTTCCTCTAGGGGAGAGGTTTGCAAAAGATGGCCCGTGGACCATATCTGGCCCACAGGGTGTCTTTACTTCAGGCTGCGGTGAAGCAGAGTTGCTTACCTATAACAGATGTTCTCCAAGGACAGTAGGATGTTAGTCCTTGTACATGGGTGACATCATCAGACGGAGACCCGATGCGGAAAAGTTATGCCAAAGTTTCTAGATCTTTGACCAATCACACCGAGCATGCCCAGCATGCCCTATACCACGTATCCACGCAGGGTACCTCTCCAGTCTTGTAATATAGAATTATTAGTAACATAAAAATAGGAGAAACCCACTCCGCGGGGTGGCGAGCAGGTTTTGTGAGGACTAACATCTTGCTGTCCTCAGAGAACGCCTGATACAGGTAAGCAACCTCTTCTCCAAGAACAAGCAGGATGGTAGTCCTCACACATGGGTGAATCTCTAGCTACAGGCTGCTCCCCAGCACAAAAGGGGTCCAACAGACGCCCAATCAGGTGCCAACGGGCACAACAACATCAGTGCTTTTGGCAACAGAGGGGGGAGGCAGCCTGAACTCAAACAACAGGCCCCAGGCATAAGAACATAAGAACATAAGAAATTGTCATGCTGGTTCAGACCAAGGGTCTATCAAGCCCAGCATCCTGTTTCCAACAGAGGCCAAAACCAGGCCACAAGAACCTGGCAATTACCCAAACACTAAGAAGATCCCATGCTACTGATGCAATTAATAGCAGTGGCTATTCCCTAAGTAAACTTGATTAAAGCCATTAATGGACTTCTCCAAGAATTTATCCAAACCTTTTTTGAACCCAGCTACACTAACTGTACTAACCACATCCTCTGGCAACAAATTCCAGAGCTTTATTGTGCGTTGAGTGAAAAAGAATTTTCTCAGATTAGTCTTAAATGTGCTACTTGCTAACTTCATGGAGTGCCCCCTAGTCCTTCTATTATTCGAAAGTGTAAATAACCGAGTCACATCTACTCGTTCAAGACCTCTCATGATCTTAAAGACCTCTATCATATCCCCCCTCAGCCATCTCTTCTCCAAGCTGAACAGCCCTAACCTCTTCAGCCTTTCCTCATAGGGGAGCTGTTCCATCCCCTTTATCATTTTGGTTGCCCTTCTCTGTACCTTCTCCATCGCAATTATATCTTTTGTGAGATGCGGCAACCAGAATTGTACACAGTATTCAAGGTGCGGTCTCACCATGGAGTGATATAGAGGCATTATGACATTTTCTGTTTTATTCACCATTCCTTTTCTAATAATGCCTAACATTCTGTTTGCTTTTTTGACTGCTGCAGCACACTGAGCCGACAATTTTAAAGTATTATCCACTATGATGTCTGGATCTTTTTCCTGGGTGGTAGTTCCTAATATGGAACCTAACATCGTGTAACTACAGCAAGGGTTATTTTTCCCTATATGCAACACCTTGCACTTGTCCACATTAAATTTCATCTGCCATTTGGATGCCCAATCTTCCAGTCTTGCAAGGTCCTCCTGTAATGTAACACAATCTGCTTGTGATTTAACTACTCTGAATAATTTTGTATCATCAGCAAATTTGATAACCTCACTCATCGTATTCCTTTCCAGATCATTTATATATATATATTGAAAAGCACCGGTCCCAATACAGATCCCTGAGACACGCCACTGTTTACCCTTTTCCACTGAGAAAATTGACCATTTAATCCTACTCTCTGTTTCCTGTCTTTTAACCAGTTTGTAATCCATGAAAGGACATCACCTCCTATCCCATGACTTTTTAGTTTTCTTAGAAGCCTCTCATGAGGGACTTTGTCAAACACCTTCTGAAAATCCAAGTATACTATATCTACCGGTTCACCTTTATCCACATGTTTATTAACCCCTTCAAAAAACTGAAGCAGATTTGTTAGGCAAGACTTCCCTTGGGTAAATCCATGTTGACTGTGTTCCATTAAATCATGTCTTTCTATATGCTCTACGATTTTGATCTTGAGAATAGTTTCCACTATTTTTCCCGGCACTGAAGTCAGGCTCACTAGTCTATAGTTACCTGGATTGCCCTTGGAGCCTTTTTTAAATATTGGGGTTACATTGGCCACCATCCAGTCTTCAGGTACAAAGGATGATTTTAATGATAGGTTACAAATTTTAACTAATAGATCAGAAATTTCATTTTTGAGTTCCTTCCGTACCCTAGGATGCATACCATCTGGTCCAGGTGATTTGCTTCTCTTTAGTTTGTCAATCTGGCCTACTATATCTTCCAGGTTCACAGTGATTTCGTTCAGTTCGTCTGACTCATCATCCCTGAAAACCATCTCCGGAACTGGTATCTCCCCAACATCCTCATTAGTAAACAAGGAAGCAAAGAATTCATTTAGTCTTTCTGCAAAGGAAAATTAGTTCTTACCTGATAATTTTCGTTCCTGTAGTACACGGATCAGTCCAGACACCTGGGTTGTGACTCCGCACCAGCAGGTGGAGACAGAGTAAAACTTGTCGGGCTCCCTACATATAGTAAGGTGCCACCCACAGCCCCTCAGTCGCACGTAATGTCAAAGCCAGATAAAGCCAAAAACTAGCTAACTAGAAAAAAAACCCCAAACATGAGGCCAATTCACAACAGCCCCTGAGCTGGAGCCGAAAACCTTCAGAACCATGAACACAACGTGCAAAACTGCAAAACTACAATGGCCAAATAAGCAACCGAGCAGACTCTCTCTCTTTCTTCTGACATAAACTACAAGACACAGACGGGCGGGAGTCTGGACTGATCCGTGTACTACAGGAACGAAAATTATCAGGTAAGAACTAATTTTCCTTTCCCTGTACGTACCGGATCAGTCCAGACACCTGGGATGTACCAGAGCCAAGTTACCCAGGGTGGGAAGCAGAGAGTCCCGCTCGGAGAACACTCGCCCCAAAACCCTGAGCCTCAGCCGCCTGGACATCAAGCCTGTAATGTCTCGTGAAAGTGTGCAACGATTTCCACGTTGCCGCCCTGCAGATCTCCTGTGTGGATACACTAGAAACTTCGGCCCAAGACGTGGCCTGCGCCTGTGTCGAATGGGCACGAAGCTCCCTGGGTGCCAGCTTGCCCTGCAGAAGATACGCCGAACCAATCGCCTCCTTGAGCCAACGCGCAATCGTGGCCCGTGAAGCCGCCGATCTTCTACGAGGCCCCGACCAGAGAACAAACAAGTGATCGGAAACCCGGAAAGGATTCGTAACTTCCAGATAACGAAGTAGAATCCTACGGACATCAAGTTTCCTCAGTTCCCTCGATCCTCTGGCCTGAGGATCCATGGCCGAAAACCCAGGAAGATCAACTGACTGATTTAAGTGAAAGGACGACACCACCTTGGGTAAAAAGGAGGGAACCGTCCGCAGTGAGACACCAGTCTCTGTAAAACGCAAAAACGGTTCTCTACAAGAAAGAGCTTGTAACTCCGAGACCCCGACGCGCGGACGTAATAGCGACCAAAAACACTGTTTTCAATGTTAAATCCTTCAACGTCGCACGCTTGACCGGTTCAAAAGGCGACCCACAAAGAGCCGAAAGCACGCAGTTTAAGTTCCAGGAGGGACACGGATTCCGGACCGGCGGACGGAGATGCTTTGCCCCCCGCAGAAACCGCGTCACATCTGGATGGCCCGCCAAGGACACTCCCCGGACCTTTCCTCGAAGGCAGCCAAGGGCTGCCACCTGAACCTTCAGGGTACTCCAGGACAGTCCCTTCGAGAGGCCCTCTTGCAGAAAAGAGAGAATCTCCGGCACCTCTGGCCGAATGGGGTTCACCTCGTGAGCACTACACCAGTCCTCAAAGACCGTCCAGACCCTCATGTAGGTCAAAGACGTGGACTGTTTTCTAGCCCTCAACAACGTGGTGACCACTGCCTCGGAGTACCTCTTGGATCTTAGGCGCGCCCTCTCAAAAGCCAAGCCGCGAGACAGAAGTGATCCGCGTCCTCCAAACAGACGGGTCCCTGCCGCAGAATGGTCGCGTCGCCCCGCAAACGGAGCGGAGATTCCACCGCCAGCCGCAGTAGATCCGCGAACCACGGACGTCGTGGCCACTCCGGCGCCACCAATATCACCGCCGCCGGATGTAGCTCGATCCGCCGGAGCACCTTGCCTATCAGAGGCCACGGGGGAAACACGTAGAGCAGCACGTCCGTGGGCCAAGGAAGCACGAGGGCATCGACCCCTTCCGCGCCCCGCTCCCTCCGACGGCTGAAGAACCTCGGAGCCTTTGCGTTGTGCGCGGTGGCCATCAGATCCAGACGTGGCTGACCCCATCTGGCACAGATGAGACGATATGCTACCTCCGGGAGCTCCCACTCCCCCGGATCCAGCCGGTGCCGGCTGAGGAAGTCCGCTTGTACGTTGTCGACGCCGGCGATGTGTGACGCCGCAATGCTGCTGAGGTGCCGTTCCGCCCAGTCCATCAACTGAGCCGCTTCCTCCGCTACTTGCTGACTCCTTGTCCCGCCTTGGCGGTTGATATAGGCTACCGTGGTGGCGTTGTCCGACAGGACTCGTACCGCCTGGCCCCGTATCCACGGCAGAAAGGCTTGCAACGCTAGTGCCACCACCTTGGTCTCCAACCGATTGATGGACCACTGCGATTGCTGAGCTGACCACAGACCCTGCACCGAGCGCCCCCCACAGACCGCTCCCCAACCCGAGAGACTGGCATCCGTCGTGATCACCGTCCAGTTGGGCAGGATCAGAGAAACGCCGCACGTCAGATGGTTGGGGCAGAGCCACCACTGCAGGCTGGCCCTGGCGCGGTCCGTGAGAGGCAGCGGGCGCAGGAACTCCTCCGAGACCGGCCTCCAGCGGGAAAGTAACGCTGATTGTAACGGTCGCAGATGAGCAAAAGCCCAGGGCACCAAGGCGAGTGTCGACGCCATGGAACCCAAGACCATCAGGTAATCGTGGACCAAAGGGCATCGTAGGGCTAGCAAACGCCTCACCTGCCCCTGGAGCTTGAGGACCCTGTCCTGAGTCAGGGATACCGTGGCCTCCTTGGTGTCGAACACGGCCCCCAGATATTCCAACCTCTGGGTGGGCTGAAGGTGACTCTTGGCTAGATTGACCACCCAACCAAGCGACCGCAGGAGCTGCAGAACCCTGGCCACCGCTTGCCGACATTCCATCTCGGATTTGGCCCGAATGAGCCAATCGTCCAGGTAAGGATGAACGAAGAGCCCTTCCCGTCGGAGCTGAGCAGCCACCACCACCATAACCTTGGTGAAGGTGCGTGGAGCCGTGGCTAGACCGAAGGGAAGAGCCCTGAACTGGAAATGCTTGCCCAGGATGCAAAATCGCAAGTACTGATGATAGGCTGGCTGGATCCCTATGTGGAGATATGCCTCCGTCAGATCCAGGGACGCTAGGAACTCGCCCGGGCGAACCGCTGCCACTACCGAGCGAATTGTTTCCATCTTGAACCGTGGAACACGAAGGCACCGGTTTACTCCTTTTAGATCGAGGATCGGACGATACGCTCCGTCCTTCTTTGGAACCACGAAATAAATGGAGTACCTTCCCATGCCCCGTTGCGCCGGCGGCACAGTAGTGATGGCGCCCAGAGCCTCCAGGCGCTGGAGGGTTGCCCGTACGGCGGCCCTTTTGGCTACGGCCTTGCAGGGGGATACGAGAAACTTGTCCCAGGGGAGACGTGCAAATTCTAACGCGTAACCGTGTCTTATCACGTCTAACACCCACTGGTCCGAAGTGATTTTGGTCCATTCCTCGTAAAAACTCTCGAGGCGCGCTCCCACCAGTGGAACGGCCTCCTGAGTCCTCGCCGAGAAACGAACCAATCGCGTATCATTGGGCCGACTTGGCCCCGGATCCCGCCGAGGATCCCCCTGACCTGTTGAATCTCTTCCCCCGAAAGGACTGAGGCCAGGTCAAAGCCCTGGCAGAGCCTCCTCTGAAGGATTGACCCGCCCCAGCTGACCTCTGCGGCCTCTGGCGACGGTTGTTACGAAAACGGTTCCGTGCAGAGAAATTGGGTCTAGGACGTGGCCTGTCCTCCGGTAGCTTAAAAGCCTTGTTCTCACTCAGGAACTGCATGATATCATCCAGCTGCTTCCCAAACAGCAACTTCCCCTTAAAAGGCAAGGCGCCTAGATGAGCCTTAGACGTACCGTCCGCCGCCCAGTTTCGGAGCCAGAGAAGACGGCGCGCTGAAACCGCAGACACCATGGCCCGGGCCGAGGTGCGCAGCAGATCGTGCATGGCATCAGCGCTGTAAGCGATTACTGCCTCCAGAAGGTCCGCCTGAGCCGCCTCCCCTTCTGAGAGACCCGCATTCGCTTGTAAGGTCTGGGCCCAGCGGAGCCCAGCCCGCAACGCAAAATTGCTGCAAATAGCAGCCCTGGCTCCCAGGGCTGACACCTCGAAAACGTTTTTGAGCTGCACCTCCAGCTTCCGATCCTGGACATCCCGCAGCGCCGTAGCGCCGGTGACGGGAATGGTCGACCTTTTGGTGACCGCCGACACGGCGGCATCCACGCGAGGGAGCCGCAGGAGCTCCAAGGCATCCTCCGGCAGAGGATATAGCTTATCCATGGCCTTACTTACCTTGAGGCCCAGCTCCGGGGTGTCCCATTCTCGGAAGAGAATGTCGGACGCAGAAAAATGGAAAGGGAACGCTACCGTAGGACCCGCGAGTCCCAGGAGTACCGGATCCATCTTAGGCCCTTGACGGGTTTCCACCGGCGGGGCCTCCACTCCAATCTCGTCGAGAATCGCTGGAATGAGAGGGGAAAGCTCCTCCCTCTTAAACAGGCGGACGACCTTGGGGTCGTCACCATCCCCCGCCTGCGCGCCCTCGCCTGCGCCTGACTGCGCTGGACCCTGCTCATCGGGCCCCTCAGGCCCTTCCGGCGCCCCCGAGATCGACCGTTCCTCCTCCGAGGAAGTGGATTCTGAATCCGCGGCCTGGGGTGCGCCACGCGCCAGCCGCTTGTCCTTCGGGGGCACAGCCGTGTCTCTAGGGCGGGCCGACCTCTTCCGGGAGCGGGACCGGCCATCCGCATCTCCTGGCACTTTCCCGTGCCTGCGCCGCTCCCTCTGATACTTCGCCAATTTTTTTAATAAAAAATTAAAATCCTCCGAAAAGGACTCTTCAGAGTCCGAGTGCCCCTCCCCCGAGCCCCAGTCAGCCGCATCGGAGGCACCCCGAGGCGCACCCGACGCGACCCGAGGCTGGGGAGAGAGCGGAGGGGGCTGGGAGCCATGTTCCATGGCTCTCCTGGTCGCCTCGTGGACGGTCGACAAAATGGCCGCCGCTCCCGCGCTAAGCGGGAACGGATCCGGCCCCCCCTCCTGCACTGCACCAACGCGCGGCGGCGAACGAGACGCCCGGGTCCGACCCCCCCGATCGCCCCCGGACGGTCCCTCGCCTCCAGCGAGGCACCCCGAGCACATGCCGTCCCTCGAGACTCGCGTGCGCGCGGAGCCGCACGCGCGGCAGGCGGCCCCGACGGGCATTCCGGCCGAGACTGCACAAAAAACGCCGCAGCCCTAAGAAAACAAACCGCCCCCCCCCGGAACGAAACGTCGCGCGGGAGAGCGAGAGAGAGAGAGAGAGAGCCGGCGCAAAAGTAAAAAACTTTTTTTTTTTTTTTTTTACTTCGATCGCTGACCAGGGTGCTGAAACCTCCGGGCTCCACTGGGGGTGAGTGAACCGGGCTCCCCGGTGTCACCCCCAACGCTGCTGCCAGAGGGGCCGGGTCCTCGACCCCAGCAGCGGCCTCTACCAGAGGAGGATGATCCCCTCAGGATCTGGCAACCCCCCTGGGAGGCACTTCCACCGGGAGCTTCCTGGCCCAAAACTTTCTATTTTTTTTTTTTTTTTTTTACTATGAATTAAAACAAAAAAAGGGAATCCCCTTTCTGTCCTATGTGTTTTTTTTTGTTTTTTTTTTCTTATCCCTGACTGGCTAACTCCAACCCCAGGGATCCCAGAGACTGTGGGTGGACCTGCCCCAACTGCTGGAGACAGAGAAAGACTGAGGGGCTGTGGGTGGCACCTTACTATATGTAGGGAGCCCGACAAGTTTTACTCTGTCTCCACCTGCTGGTGCGGAGTCACAACCCAGGTGTCTGGACTGATCCGGTACGTACAGGGAATGGCCTTATCTTCCCTAAGAGCCCCTTTAACCACTGGTAACTGCTCTGTCTCCATCTGCTGGGGGGGGGGGGGGAAACCCAGGAGTCTGGACTGATCCGGGTACGTACAGGGAATACGCTTTGTCCTGCAACCGCTGCAACGATGGACCTTCTCCGACATGGTGACAGGAATCCCCTGCTGAAGTGCAGGTAACTCAGTCTAAATCTCCAAATAATGGCCGATATAGAGAGTAGAGACTTCTCCTCCTTACAATGCAAAAAGCAAAGGAGTGAATATATTAGTCTCTAAGGCTCGCCTCACTGCAGGAGAACTGTCCGCAGGAGCATGGCCACAATTTAAAGCACTTTGACACAAATAAAGGTGCTGAAAGCTACAAAAGTAAATACTTTAAACTCTCATCCAACGGCTGGAGGCAGAGAACACTGTTTGAATGTGTTCTAATTATCACTTATATTCTAGTGATGTCATTAAAAAAAAGTTTTTGATGATAACCCATAGGTTCGGAACTGGTGGAGCAGAAGGAAGAAGAAACTGTGATGTCAGCTTTGCTCTGTCTCCATCTGCTGGTAGAGGTGCATAACCCACTGGTTCTGGATTAATCTGTCTGGACACTAAGAAACTGAGTGTCTTCCACACACAGATAAGCCTTATTCACTCACCCATCTGCGCTATCACTGGGGAAAATAGGGAAGAGATGCAGCCCCAGAATTAGGTAAATCTTTGCTCTGAGATCCCTCGAGATGCTGAGCAGCATCACGTCTTCCATGCTACCTAAAGCAGCAACTCCCCAAGGAGACCTTGTGCTCGAGTTACTGCTGGTCTGTAATTTGGGGATTACACTGTGCCTTCCAATCCACATCTGATCTCCACAAAATGCTTGTGGTGCCTGCATTGTATTCCATGTAAGGTGATCGCACAGCTCCCTGCATGCAATGAGGTAAATCCAGGACTGGCTCTGCCCGTCCCTCTGGCCCTGGAGCTGTGTGGTCACCCTAACCATTCCTGGCTGCTTTGAGTATTGGGGATTTCGGATGGTGGGATGGTGCTCTGGGCCTCTGGTTTTAAGCAGAGGGTCCTGAAGGGGTCACGCTACTCATTTTTCCTGCTACGCTGTTAATCTCTTACCTCATACAAGTAGTCAAATATTTCTAAGATGGTGAGGATACTGGCCCCAATGAACAAGCCCATCTGGCCACCGATATCACCTGCAAAAGAGAAGATCAAGATCTCCAGTGAGAGGTGGTCCTCTTTTGCCCCCTGATAAAGCCCAGACCCAGGCAGTCGTGAGTCTGCTCAGGAAGCTCAGCTGAGACTATCTATACAGGAACAGAAAAGCAAGGAAGGCCTGGAGTGGAAAAGAGGAACCAGGCCATCAGAGTGCAGAAAGTGTTCCTCAGAACCAGGAGGAAATCCATTTCATGTGGCCTGCTGAAATCACACAGCCGAAATCATAAGAACATAAGATATGTCATACTGAGTCAGACCCAAGGTCCATCAAGCCCAGCATCCTGTTTCCATCAGTGGCCAATCCAAGTCACAAGTACCTGGCAGGAATCCAAACATTAAATAAATCCCAATCTACTAGTGCTATTAATTAATAGCAGCTTATGGATTTTTCCTCTAGGAACTTATCCAAACCTTTTTTTAAATCCATTTACACTAACTGCAGTAACCACTTCCTCTGGCAATGAATTCCAGAGCTTAACTATGCACTGAGTGAAAAAGAATTTTCTTCAATTTGTCTTAAATGAGCTACTTGCTAACTTCATGGAGTGCCCCTGGTCCTTCTTTTATCTGAGAGTGTAAATAACCAATTTACATTAACTTGTTCAAGTCCTTTCAGAATTTTGTAGACTTCTATCATATCCCCCCTCAGTCGTCTCTTCTCAAACTGAACAGTCCTAACCTCTTTAGTCTTTCCTCATAGGGGAGCTGTTCCATTCCCTTTATCTTGGTTGCCCTTCTCTGTACCTTCTCCATCGTAACTATATCCTTTTTGAGATGTGGTGATCAGAATTGTACACAGTATTCAAGGTACGGTCTCACCATGGAGAGATACAGAGGCAAACTGAAGGATATCAGGGCTACAACTCCAGAGGCAAATTGCAGGATATCAGAGAATAAGGTAAGGTGCTATGAAGGGTCATGCTAGTCTGTTAAGAAAGGCTTGGCAACCCAACCTGGTTTCTTTACAAAACAAATGTTTGAAAGCAGACATGCTCATTTAGTGACCCTCCCCCCAGCCAGTGACTGCCACCAGAAGCGTCCCACCCCAGAGGTCACTCACCCCATGACCTTACCAGAAGTGTCCTAGAGGTCACTCTCCCTATAATCACACCAGAGGTGGCTCTCTCCAGAAGTCACTGGTCTAGTGATCCTACCAAAACTGACCTGCCTATTGACCACCCAGAGATCACTCACCCTATGATCATAAATAGACCTGACCCATTATTTTACCTTTGAGGTCTCACACTTAATGTCTTCTTACTCATTCCATGACCCTCCAAGCCAGAGGTGACCCTCTCATTGACCTCCCTTCCCTCTAGAAGTCACTCACCCAGCAGTCCAGCCACCTCGTAGGCTTTCTTCTGCTCGATGGTCTCATAGTTCAAAGCCTCAAAGAAAATATCCAACACTAGAACATTTTCCCTGACAACGAAACAAGAGTGTTACTTTAGGGTAATGTTACCCCTGATATGCCAGCCCCAGCCCTGAAAAATAAATAGCTTTGTTCTAGGGAAATACTATTCTAAAAAAAAGCAGCCCTAGGCCTAAGATCAAAGAGTGTTACTCTGCCATAATGTTACCCCCAAAATACCATCCCCACCAAAGAGTATTTAGAAATTACTACTTACCTAATAATTTCCTTTTCTTTAGGACATAGAGATGAATCCAGAACCACTGGGTTATGCACCTCTCTACCAGGAGATTGAGATGAAGCAAACTGACATCAAAGTATATATATATATACCCCTACAGTAACATCAGGCCGCCAGTATTCTCTTCAAAAGCAACCGGGGGCAGACTAGCAAAACTTGATTAAAAACAACTAACCATTTCAATACTCACCCAATAGGCAGCACTGAGCTCAGACAAGAATGTATTAACACTAGTCCAGGGACTGGACTAACACTCATTCAGCAGCCAAGGCAGGGAAAGTGTGATTCATCTGACTGTCCTAAAGAAAAGAAAATTATCAGGTAAGTAGAATTTCTCATTTCTTAGTGTACAGCCAGATGAAAACAGAGCAAGTGGGATGTACCCAAGCTATTCCTGAATAGGGTGGGAGGCTTCCCGTGGTCCAGTCAAAACCACACGTGCAAAGCTGCTTCCTCGCAGGCCTGCATATCCAGACGATAATACCTGGAAAATGTGTGTAACGAGGATCACATCTCAGCTCGGCAAATGTCGATGGGAGACAACAATTTCACTGCTGCCCATGACACTGTCAGAGCCCTAGTGGAATGATCCCTGACCTGACTAGGTCACGGCTTCCTAGCATCAACGTATGCAACCGTGACTACCTATTTAATCCAGTGAGCTATTGTAGCCCGTGAGGCTGGCTCTCCCTGCCTAGTACTGCCGTGAAGGTCAAATAGGTGATCCATCTTCCGTAAAGGCTTAGCAACCTCCAGATACCTGACATCCAAGGGTTGCAACAGATGATACTCCTCTACATCTCTCTCTCTGTCCAGAGATGGCAGGCAGAAGGATTGATTCAAGTGAAAGTCAGTGACCACCTTCGGTAAAAAGAAGGAACAGTACACAGCTGAACTGACCCTGGAGTCACCCGGAGGAATGGCTCCCGGCAAGACAAGACCTGCAGTTTGGAAACCCTATGTGCAGAACAAATTGCCACAAGAAACACCGTTTTCAAGGTCAAAAGCCACAAAGTCAGGTTATGCATCAGTCTAAATGTAGGGTCTACTGAAATATTATATATTTGTGGCTGCGAGATGTGTTCTCACTATACACTGGGGAACATCTACCATCCCACAATTATACGAGGTACAGCGTAAGGTATCTACCATATATAGGTTAGGGCGGATCACTGCTTGCAAACATAGGTCTATTCCCTCATTTACAATGATGTGGGATCCATATGAATTATGGCTTTCATCTGGGTGACTTTATATCTAACACTGGGAAAATCATATGCTAAACACTTATGACTGACGAAGAATGAGAATGAGAGGACTGGAGATGGGAGGCCTCCTGTGCTTCATATTGTTATAACAAGGTCTCCAATCTTCACAACTCAGATTGGAGACCTCCAACCATTCTTTCAAAAAATATCTAAAAACCTGGTTATTCCAAAAAGCCTACCAGCCCACAGACCTAACTCCCCTCCCCCTCCCCATCTTATGATCAAATGAAAATGTCACAATACCACTTAGCCCTATTGCATGCCCGCGTACCACAATAAGCCCAACTATGTTTCCTATGTACTTATTTATACAATGTAATAATTCTCGAGATGCCTACCTCCTAATGTAAATATAATAACTGTTTTGTTGAGTTGTTGAGTTAATTCTTTACAATGTTCTCCTCTGTTAAAATGTAATTATATTAATTGTTGAATTGCCTCCGTTAACATGTAATAATAATAAGACACTTTAGTCTTATTATTCACCACGTTAACATGTAAACCGATGTGATATACCCCAATGAATGTTGGTATGTAAAAGCAAATAAATAAATAAAGGGCATTCTTAAGACACTGGTAACAAAACACCTAGTTTGGTTGAGGTTTATAGAGCAAGAGGGGGTGGAAAGGGTTGAAAACAAGGGAGTAAATAACTGCGAAATGGAATCGGGTCATACAATCCGCATATTGTTTATTGTAAACAAGAAGGGTGCACAGTTGAATAATAATCAGTATAACATAAGAATGGGTGCCAATCTGTGTGCCAGCTGATTGATCATGTTCATTTTTGTTATGCTATTGTCTATGACTTGATAATTGATGTTTATAATTATTATACTTCCAATAAATATTGCAATGGAAAAAAAAATAAATGTAGGGTCTACTAAGAAATCCAATATCAAATTAAGACTCCATAAGGGCACCAGAAACTGAAAAGGAGGATGAAGATGTTTCACTCCTTTCAGGAAACAGGCCACATCAGGATGAGCCGACAAGGATCCACCATTCACCTGACCCCTGAAACAAGCGAGAGCCACTATTTCAACCTTTAAGGAATTAAGGGCCAAACATTTATTCAAGCTATCTTGCAAAATGAGTGGGTTGTTGACCGAACCAGGAAGAGTACCTTGATCCTTAAGCCAGGCCTCAAACACTAGCCAAACCCGCCCAAAGGCCAAGGAAGTGGAGAACTTTCTAGCTCTTAGAAAGGTGGAAATCACTGCCGCAGAGTATCCATGTTTCAGCAAGTGAGCCCTTTCAAGGGCCATACCATAAGACAAATCGAGTCGGATCTTCGTGAAGAACAGGACCCTGCCGCAACAGATCTCTGTGCACCGAAAGTTGAAGGGGCGATTCCACCAGAAGCTGCTACAGAACTTCATGCCATGGTCTCCTGGGCCAATCTGGAGCAAGCAAGAGCACCATCCCTCTGTAGCACTCAATCCTTTGGACTAATCTGCCCAACATGGGCCATGGAGGAAAGGCTGGAAGACAAGGAAGTGGCTGGAAGACAAGGAACTTGTCTTCCAGCCACTCTTGCACCAAGGCCTCGATTCCCAATGACTTCAGATCTTTCCTGCAACTGAAGAATTGCAGATCTTTTGCATTGTGAGAAGTTGCCAGTAGGTCTAGAAACAGGAGACTCCAGTGATCCAGAATCATCTGAAATGCCTCGTTTGATAGTGCCCATTCTCCTGGGTCCAGACTCTACCTGCTGAGAAAGTCTGCTCTTAAATTGACTTTTCCGGCTATGTGTGAGATCATCTTGAATGTAGTTCGGCCCATTCCATAAGTTGATCTATTTCCTGTGACACTTGTTGGCTCTTGGTTCCACCCTACCAATTTGTGTAGGCCACAGTCGTTGCGTTGTCCAACATTATCCAGCCCGATCAACCCTGCAGCTTGTCGCCGAACTGCAAACATGCCAACCGGACTGCCTTGGCCTCCTAGTGATTGATATTCTAGAGAGACTTTTCTGCATCCCCGCGCCCTTACGCTGTCAGCTCCTGAACCATGGAGGCTTGCATCTGTCTTCAGTACTAGCCAATCTGATGCTGCTAGGGAAATTCTCTTCCTTAGATGATCCAGCTGTAGCCACCACTGCAGTCAGGAGAAGACCTAGATTGACAAGTGGAGACTGCAGGTTCCACCAAGACAACAGGGAGTGCTGAAAAAGAAAATTGGTTCTTACCTGATAATTTTCGTTCCTGTAGTACCACAGATCAGTCCAGACTCCTGGGTTTGCCCCCCCTCTAGCAAATGGAGACAGAAGTTTACCAACAAACTCCGCCTTATATAGGAGGGTGCCACCTACAGCCTGGCAGTATTACTTAATGTCAAAGCAGAATGGATCCAAAAATGGATCCAAAAACCCAAACTAACTATATACAGTAACCTAACAACCAGAAAACAGGCTCCTTGACCCCCAAATGGGAACAGAACCCGTGCTACGTGGAACAAAACTTGAATAAAAGGAACAATAATTGACCAGAAACAGCGCGGATTCTCCATGACCTTACAGAACCGAAACAGGGCAGGTCTCTGGACTGATCCGTGGTACTACAGGAATGAAAATGATCAGGTAAGAACCAATTTTCTTTTCCCTGTACGTACCCGGATCAGTCCAGACTCCTGGAATGTACTAGAACTATACCTACTTGGGATGGGATCTGGAGAGGCCCGCTCTCAGCACACCTTCTCCAAAAACTCCTGTTCCTGAAGCCCGAACATCCAGTCGGTAATGCCTGGCAAAGGTATGAAACAACTTCCATGTAGCCACTCTACAAATCTCCTCTGGAGAAACTTGCTGACATTCCGCCCAAGACGCGGCTTGAGAACGAGTAGAATGAGCCTGAAGACCCACTGACAAGGGCCAACTATGTAATAAATAAGCAGAATTAATGGCCTTCTTTAGCCAGCGAGCTATCGTAATGTTAGAAGCCATGTTCCCCCTTCGTGGACCACTCCAGAGAACAAAGAGATGATCCGAGACCTGGAAACCATTGGTAACCTCCAGGTAGCGTAGCAAGGCCCTACGAACATCCAATTTCCGTAAATCCTTGGAGAAGGAATCCAACCTATCCAGATCAGAGAAGGACGGAAGCTCTACCAATTGATTTAAATGGAAGGAAGATACCACCTTGGGAAGAAAGGAAGGAACCGTTCGCAGGGAAACTCCTGAATCCGAAAACCAACAGTTGGCGCGCTGACACGATCGCTACCAGAAACACCACTTTCAACGTGAGATCCTTCAAGGCTGCTCTCCGCAAGGGTTCAAACGGCGCCACACACAATACCTTAAGAACCACATTCAGATTCCAGGAAGGACATGGCTGCCGCACCGGTGGACGCAAATGCTTCGCTCCCCGTAGAAAATGAGAGACATCGGGATGCGTCACTAAGGTTGCCCCTTGAATGTTCCCACATAAGGAGCCAAGCACCGCCACCTGCACCCGCAAGGAACTGCACGATAAGCCCTTTGCTAAATCAGCTTGAAGGAAACTCAAAATGTCTGATATACTCGCCCGAGTAGGTACAATATCCCTGGCGAGACACCAGGCCTCAAACACCTTCCAGACTCGGACATAAGATAAGGAGGTAGACACTTTCCTTGATCGCAACAATGTGGCCACCACCGCATCCGAGTATCCTCTGGACTTTAATCGCTTCCTCTCAAAAGCCATGCCGCTAGACAAAAGCGCTCTACCTGGTCGAAACAAATGGGTCCCTGTTGAAGCAAGTTCGGCAGGTCCGGAAACCGAAAGGGACCGTTCACGGTCAGATTGACGAGGTCCGCAAACCACAGACGCCTCGGCCACTTGGGAACTATCAGAATCACCTCTGCTGGGTGTACTTCTATTCAGCAAAGAGTCCAGTCTATGAGAGGCCAAGGAGAAAACACATAAAGTAGCACATTTGTTGGTCAGGGGAGTACCAGGGCATCCATGCCTTCTGCCCCCATGTCCCTGCACCGAGCGAAAAAGCGCGGAGCTTTGGCATTCTGGAATGTTGCCATCAGATCCATGGCGGGCGTGCCCCACTGGGCACAGATGAGTTGAAACGCTTCGTCCGCGAGCTCCCAATTCCTGGGATCCAGGCAATAACGACTGAGGAAGTCCGCGTGAAAGTTGTCGACCTCGGAAATGTGAGAGGCTGTGATGCTGAATAGGTTCTGCTCCACCCACGCGATCAGCAGACGAGCCGCCAATGCCACTGGTTGACTCTTGGTTCCCCCCTGATGGTTGATGTAGGCCACCGCGGTCGCATTGTCGGATAAAACTCTGACTGATGTGCCGCGGAGGATCGGAAGGAACGCTTGCAGTGCCAATCTCACCGCCCTGGTTTCCAAATGATTGATGGACCAATGGGCCTCCTGCTGGGACCATTGTCCTTGTACCAATTTCCGCTGACAAACTGCTCCCCAACCGAACAGGCTGGCATCCGTAGTGACTATCATCCAGTCCGGAATTACCAACGTAACTCCACGTCTCAAGTTGTAGGGACGTAGCCACCAGTCTAGGCTGGACCAAGCGAACCCCGTCAGAGGTAAATGAAGAGGAAACTGCTCTGATACTGGGTTCCAGCAGGAGAGTAACGCTGATTGCAAGGGCCGCATATGAGCGAAGGCCCACAGTACCAATTCTAGGGTCGAGGTCATAGAACCCAGGACATGCAAGTAATCCCAGACCGTCAGGGATTGCTTGGACAACAAGACTCGCACTTGACTCTGTAGCTTGGCCATATGTTCCTCTATTAGGGACACTGTTCCCCGACGAGTATCGAACAAAGCTCCCGAAAACTCCAATGACTGGGAGGGCACTAGACGACTCTTGGACATGTTGACCACCCAGCCCAGAGTTCTCAGTAATTGAAGCACTCGGTTGATCGCTGCTTGGCAAAGCAATTCTGACTTTGCTCGAATCAGTCAATCGTCCAGGTACGGATGTACCAAGTAACCTTCTTTTCGGAGTTGTGCTGCCACTATCACCATGATCTTGGTGAACATCCTGGAAGCAGTAGCCAGACCGAACGGCAGCACCTGGAATTGGTAATGATCCCCTAAGACGGAGAACCTCAGAAACTGCTGATGATCTGACTGGATCCTGATATGCAGATATGCCTCCATAAGATCCAGGGACGCTAGAAATTCCCTCTGGCGAACCGACCCAATGGCGGACCTTAACATTTCCATCTGGAAGCGAGGAATCCGAAGGCATCTGTTGACCCTCTTGAGGTCGAGGATGGATCAGAAGGTGCCCTCTTTTTTGGGCACCACGAAATAAATGGAATACTTTCCTCTTCGAAGCTCCGGTGACGGAACCGGTACAATGGCTCTTAAGTCGAGAAGATGCTATAGAGTCTCTTTGACCGCCTGGCGCTTTACGGCGTGACTGCATGGAGATATCAGGAACTGTTAGTGGGGCCTGCATACAAAATCTAATGTGTAACCGTGTTTTATCACTGAAAGAACCCACTGGTCCGTCGTGATTTTGGTCCACTCCTCGTAAAACAGAGACAATCTGCCTCCCTCTACGGGAATCGAGGAATGGACCGGCCGCCCATCATTGTGAAGGCTTTCCGCCCAGTGTGCCCTGGCTTGTGCCAGGCCTACCAAAACATCTTCCCCAAAAGGACTGGTTATAAGTCTGTTGCCTTTTGACAGTGTGACAAAAAGATGAAACTGACCCTCGAGAGGTCCGAGGTCTCTGACTTCCCCTAAAGCAAGACCTAGAAACAAAGGAACCCCTTGACTTTGGCCTGTCTTCTGGCAAACGATGGACCTTATTCTCGCCCAATGACTGAATCAGGTCCTCCAGTTCCTTACCAAAAAGCAGCTTGCCTTTAAACGGCAAAGAGCCCACCTGAGACTTGGACGACACATTCACTGCCCAGTTGCATCACCAAAGGAGACGCCATGCAGACACCGCCGAAACCATGGTTCTAGCCTAGGTGCAGAGTAAATCATAAAAGGCATTTGCACTGTAAGCAATCACCGCCTCAAGGTGCCCCGCCTGAAGAGCTTCCTCTTGGGAGAGTGATTCATTAGCCAGGAGCTGTTGGACCCAATGGAGCCCTGCCCTTAAGGAAAAATTGCTACAAATCGCCGCCCGGATCCCCAGAGCGGAGACTTCAAAGATCTTCTTGAGTTGAATCTCCAGTTTACGATCCTGAAGATCCTTAAGGGCTGTCCTTCCAGTGACTGGAATGGTGGTCTTCTTTGTGACCACCATATCCACCTTAGGAACGCATAAAAGCTCCAAGGCCTCCTCGGGTAGAGGATAGAGCTTATCTATCGCCTTTGACACTTTAAGACCCAAGTCTGGAGTGTCCCACTCCTTAAAAAGTAAGTCCGTGGCTGAAAAATGAAATGGAAAAGATGAAGGAGGTCCCCGTAGGCCCAGCACCACTGGGTCCGCTACTCCTAGGCTAGACTCCTCCTGTGGAAGCCGAATGCCCAGCTCCTTTAAAATAGCCGGGATGAGTGGACCCAGCTCATCTCTCTGAAAGAGACGGACCACCTTCGGATCATCTCCGTCCGCTCCATGGGCCCCTCGCAGGCCTTCCTGTATCTGATCGCCCTCTCCCTCGATCCCCCTTGGGGGTTAAGAAGGAAATTCCTGGACTACCTGGTCCTCCAACTCCGTGGAGGAATCTGGATCCGCCAACTCAGTCCGCAAGGTGGAGGGACGCTTCCCAGCCGATGAGCCCAGGTCCTGGGTAGTCCGGACCCGCTTCAGAGGTCCGGGCTGCGAGTCCAATAGAAGAGGCCACTTCTTGCCAGCCTTCCTAGCCATAAAGGCTTTTTGCATAAGCAGAATAAAATTGGAGGAAAAGGAGGACTCTGATAACGAGTCATCCGTGTCCCCGGCAGGGGTATCCCCCATGCCATGCCTTCCAACACCCATGGGAATGTCCCCCTCAGGGACCCTCTGCTGTGGAGACAAAATCGGCGGGAGATCCTCCTCTCTGCGCTCTGGCCGCCCTGCCAGGGCCGCTGCTACTAAAGGAGACAAAATGGCGCCTGCCACCAAGGCCGCAACTCCCAGGGGACCCAAAATGGCACCCATTCCCGTGCTACTTGGGAACGGGGCAGGCATCACCGGCGGCAGGTCCCTGAAGGCTCCAGTAACAGTTTGGACCCGAAGAACGATCCTCCTCGGGGTCGTGGAGGTTCCCTCTCCCCTAAAACACAGTTGGCACACAAATTCTCCCGCGACAGGCACACCCTCGCGGTGCCGCAGGCCCGACATGCGGCCCGTCGCGGCATCGCTTACAGCAAAAATTAAGGCTATCCTCCCCCCCGAAAATGCAAAATCAGCTCCACCACGGATGGGAAGACAGGGAGAGTCGAGCCGCACCAAACACCAAAACAAACTTGTCCGATAGCCTCCGGGTCCTGAACCTACTGGGGGGAGTGAGCCGGCTCCCCAGTTTCACCTCCAGTAGTTGCACCAGCTGGTAATTGGGTTCTGAACCCAGCACTTCAGCTGCCTCTGAAACCAGGGGGGATGGTCCCCTCAGGACCTCACATCCCCCTGGGAGGCGGGAGACTCCAACCTGCAGGAACTCACTGCGGTTTGTCTCCTGATAAAACTTCCTAAGTTCTATAATTTTTTTAAACAGCTAACTACCACTGACCAAAACTGCCAACAAGTCCTAACACAGACTGTAGGTTTTGCACCCTCACCATTTGCTGGAGACAGAAGAATACTGCCAGGCTGTAGGTGGCACCCTCCTATATAAGGAGAAGTTTGTTGGTAAACATCTGTCTCCATCTGCTGGGGGGGGGGGGGGGGGGGGAAACCCAGGAGTCTGGACTGATCCAGGTACGTACAGGGAACAGAAACATATGTGCTCTTGTCCATAGTACCACTTCCAGGGTTGCCGCCATTAAACCAAGTACCTGCAGGTAGGACCATATGGTTGGGCACAGCGTGTTCATCAACAGACGTAGCTGTGCTATCAGATTCTGAATACGAACTTCCAGCAGGAAAACCTTGCCTTGCTTCGTGTCGAACCTAACCCCGAGGTATTCCAGTAACTGAGTGGGCTGAAGTCTGCTCTTGGCAACAGGGAGATCACCTTGCTCTCTTCCAGGTGGCTCTCTTCCAGTGACTTGGATTGAATCAGCCAGTTCTCCAAATACTATTGAACTAGGATCCCATCCTTTCTTAATTCTGCTGCGACTACTACCATTACCTTGGAAAAGATCCTGGGAGCAGTGGCAGCGCCCAAAAGTGATAATGGTATGCCATGACTGTGAACCGCAGAAAGCTTTGATGTTTTAGTCGAATGGGAATGTGAAGATATGTCTCGAACAGGTCCAAAGAGGACAGAAATTCCCCTGACTGCACGGACATTATTGCCAAGCGCAAGGTTTCCATGTGAAAATGCATCACCCGCAGATGACGGTTGACACCTTTGAGATCCAGGATGGGACGAAATGATCTCTCTTTTTTGGGCACAATGAAATAAATTGAATATTGCCCTGTATTTTCTTGAGGCGTCAGAATCACAGTGCTCAGACTGAGGAGCCTTGCCAATGTATCCTCCACTACCTGCTTCTTCTGCGGGGAGTGGCAGGGACAGACCATGAACACATCTCAAGGAATACTGTGAAACTCCAGCGCATATCCTTCTCGTATCACCTCCAGGACCCATTGATCCGATGTGATCTTCACCCACCTCTGATAAGAGAGAGAAGCGTCCCCCATCTCCTGTTCCCGGGGGTGGGTCGGCAAACCTTCATTGGGAGGCTCAGGAGGTTCCACTCCCCGAGCCCATACCCCTTCTGGGCTGTCTGGGATGAAAGGAATGAGACTTACCAAAAGGCCGAGTCCTCTGAAAGGTTGCTCCTCTATAGGGTCGCAAATGCTTGGATCCCCTAGCATGACCTCTCATGCTAAAGGAGCGTGGTGTCTGCATCTTATCCTCTGGTAATCAAGGAACTGGTGATTCGCCCCACTTACTGGCCAGTTTCTCCAACTTGCTCCCAAACAACAGCAAGCCTTTAAAGGGCAATTTCATGAGGTTAGCCTTGGAGATTGCATCGGCCAACCAATTTCTCAGCCATAACTGACGCCTGGCTGCTATTACCAAAGCCGCCCCTCTGGCTAAAGTGCGGACCAAATTGCAGCCTGCATCTGCTAAGAAGGTGGCTGCTGGATCCATAACTGCCCTGGAATTCACCCCAGAATCATCGCCCTCTTGAGAATGGAATAAACAAGAGTGAGCCACCAGGGAACAACAAGAAGCTATTTGCAAAGTCATTGCCACTGCTTCAAATGCCTGCTTAAGGATGGTCTCAATCCTCCTATCATGAACATCCTTCAAGGCCGCTCCTCCCTCTATGGGGATAGTTGTCCGTTTGGAGACTGCACAAACAAGTGCGTCCACCTTCAGAAAACATAAACGCTTCCAAAACTCAACCTCCTTTGAAATTAGCCTCTGAGGTGCCCCACTCAAGATGAATCAATTCTTGAATGGCCTCTATAACAGGGAAAACAAGAGGCTTTACACAGAGAATCCAAAATGTGATTTTTCTTTGGCTCAGACATGGAATCTGCCCCAGGTACTCCCAGCATATTCAAGGTCTGAGAAATTAGGGCTGGCAGTTCATCTCTTTGAAAGAACCTTAGCATAGTCCTATAGGATTCTAATCCTGGAGGAATTTATCCATCCTCTAGAGAGTCAGGATCAGCTTATCATCCGTGCCATTTGGATCCCTATCGGGCAGACCTGCTGCCGATCTCAGTGTACTCTAGCACTTAACATAGGTCCAGGTGAGGTTCCTATCTGCAACTCTGCCCTGGGAGCATTGGATGGGGCTCATGACTGCGCCTGAAGAAAGGATTGGAATCCCTGGAAAAATTCTACTCATGAAAATGGAGAAGGATCCACACCAAAACCAGAAGGCACCTGAGGCGTACCCACTGAGCTGCCTTCCCCTGCTGACGAACCAGTTAGGGATTCCAATATCAGGCACCCCACCTGACACGTCTTCACCCAGGCCTACATCCAGCTGAGAAGAACCAGGCTTAGTGAAATCAGAGTAAGATAATTCTCCCTGAGCTTCCAAATGGCACTGGCACAAGTTAACGAGCACTCCAGGCTGAGATGCCCGAATATGACAGGCAAAAGGAAAATCGCTTAGGTTTTTTAGGTATAGGCACCATTAGGCCATCAGTACACCAAGTGACAACTGAAGGTATGCAACCAGCTGGCTTTCTTTTTTTTATTTAGGCATCCAAAAATTCTAGGCGTCCAAAAACTTAAGCATCCAACATGTAAGCATCCCAAACTTGGGCGTCCCTAAGAATAGGTGCCGCAAAAAACTTAAGCGCATAGCAAACGCCCAATTTGTGCGCACAGGTAAGCAGGATGGCCACTAAGGCACTGTTTATCTTGGATGCACAAACCAAGGCCTAAGCTTCCAAAAACTGGACGCCAACCTGGATGTACAGCTGGACACACAAGCCAAACTGATAACCCTGAAGAGGGCAGCCTAACACATAGACAAAGTGGCAAAGGTAGGGCCCTCGACCCTGAGCCGCAGCTGCCTACAGAACCAGGGGGGATGGTCCCCTCAGGACCTGCCAACCCCCTGGGAGGCAAGAGGCTGTCAGTCGGCTGATTTCCTCTTCTTTGGCTGTCTTTTTTTTTAAATGAAATAAACTTAAACAACCTAACCAACTAAACACTGACTTCTTTTTTTCCCCCCCAATTAATCGGTACAGACTGTAAGTGTTGCACCCCCACCATTTGCTGGAGACAGAGTAATACTGGCAGACTATGGGTGGCACCCTGGTATATAAGGCAGAGTTGGTCAAATCTTTCTCTGTCTCCATCTGCTGGTGGGGAGGCAAACCCCAGGAGTCTGGACTGATCCGGTACGTACAGGGAAAATCTGTTGAGGCCTAGCATGTGGCGTGCAGCAAAAAGGCCTTAGAGCGGGGCCTAGTCTACAGAGGCTGCTCATGCAACCAGGCTGCCCATGTCCCTTAACCTTCCATGGAGCAGAATGAATGTCGGAACAGTGTACTTATAACCCACAACACTGAGATAACTATATTGGGACTGAATTTATTTGTAATATTTATAATGTATAACAAGACCTCATATATCGCATTTGAGAGTTTTTATAAAATTGCTCTCACTGAGGAATTACCACATGATATATGTATTATGATTTTTATATATTGTGGTTCTTCAGTTTTTAATCATCGGTCTTGGTTATATCAATCTTAATTATGTTTTTTTGAAATTTTCTGTTGCTGAATTTTTGTATTGTGAATATCACTTATCTTTTGTATTGAGTGACCAAAACGCTGAAGTAGTGAACATCCGCCCGACACGGCTCGTGTTTCTTTATTGCTTCATCAGGGGCATTTCACTTTTTTACTCGGTATTTCTGTGCTGTCACCTGATTCGGTCAGCGTTTCCCAACGATTGATCCTCCATTTTGTTATGCTTAAGGCGGCATTTAAACCTGCCTAAGGATGGTATCGTAACCAATAAGAACTTTCTACATCACAACGTCATCAGTGGTATGACACGATACGTAAATGAATCAGATCAACGTCGTCCAATCCACTGCTTCATTCATGCCTCCCGGAGTTTGGGCGGATAATTTAAAAATCCATTTTTGTTCAATAAAATTTAATTTGGTTTGAACATCATGCTCACGGCCAAGATGTACTATTTGATCAAGTACAGTCCATTTCAACTGTTGAAACTGGTGACCATTTTGTACACAATGTTTTACCATGGGGGCCTTCCATGTTAAGTGTGTTTAACCTGCTGCGATGTTCACGTAGACGGATCTTGATTTGTCTTCTTGTCCGACCTACATATATGGATGGACACGGGCACTGAATTAAATATACCACATTAGTGGATAAACAATTTGTAATCGATGTTTTTTTATATGTTATTCCAGTACCGGGATGTTGCCACTCAACTCTAGTAATGGATTGAATGCACATATCACATTCACCACATACATTATGCGAACCTTCTTCCAATTCAGTATATCAAATATAAGTATCAGCACGAACAACATGTTCTTTTATATTTCTGCCCCTTGAATATGAAAATAATGGAAAATCTGAAAATATTGGAAAATGTAACTGTAAAATATGCCAGTGTCGCTTGATGCTCTTAACTATTAAATGGGATTTATCAGAGTGTTGTAAAACACATACATCTGAAATGACTTTTTTTCTTGATTGGTATTCTAACAATGATGAACGATCCGAATATTTCGCATGTCTGTAAGCCTTCTGAACTGCATCAAAGGGGTATCCTCGTTCAAAAAATCTGTATGCCATTTCTTGTGCTTGTTTCTTAAATTCTAGGTAATCTGAACATATATGTCTCAGCCTAAAAAATTGACTGACTGGCAATCCTCTCTTGAAAGCCTTTGGATGGCAGCTATTGAACCTCAACAGATTGTTACGTTCAATGGGTTTACGATATACAGTTGTATGAAGTTGATTGTTTTGTATGTGAATTTGAATATCCAGAAAATTAATCTGTTTTTTACTATACTGAAATGTGAACTTTAAATTCGGATCCACTGTATTTATCCATATTAGAAATTGCTTCAAAGATGATTCATCCGATACCCAAAAAAATAGAAGGTCATCAATATATCGTATCCAGAATGGAATCTGTTGGAAAAACAAAGAAGTATAGATATACCGTCGTTCAATCCGGTCCATTACTAGATTAGCAATGGATGGAGCAGTGGATGACCCCATGGCAAAGCCATGGGTCTGTAGATAGAACTTGCCTTCAAATTGGAAGTAATTATGTTTCAACACTAGTCGCGTGATTTGCAGCAAAAATGAAATTGGTATTCTTGATAATTGATGTCTCTCTAAAGTTTCAGCAATTACCTCCAATGCTGTATCCTGAGAGACGTTTGTGTATAAGGAAACGTCCAACGATGTCAAAAAAATGTGATCCAGCTTCTGATTGAACGTGGATAATTTATTTAATACTTGAGTTGTATCTTTCACAAATGACTTCATATTTTCCACATGAGGTTGCAAGAATTTATTCAAAAAAATGGCCAAAGGTTCTAAAAGCGAACCATTGCTAGAAACTATTGGTTGTAGTGGAGGATTAACCATTGATTTATGAATCTTTGGAATTTCATATAAGATTGGTGTTCTAGGACATTGTACCTTAAGAAAACTTCTTTCCTTTCGTGTAAGAAAAGGTGTCAGCTTTTCATCCAGCAATTATGCAATCAAACTCTAGTTCCATAGTAGGATCTATATTCAATAACTGATAGTAATTCGTATCTGAAAGTTGATCATGTAAAATTTGAATGTACTGATTTCTATTCTGAATTATTCCTCCACCTCCTTTGTCTGCAGGCTTTACAATTATCTCAGAGTTATTAGCTAACTCTCGTAAAGCAGACTTATGTATGGAAGAGATGTTAACATAAGATTTATTAGGTAAGGATTCGATGGTTTCAATATCCTTTAACACCAAATCTCGAAAAGTGCAGATCCTGGGATCCATCGGTCCCGGAGGAATCCACTTGGACTTAGATCTTACTATTGATAAAGTGTCTGCCGGAATTGAATTGGTTTCACAATATAATTTTATTTGTAATTTCCGGATAAATCGAGCAATGGAAATCCGACTCTCAAAAGCTTTATGAACATTATGTGGAACGAAGGATGGTCCTAGATTTAATACTTGTTCTTGGGCTTCTGTTAGATGATGCTGAGATATATTTATGACGGCAGATTGTACCGTGTTTTGGATCTTGTTTGTGGGCCTTCCCACTGTGTGTATGCCTGCGATACAGGGTCTTGCTTGTATGGTTTGCGTTGAGTTCGAGATTGCCACCGGTTTCGGCCCCTTCCTCTGCCTAAAAAAGGTCGATTCGCCGAACCTCTTCTTACGGTTTTAGAAAATGCTCCTTCATTAGACCCACTTGAGTTACTCCCATTATCCGAATCCTCAAAGGTTACATGTCGGCCCTCCGCTGTTTTTTCTTTATTTAACCAGCGTACTTAGCATGGAGACCGGTGGAAGGAGGAAGCTCTACACCAAAAACTCTCCTTCTCTGATTCTGTATATTTATTTATTTATTTATTTGTTTATTTAACTTACCTGAGCTCAGCCTTACCTGGCTGAGTACAGAGATGGTCTCCAGCTCCGGGGGGAGAGGGCAAATGCCATCACCACCACGCTTGGCTTCCTGCACCTGCTGCCTTTCAGCTGTTTAAACAGCTAAGTCCACGCTGCTTGAAAAAAACAGCAACCGGATCAAGGCACTCATCTGAGGGACCACAGAAATCACCTCAGGAATTCTCAACTGGGGGAGGGACCATTTGGTATCACCACAGGACAGCAGGGTGAATCTATTGTCTTTATTTCTCCTTTTCAAATTGAAGCAATTCCCAGTGGGGAGATACACGTCTACCATCTGCTGGAGACAGAGAATACTGGCAGGCTGTTGTCATGGCAGGGGTATATTTACTGTGATGTCAGTTTGCTCCGTCTCCACCTGCTGATAGAGGTGCGTTACATACTTGTTCTGGATTCATCAGACTAGACACTGAGAAATACTCTGGTATAATGTTTCCCCAAAAATACCATCACCACCAAAGTGTGTTACTCTGGACAATGATACCTTCAAAATACCATCCCTACCAAAAAGTGTTACTCTGGAGTAATGTTACCCCCAAAACACCAGCCTTAGGCTAAAAACAAAGAGTATTATTCTGGAGCAATGTTAACTCCCCAAAAAAATACCAATCCCAGCACTGACTGTTAATCTGGAGAAATGTTACCCCAAAATACCTGACAACAAAGAACTTTGTTCTAGGATAATGCTATTCAAAAAATACCAACCCCAGGCCAAAGACAACACAGTATTAATCTGGAGTAATGTTACCCCCAAAACACCAGCATCAGACCTGGGGTCAAAGACATTATGCTGGGGTAATGGTGGGTGAAAAACACCAGCCCCAGGCCTGAGAGTGAAGAGCATTATTCTGGATTAAGGTTACCCCTGGCAAAAGTCATTTTCAGCAGCCTGTGTGGGGCACACTGTACCCAAAGACTTTATCCCAAATCTCTAAAGCAGGCTCATGGGCATAAGTCTGTTTTGAAAATTCATAAGTTGTGCCAGTAAACTCATGGACATATGCACAGGAAGTTACACCTGCTCCCAAGCAGATATCTCTTATCGCATCTACATGTAAACACATGCATTCGGAAATTCAAAGTATGTATGTAAATGCTTTCCCTTCCCCAATTCCCCCTCCAGCATCACCTACCGCAAGTGCAAGAAATGTACGCAATTTATTCACACAAATCCTTTTGAAAATTACCCCCAGTGTGCCAACCTCAGGTCCAAGAATGAACTGTGTTACTCCGAGTAATGCTAACCCGAGAGTACCAGATCCAGATCTGAGGCTGACAGGCATTACTCCAACTGAGGAGGTCTGTACTCCAGCCTAGATACGAGACCAGGGACACGGCCAAAGCTTCTCTTCTGATGTATGTAGCAGATACCAGCTGTATCTTCATTTCCCAAGTGGACAGCCCTGCTGCAGGGTATCATGAGCTATATCTCACAGAGTACGAGACAGCATGCCACAGGGGAAATCAGAGAGCATCACGCAGTGCACTTCCAGCATCACATGGTGTAACTTACGCTATATACTGCTCTGTTTTGTTGTACTTATTGGCCAGGTATTTGGCGGAGGCTTTGCTGGGGAACTTCACCATAGATAGCTCTTTCCCATAGCGGACCATGCTACACGGAGTCTCACACACACAGTACTTGCTGTCCTGTTCAACCAGGAAATCTGTGGCGAGCAAAGATAAGAAAAAGAGGGAAGGCAGTGAGGAAGGCAGGAAAGGATGTGAAGATAGGGACAGAATGGAAGAGGAAGAGGGAATGAGAGAGTTGGGGAAGAGAAGGGGAAGTGAAGGCAGAAGGAGGAAGTGAGAATGGGGCAGATTGGAAAGGAGAAGGGAGAGGAAGAGAGAAACAGGGAAGATGGAGAGGAAGAATGGGACAGAATGGAAGGGAAGGGAAGACAAGGGAGGGAGATGTTATTTGGACAGTGAGGGAAGAGGAACAGAGACAGAAAGGTGGTGAGAAGAGCAAGGGAGTATGGAAAGGAGAAGAGGTGGATAAACAAGGAAAAGAAAAGGACAAAAGAAGGCAATAGAGACACGAGAAGGAGGAGGACAATGATAAATCAGGAAAAAGTTTCCCTTTCACAGCTGAATAAAACAGTGAGGCTGCTGTGTTAAGATTGCCTGAATATGTAGAAACTGGGGTCTGAAAAGGAGACATGCATGAGATCTTGATATTGCACTAACTCGGTACATGTGTGTCCAGCGAAAGGATAAAGGGAGAGGGGTTCTCCAGGGCATGTCACTAAAGTATCACATTAGGTGTGTCTACACTACACAGGTGTAAGGAGAGCAGGGACAGGTATGTCTGCATTACACAGGTGAAAGGAGGAGAGCAGAGACAGGTGTGTCTGCATTACACAGGGGAAAGGAGGAGAGCAGGGACAGGTGTGTTTACATTACACAGATGAAAGGGGAGAGCAGGGATAGGTGTGTCTGCATTACACAGGTGAAAGGAGAAGAGCAGGGACAGGTGTGTCTGCATTACACAGGGGAAAGGAGGAGAGCAGGGACAGGTGTGTCTGCATTACACAGGTGAAAGGAGAAGAGCAGGGGCAGGTGTGTCTGCATTACACAGGGGAAAGGAGGAGAGCAGGGACAGGTGTGTCTGCATTACACAGGTGAAAGGAGAAGAGCAGGGACAGGTGTGTCTGCATTACTCAGGGGAAAGGAGGAGAGCAGGGACAGGTGTGTTTACATTACACAGATAAAAGGGGAGAGCAGGGATAGGTGTGTCTGCATTACACAGGTGAAAGGGGGAGATCAGGGACAGGTGTGTCTACATTATACAGATGAAAGGGGGAGAGCAGGGACAGGTGTGTCTGCATTACACAGGTGAAAGGAGAAGAGCAGGGACAGGTGTGTCTGCATTACACAGGGGAAAGGAGGAGAGCAGGGACAGGTGTGTTTACATTACACAGATAAAAGGGGAGAGCAGGGACAGGTGTGTCTGCATTGCACAGGTGAAAGGAGAGCAGGGATAGGTGTGTCTGCATTACACAGGTGAAAGGGGGAGATCAGGGACAGGTGTGTCTACATTATACAGATGAAAGGGGGAGAGCAGGGACAGGTGTGTCTGCATTACACAGGTGAAAGGAGAAGAGCAGGGACAGGTGTGTCTATATTATACAGATGAAAGGGGGAGAACAGGGACAGGTGTGTCTGCATTGCACAGGTGAAAGGAGAAGAGCAGGGACAGGTGTGTCTGCATTGCACAGGTGAAAGGGGGAGCAGGCATAGGTGTGTCTACATTATACAGATGAAAGGGGAGAGCAGGGATAGGTGTGTCTGCATTACACAGGTGAAAGGAGGAGAGCAGGGACAGGTGTGTTTACATTACACAGATGAAAGGGGAGAGCAGGGATAGGTGTGTCTGCATTACACAGGTGAAAGGAGAAGAGCATGGACAGGTGTGTCTACATTATACAGATGAAAGGGGGAGAGCAGGGACAGGTGTGTCTGCATTACACAGGTGAAAGGGGGAGCAGGCATAGGTGTGTCTGCATTACACAGGTGAAAGGGGGAGAGCAGGGACAGGTGTGTCTGCATTACACAGGTGAAAGGGGGAGCAGGCATAGGTGTATCTGCATTACAGCGATGAAAGGAGGAGAGCATATATAGGTGTGACTGCATTATACAGGTGAAAAGAGAGCTGGGAAAGGTGTATTTACATTACACAGGTGAAAAGGGGAGAGCAGGGACAGGTGTGTCTGCATTACACAGGTGAAAGGAGAAGAGCAGGGACAGGTGTGTCTACATTATACAGATGAAAGGGGGAGAGCAGGGACAGGTGTGTCTGCATTACACAGGTGAAAGGAGAAGAGCAGGGACAGGTGTGTCTGCATTACACAGGGGAAAGGAGGAGAGCAGGGACAGGTGTGTTTACATTACACAGATGAAAGGGGAGAGCAGGGACAGGTGTGTCTGCATTACACAGGTGAAAGGAGAAGAGCAGGGACAGGTGTGTCTGCATTACACAGGGGAAAGGAGAAGAGCAGAGACAGGTGTGTTTACATTACACAGATGAAAGGGGAGAGCAGGGACAGGTGTGTCTGCATTACACAGGTGAAAGGAGGAGAGCAGGGACAGGTGTGTCTGCATTACACAGGTGAAAGGAGAAGAGCAGGGACAGGTGTGTCTGCATTATACAGATGAAAGGGGAGAGCAGGGACAGGTGTGTCTGCATTACACAGGTGAAAGGAGAAGAGCAGGGACAGGTGTGTCTGCATTATACAGATGAAAGGGGAGAGCAGGGACAGGTGTGTTTACATTACACAGATGACAGGGGAGAGCAGGGATAGGTGTGTCTGCATTACACAGGTGAAAGGAGGAGAGCAGGGACAGGTGTGTTTGCATTACACAGGTGAAAGGGGGAGAGCAGAGACAGGTGTGTCTGCATTACACAGGTGAAAGGAGAAGAGCAGGGACAGGTGTGTATACATTATACAGATGAAAGGTGGAGAACAGGGACAGGTGTGTCTGCATTGCACAGGTGAAAGGGGGAGCAGGCATAGGTGTGTCTGCATTACACAGGTGAAAGGGGGAGAGCAGGCATAGGTGTATCTGCATTACAGCGATGAAAGGAGGAGAGCATATATAGGTGTGACTGCATTATACAGGTGAAAAGAGAGCTGGGAAAGGTGTATTTACATTACACAGGTGAAAAGGGGAGAGCAGGGACATTTACTATCAGACCTCATCAACACGCTGTCAACAATCTCCTTCACTACATTAATGCTACAACATTGTAAATAATTTGCTCTCGGTTAAACTTCTGCTACTTTCTCTTCTGTTCCCAGTTTTACACTTCCCTGTTTTATTGTCACTGCAATATTCTAACCATGCACTTGTTAAAGTTTTTTGCATTTTTTGTATTTCTCTTTGTTTTTCACACCCTGTTAAATGTAAACCGGCATGATGTGATACCTGTCATGAATGCCGGTATAATAAAAACACTAAATAACTAAATAACTAAATAAATAAATATGTATCTGCATTGCACAGGTGAAAGGGGGGGAGCAGGCATAGGTGTGTCTACATTACACAGGTGAAAGGGGGAGAGCAGGGACAGGAGTGTCTACATTACACAGGTGAAAGGGGGAAGGTAGGCATAGATGTGTCTGCATTACACAGGTGAAAGGGGGAGCAGGCATAGGTGTATCTGCATTACAGCGATGAAAGGAGGAGAGCATATATAGGTGTGACTGCATTATACAGGTGAAAAGAGAGCTGGGAAAGGTGTATTTACATTACACAGGTGAAAAGGGGAGAGCAGGGACAGGTGTATCTGCATTACACAGGTGAAAGGAGAAGAGCAGGGACAGGTGTGTCTACATTATACAGATGAAAGGGGGAGAGCAGGGACAGGTGTGTCTGCATTACACAGGTGAAAGGAGAAGAGCAGGGACAGGTGTATCTGCATTACATAGGGTCTCCATTACACACATGGAAGGGGCAGAGCAGCTCGTAGTTATGTCTCTAATATAGGTGGAAGGGGAAATAAGTATTATTAAATACCTAGGGCTGGGTCTGCGCAGTTCTTTTGTTTTTCTGGTGTGCAGACATTGGCGTTTCCTGAGGAATAAAGAGAGAGGTGCATGGTGAGAAGCAGATGGCAAGGACACCTGTTGTAAGGTTAATTTGGCGGATCCACTGTCTCGGGAACATAAGTAGAAAATGCAGAACCAGCCTGGTGTCATTTGTATGAGGAAACCTCACCTACGTCTCCCCAAGGAGCTCTAGCGGTGTCTTATCGCTTTCTAGCCTTCGGATGGGACATCTCCTGCTCTACAGGCCATGGTCATCCCATCTTGTAATTTCTATCATTAGCGGTACTATAATTTGAATCAGCTACAGATCGAGGTCTTCCTCTAGCTCCCATATAAACTTTTCTATTTTCAAGAGCACAGTCAGAGTAGTGAATTGGCATGACTTTAACCTGCTACTGAGCAGCAAGAAATGGAAACCAGGGGGGCGCCCAGGAATAACAATATAAGAAGTCGGAAACTGGATGGAAAAAGAAATTACAGTCACCTGAACACCTACTTAAAATGTTACACCCCTGTCCCATACACACACACACACTTGTGTACACACCCATGTGTATATGCACAAACCCAAACTTGTGCACACATACACAAAAGACAGAATGTACTGCTCGAACAGGGGTAAGCAGAGTTGCTTACCTGTAACAGGTGTTCTCAGAGGACAGCAGTAGGTTAGTCCTCACACAAGGGTGACATCATCAGATGGAGCCCCGATGCGGAAAACCTATGTCAAAGTTTCTAGAACTTTTACTGGGCACACTGAACACGCCCAGCATGCCCTATACCAGCAAGAGAGCCCCCAGCAGGCGCGCTCCTTCATCAGTTTTTCATTTACTTCCCTCCCCCTTCATGCCCACATTCCATAGTCCTAACCTCAGCCAATCTCCAAAACAACTCCCTAGCACACCTCAGTCACACCCCAAACATACTCAATTCATAACACCCCCCCCCCCCCCCCCGGAACCTCCATTGTTTTTAAGACCAGGTTGGCTTGTAGGCATTATTAGTCAACCCAGCTTGGACATCATTAGGAAGCAGAGTATAATATGCGGGCCAGCAAGCACAGTATATTTTGTCTGGTTTCCTCGTACCACTCAGAAAGTCCATAACTTCCATCTGCGGTAAGGAAATCATCCTGCCTGACCATGCAGAAATGGTGGGGGTTGCCACCGGGTCAACCCAATCGGCCAGTATAGTTCGACAAGCAAGCATTACCGCAAGGCGTTCAAATTTCAGCTTGGATCCACTACCATGTGTTGGCTGGCCAGTAAGACAGTTCCTGCAAAAGAAAGAGCCATGTCCGTACATTTACTTATTGTCTGCGGTACAGAGACCCAGAAGGCCTTCAGCTGTGAACAAGCAAACAGTCGATGATGTAACACACCGTCCGCCACACCACACTTACTGTACAAAGGAGTGGGGGCCAGCTTCATTTTGTGCCGACGTACGTCGTCATAATGGAAGCAATGAGGAATTTTAAATTGAACTTCTCGGATGCCCAGGACAGGTCACAACTTGTAAAGCGCTGTGAGGCAGGCTTTCATGTGCACCGGGGTAACCACCGAAGTCAGCATAACAAGATCAACGGGTTGCCAAAGAATCTAGGCGGTCAGTCTTGCGAAGCTGTTGCCCCAGTTTTTTCCAACCAGTAATAGTATTTGCTAGGCAGGCAGTATCAAAGTAGCTTAGTAGCGTAAGTGGTTTCAGCTGCCAGCGCCTCCGAGGACCAGGAAAATGACTGCAAATAGTGCCGTGCTTGCAAGTAGGCATAAAATTGTCTAGCCGGTAGTTGAAAAGTGCGAACCAGGGTCTCATAGTCCAATAGTAAATGAGAGGTAGGGTCAAACAGTTGAAAGGCAAACATCACCCCACTACTCGCCCAGGACCGAAAGACAACCCTACTCTCCGAACCTGGCAAAAAGCTGACATTGCCTAAAAAAGGCAGCAGGAGAGAAGCCCTCCCGGGTAAGCCAAATAGCCGGTGCAGCCCATCTCCAAGCCCAAACACAAGGGTTCAATAAGATCTTGGGGTAAATGGGATTGTTTCATAGCCCGGGGCGCAGCTGAATAATGCTTAGAGGGGAGCTAAGGCCGGACATGCTACCTAGCATCCCTTTTGTACAGTAATGGTAGGTTCCAGTGAGCCATTCGCCTAGGAAGCACATCTGGCAGGCTACATTGTATAATCGAAAATCTGGCAAATTTAGCCTGCCCTGTTCCCGGGGACGTACTAGCGTAGCATAGGGCAGCCGGGCCCGCTTTCCCTTTCAAAGGAAATTTGAAAGGGAAAGGCTCGGAGCCGTCTGAGGTCTCCAGCTGTCAACCAGCAAGGAATCATATGCAAGAGGCATAAAATCTTAGGGACTAGTACCATTTTTATTAAAGCACAACGACCAAACAGCGACAATGGGAGAGGGCTCCACACTTTCAGCTACACCCCCAGACTGGTAAGACAGGGGGAAAATATTAAATTCGTATAACCTCTCCAACCTTCTCGGAATCCAGATGCCTAAGTATTTTTAGCTTATCTTGAGCCCATTGAAAGGGAAATTGTCCCACCCAAGTAGCGGGCAGGTGGTCGTTCAGGGCCAGATCTTCAGATTTGGCAACGTTTATTTTTAAACCGGCCACCAGTCGGAATTGTTCAAAGAGGTTAACAATAACAGGTACGCTGGTACGGGGGCCGCCCAACAAATAAAAGGACATCGTCGGCAAACATGGCAGTCTTTAACGGGTGCCCATCCACACTAATCCCAGTAAAATTCGGTTCCCTCCGCAGTGTGATAGCTAAAGGTTCCAGGGCAAGGACGAGCAACAGTGGGGATAGAGGGCAACCCTGCCTTACCCCACAGTGTAAAGAAAAAGTGGCTGTGGGCGACCCATTGAGCAAAATAGAAACGCTGGGATTGCTATAAAGAACCTGAAGCCAGTGAAGGAAATCTCCTGAAATGTTATATTTTCGCAATGCCCAGAACAGGTACTACCAAGATAGGGAATCAAAAGCCTTTTCGGCGTATAGACTCAGGACCAGTGCTTCCGCCTTGGGCGCATAGCTTAGCGCTGCCAGAAAGCGACGTACATTTCGTACTCCTTGCTGCCCCCTAACAAAGCCAGTTTGATCCTCATGGATGAGGGAGGGTAGGGCACTACTGAGTCGGGATGCCAAAACGGCAGCTAGGATTTTTACATCTACATTAAGCAGTGAGATTGGTCGATAGAAGCCCACCTCCAATGTATCTTTTCCCGGCTTAGGGAGGACAACAATAACGGACTTGTTGGAAGTTGCAGAAAGGTGGTTATCAAGCAGCATACCATTGTAGTATTTTTGTAAAGGGGACAAGACAGTAAACTTCAGAATCTTATAAAACTCAGATCCCAAGCTGTCGTGACCCGTTGCTTTACCCAATTTAAGTGTCTGGATCACAGAATAAATTTCACTCTCAATTATGGGGCCATTGAGGGCAGCCAGATGCTCTCCGGCCAGTTGTGGCCATGGAAGGTCGCGAAAAAGGACGTTCGCAGCTTCCAAATTCATAGGCTTAGGGCCATACAAGGATGTGTAGTATTCTAGAAATCTAGCCGCAATGGCTGCAGACGCAGTATGTTGCACTCCTTGGCCATCCCTAATACCTACTACTGCTGTTCGGTGGCCGCGGGGGCGGAAGAGATGTGACAGAAGGCGGCTTGCCCTTTTGCTGTGTTTATATAACTGGTAGCGATAATATCTGAGCAATTTAGTCGCCCTTTGGTGGAGTAGACTGTTTAGGGCTTCACGTGCTCTATCCATAAGGGCTTTAGCCTCGGCCGTCATTCCCGCCATATGCTGCTGTTGGGCAGTTTTAAGCACAGCCGTTAGCCGTAATATTTCTGCATTACACTTTTTGTTGCGCTTAGCTACATAGGCTATAATAGCCCCCCTCATGATCGTCTTTCTCAACTCCCACACAGCCTAGGGAGAGACATCTGGGGTGACATTAATCTCTACATATTCTTTCCAGCATCCTTGCAGATATCTATGAAACTCCTTAACCAAATATAAATCAGGACACAAGCACCAGGAGAACGGGGGACAGGCATTTGGGCCACATTGCAATGTCACCATCACCGGAGCATGATCGGAAAGAGCAATAGTGCCTATGGTAGCATCAGTCACTTTAAACTAGGCCGATACGAATTTATTTCTTGAGATACCGTGAAAAACAAACTGTTCATCCTCACTCTGCTCCTTGTCTCGGCAAGTTCATGATAAAGCGATCTGCCTCTTCCTTAGAGGTGAGAAATAAAACCTGGTTGTCATGCTGTATCCGTAACTTCGCAGGGTAGAACAGCGCAAACTTGATACCCCGTTTGTGGAGTTCCGTGCAAGCCGGCACTAGAATCTTTCGCTGGGCCACGGTACTGGCTGAAAAATCATTACACAGCAGGATTCTGCATCTCTGGTATTCCACAGTAGCTTTTTGATGATATGCCCTCAGCACTTGGGTTTTGTGTTCCCAGTTCAAAATACGTGCCATAACCGGCCGCGGTCTGCTACTGCCCTCTCGCAGAGGGCCCAGTCGATGTACCCGATCAGCATCAGAGCTAAGCCCAGCTGGCCAGGGAGCCATTTTTACACAAAGTCCCTTAACTCTCCCTCTTTTACCGTTTCAGGCAATCCAATGATCTTTAAGTTATTTCGCCATCCGCGATCCTCCTGCTCCTCAAGTTTTGTTAGGAGTTCTCGCTGTTGAGACCTCAAGTCCGCCACGTGCCGCTCTGACTCAGCCAGCCGGTCTCCAAGGTCGGAGAGGGTAGTTTCTGCCATATCAAGCCGCTTGGAGTGGCCCTACAAAGCCGCCTTGATATCCACCATAGAGGTCTGCAATTTGATAAGGCGACCGTCCAGTGCCTCCGTAACCCATTGGGATAATTGTTGTAGTGCATCCTCTGTAAAAAAAAAAAAAAAAGGCCAACAGTTTTTTCCCTGCAGGAGCCTCCGCCATCTTAACAACACATGGTCGACGGGCACTACAGTCTGGGGCACAGCGAGAGCTGTGATTACACAAAGTCCCTTAACTCTCAGTACCGTGGGGCAGTGAAGAGGATAAGCGGACAGCCAGCAGTCACCCCGAATTCAGCCGGTGAAAGTTAATTTTGTTTGCCATAGGGCTGAAGAGAAGACGCCCGGATGACGTCATTAGGCAGGGTCACGGGGCTTTTCCTGCAGCAGGCCCTTTAAATATCGAAGAGGGGCGCAGCCGCACGCCTAGAGAGAGGCCAGGACCAGGGACAGCAGTGGCGGCACTCATGCTGCGAAGAAGGCTGTAACAAGGGCAGCCCCACACCGTGGAGAAGGAGGAACGTCGGTGGCCTCCGGGCCGCAAGGGAGGAGCAGCATGTCAGCGGTTCCCTACCACAAGGGAGGAGGCAGCCACGGCTTCCCTGCCGCGTCAAGAGAAGCGATGTTGGTGGCCTCTGGGTCTCAAGACAAGGCCGGGATCTCAATGGCTTCATGCCACAAGGAAGGGCAAAGTCGCCTGCGGCTATGCCTGCCACAGAGAGAGGACAGCGGCGGTGCTGGGCTGCGCAAGGCAGCGGCGTCAGTGGCCTCCGGGCTGTGAGAGAGGTGAGAGGCTGCTCACGGCTAGGCCCGCGAGCAGCATCGTAACACAGAGATAGTGTTGCCGACACCTCTGTAATTCTTCCAGGATAATCTAACTCGATCTATTTGCATGGGTTCATCAGAAACAGTTCATGATTCCTGAGATTTGGTAGGAAGAACCAGATGTTGAAAGGTGGGTGCTAGTCGGACTGACTGGCAAAGGGATGCTTTCTCACGAGACCTTTCCTGAAACTGGAGATCCAAATGGATTGCCAAGCAGATCAATTCTTCTAAGGAATCCGGTGGTTCTCGTACAGCCAAGTCATCCTTTATGTATTCAGATAATCCTTAAAGAAAAATGGCTATGAGGCTGTCCTCTCTCCACCGGAGTTCAGCAGCCGGCGGCCATTGTCCAGCTGTGAAGCTGCTCAGAGCTAGTAAGAAGCAGGTCATTTCTTAACATCAGCTTTGCGGAAAAAGAAAGACTGAAGGGGGATCTCGCATGGACGTATGGATAGCAGCATGCTGGGCATGCTTAGTGTGTCAATCAAAATTTCTAGAAACTTTGATAAATGTTTTCCGTGCCGGGCTCCATCTGATGATGTCACCCATGTGTGAGAGCTACCATCCTGCTTGTCCTCAGAGAATTCCGTTTATCTGGCTTCTCAACTGTCCTAAAATTATCTGGCTATGTTGGCTGGATAACACTGAAAAACAGCATTTATCTGACTAACTTAGCTAGATAAGTGTCTACACCCTGGATTGACCCAACCTGCCCTGCCCCCCAGCTATCTCGGGGCTGGTTAGTGCAGCAGGATTTTCAATCTCACTGCTAAGTCCAGCCTTAGCCAGACAAACAAAGATGAATATTGACCTCACAATGTACAAGGAAATTCATCATCTGTGCATTGAGACTGCAGTTCCTTCTGCACTAGCCAGGGTCCTGTTTGGGTTGCTACAACTTTCACTTGTTGACCATTGATGCTAAGATGGATTGCATAGTCTGAGCTAGATGCTCTGGCTGGACCTTACTTGGCCTTTTAGTCGAAATTGAGACCCTATGCAACAGAGTTTCCCAAATCTGTCCTGGGGACCCCAGAGATAGTCAGGTTTTCACGATATCCTCAATGATGGGTCAATGCGACCTTCCTGCTGAATCCACCCTCTTCCTTCATGTCAGGCTGGCCCCAGGGCCCCAGAGTTGGGCTCCCCATACCTGGCATGTGCACCATCCTGCAGCTGCAGTTCTGCACCACATAGCGGGTCTCACAGTCGATGCGGCAGGCCGTGATGCTGTAGGTGGAGAAGAACTCTGAGTCGAAGTCGGTGGATTTGCAGTCCCCCCACGGGGGCGGAAGGTACATCAGCTGAAACGGATGAAGGGTTAAGGAAGAGGCAGTCCAAAAAAAGGAGGGAAAGAAACAAAATATGAGGAAGAGAAAAACCCAACACGAGATAGAGGTAAGAATAAAGAAGGCAGAGAGGCATTAGGAGACAGGAGAGAAGAGAGAAGAGTAGATACCTCAGACAAACATTTTATTTCTACTTTTAAGATAGATATTTGAAAAAAGGACAGAAGATAACATAACCCCCACATCCTGCAGGGCTGAGAGGAGCAACCCAATTATAACTCAGCTTTTGATTGACTGCTAGCAGAAAAGGAGGGAAAGAGAGGAGGAGAGTCTGGCAGAATGAACCAACCAAACCAAGAAAGGGATGGAAAGTGATGTGGAGAGCCTGGAAGAATGAGCGAACAAACCACGAAAGGGAGGGAAGAAGACTGGTGGAATGAGAGAACCAAACTGAGAAGATGTTACAATTCCCGGTCTCAAGAAGCCAGTTCCTACCTCCCAGCACCGGGCCCGGGCCGCAGCCCTTCTTGCTCCGGCCACACCTGCCGGCCGCCACCACAGTCCTGCCGCTTCCCTGCTCGGCCCTGGACTGCTCCTCGCCTCCCCATCCATGGCGAAGGAACGACGCCATGCCACCCTTGCCATCGCAGCCGCCTTACTTGGCCCCTGCTCCTAGGTGCGCGCGCTGCCGATCAGAATTTAAAGAGGCTGCAGCGGGAAAAGTTCCCACATGCCCTAGTGATGATGTTGCCAGCCTTGGGTACATAAGGCAAGCTCTGACAGTCAGAGCTTGCCTTGGCAACGGGTCTTCTCGCTCTCGTTTGCTATTCCAGTTCCTTCACTCCGGTTTCTTCTGCCTGCCTCTGACTTCTAGACCGGACTTGACCTCGCATTCTGCTGCCTGCCTCTGACCTCTGGACCGGACTTGACCACGCATTCTGCTGCCTGCCTCTGACCTCTGGACTAGACTTGACCATGCACTCTGCTGTCTGCCTCTGACCCTTGAACTGGACCTGACTACGCCTCATGCCTCTGAGCTCCTGGACCAGACCTGGCCATGCTCTCCGCCTGGCCCACTGGACTGGATCTGATACCGCTCTTGGCTTTGGCCTTAGGCCTCTCTCTCCTGGTTGCCACCATGCTCCCTCATCAGCTCCCTTGCAGAGGCCCACCTAAGACCAGCTGGCCCCGGTACCCAAGGGTTCAACCTGCAGAGAACGTGTGCTGGTAGTGGCGAAGCTCCAGTTGACCTCTGCTTCCCATCCGACCTCGCCACCCGACGATGGGGACCTGTGGGGGTTTCCCCCCACAGATGGGGCCAACATCACCTCGGGCCACGGGTCCTTGAAACCAACAGGTTGCCAAGGCCATGGACCCGGCTGGCACTCCCAGGCCTGGCACTCAAGATCCAGCAACAACAGCAGTACCTTGAGGCTTTGGTGGCTTCTATTAAGCAGCTCAACGCCCATCTCGACGCCGGTCACGTTTCTGCTGCGCCACCGTCGGCTCCCAGCCCCCCGGTGCAGCCATCTCCTCCAAGGTCCCACTTTTCGCTCCAAGCTCTGCCTCGCTTCAATGGTGATCCCGCGCAGTGCAGAGGTTTCATTAACCAATGCTACATGCACTTCATGTTTCAAGTCGCCGCCATGACAAAGGCTATCTTCATCCTCTCACAACTCGAGGGCAGGCCCTATCCTGAACTTCCCCGCTTTGGGAGCACTCTGACGCTCTTCTCCAGGATCTGCCTCTTTTCATCGCCGAATTCCGGAAAACCTTCGATGACCCAGGGAGGACCATGAATGCCAGTTACAACCTCCTGCACTTCCGTCAGGGCCGATGGCCCCTCAGTAATTATGTAATAGAGTTCTGTACGTTGGCCTCCGAGCTGGGTTGCCAAGAGGACTGCCTCTGTCCCATTTTTCTGGATGGGCTATCTGCCCCACTAAAGGATGAACTCATTGCCCACGAGTTGCCCAACTCCCTGGAGGGGCTGTTTGACCTAGCCGGTCATATTGATTTTCAAGCCCAAGAGCACAGCCAGGAGCTATGGCCTACCCGTCGTTCCCCTTCTGAAGCATCCCAGATGAGTTCCACCAGAGAAGGGTTCCCATCAGGAGCTTCTAGACCCCGAACCTCTGAAGAGCCCATGCAGTTGGGCCATGGCAAATTACCCCCCGAGGAATGCCTTTGAGACAGTCGGGGCTCTGTCTATATTGCAGAGCTGAGGGGCATCGTCTGACCAAATGCCCAGTCCGTCTGGGAAACTCCCTGGCCTATGGCCAGCAGAGTCCCTGACTCTAGGTGCGGCCAATATGGCCCTTCAGCTTTCACTTCTGGCCAAACTATCTTGCGGTACCCGCTCCTCTCCCACGCTAGTCCTAGTCGACTCAGAAGCTGGCGGGAACTTCCTGTGGGAGAACCTGGTGCATCACCTGCAAATCCCCATCAAGATGCTCGAGGCACCCCTGTCCATCGCCTCCATACATGGGGATCCTCTGCCAGGAAGGATATCCTGGGTCACTATACCCATTCAACTGCAGGTCGGCACCCTCCACCACGAGGATATTGAGTTCTATGTTCTGGAAAATCCATCCATCCGGTGGTTCTGGGCCTGCTGTGGCTCCAACGCCACTCCCCCCAGTTCGACTGGGCCACCTTTCAGCTTTCCAAGTGCGGCCCTCGCTGTCGGGAATCCTGTCTGCAGTCTGTTGCACCGGTGGAAGACTCCCGGCCGCTCTCCCTTGCCACTGCAACCCCTGGGATACCAGCACCTTACTCTGACTATGCCAACGTCTTCTCCAAGCAGAAGGCCAACATCCTACCACCTGTACAAAAATTCGACTGTGCCATCAAACTCCTGCCCGGGACTTCTCCCCTCATGATCGGGTCTATCCACTTTCCATTCCCAAGACTCAGGCGATGGCCGATTTCATCAAGGAAAACCTGGCAAAAGGCTTTATCAGGCCCTCTTCATCACCTGCGGGGACGAGCTTCTTCTTCATAACCAAGAAGGATGGGTCGCTGCGCCCCTGTACTGATTACAGGGGCCTCAACACCATCACCCGCAAAGATAAGTATCCGCTACCCCTAATCAATGAGCTCTTCGACCGCCTGCAAGGTGCCACCATTTTTTCCAAGCTCGACTTATGGGGTGCCTACAACCTGGTCCAATTCCACCCTGCGGATTTCTGGAAGACTGCCTTCAACAGTCGAAATTGCCCTTTGGCCCTTGCAACGCCCCGGCAGTTGTCCAATGAATGATGAATGAAATATTCTGGGACCTGCTCTACTCCAAAGTACTTGTCTATCTGAATGACATCCTGATTTACTCCCGGGACCTGCAGACACACTGCTAGAATGTATGCCAAGTCCTTCAGCACGTCTGGGATCATCACTTTTATGCCAAATTGGATAAATGTGTTTTTGAAAAGCCGAGCCTACCTTTTCTCGGCAATATTGTGTCCAGGAACGGCTTCGCGATGGACCCCGACAAGCTTCAGTGAATCCGAAATTGGTCCCAGCCTTCGCGTGCTCCAATGCTTTCTGGGATTCGCCAACTACTACCGCCAGTTCATCACCAACTATTCCGTCATCGCAGCGCCCCTCACAGCCCTCACCAAGAAGGGCGTGGACCTAAAGAATTGGACACCAGAAGCCATCTCGGCTTTTCAGACCCTCAAGGAGGCTTTCCTTAAAAGACCGTTCCTGCAACACCCGGACCCAAGCCGGAAGTTCTTCATCGAGGTAGATGCCTCTTCTGCGGGAGTTGGAGCTGTCCTCAGTCAGTGCTCTCCCAAGGGCAAGCTCCATCTGTGTTCGTTTTATTCCCACAAGTTCTCTTCCACTGAAAGCAACTACAGAATCGGCGATTGCGAGTTGCTTGCCATCAAGCTGGCCCTGGAAGAATGGCGTCCTTGGCATGAAGGAGTGCAACATCAGTTCATTGTCTACACCGACCACAAGAATCTCAAGCACTTAAAACAGGCCCAGCATCTCAATGCTAGGCAAGCTCGTTGGTCGCTCTTTTCTCGATTTGATTTTGACTTCAGATCCCACCCGGGAGAGAAGAACCTTCAAGCAGATGTGCTGTTGTGCTCATTCAAACCGGAAGACGTACCCGACGCTCCTCAACACATCATCAATCCTGCTCGCATACACCTGCTCGCCTCCACTCCTGTTCCCGTAGGGAAGACGGTAGTCCCCCGCAGACTCTGCGAAAAGGTCTTGCAATGGGCCCACGATTCCCAGCTTGCCGGGCACCCCGGGCGGGCTCACACCGTAAGTCTACTTCAGAGATATTACTGGTGGCCCAAAATGATCCAGGATGCCCGTGCCTACGTGGACTCCTGCGTCATGTGCACCCAATAGAAGGTGCCTGTGGGCTGGCCATGGGGACTCCTCCAACTCTTACCCATTCCAAAGGCTCCATGGGTTCATGTATCCATGGACTTCATGGTAGATCTCCCTAAGTCCGACGGCCATACCACGATCTGGGTAATCATGGACCACTTCTGTAAGATGGCCCATTTCGTCCCTCTTCCTACTCTGCCATCTGCTCCTGAACTGGCCTGCCTCTTCTTTGTCCATGTCTTCCGGCTTCACGGTCTGCCCAAGTATATCACCTCCGATTGCAGGCCCCAGTTCATAGCCCGGTACTGGCGAGCTCTCTGCCAAAAGATCAGGGTAAAGTTATGTCTCACCACCACCAACCATCCTCAAGCAAATGGGCAGGCAGAGTGCACCAATCATTCTCTGAAAATCTTCCTGAGGGCCTATTCCAATGAGTGACAGGACAATTGGGCACAACTGCTAACCTGGGCGGAATTTTCACATAATTCCCACATCTGTGAATCCTCGGAGCCTCTCCGTTCTCTATTGTCTATGGCCGACAGCCACAGCCTCCGCTGCCTGTACGACTATCCATCTCCTCTCCTGCGGTCTAAGCCACTGCCCAAGCCTTACATGCAGTGTGGGTTTGTACGACCAAGATTCTCCAGGAGGCCGCCAACCATGCCAAAAGAACCACGGACGCTCACCGCAGATGAGCACCCATCTTCCTCCCGGGAGATAAAGTGTGGTTGAGCACATGCCACATAAGCCTGAAATTGCCTTCGCAACGCTTGGCACCAAAGTACATTGGCCCAATCTCGGTTGCGAGACGTGTGGGACCAGTCACCTACCAGCTCCATCTCCCGCACTCCTTACACATCCACAACACATTCCACGTTTCCTTACTCAAGCCGCTGATCCTTACTTGGCCATCTTGCGAGCCTCCTGAACCTCCTCCGCTGTCCTCAGACCCGGATCCTACCTACCAGGTGCAAGAAGTCATCGACATTTGGAAGAGAGGGTGAAGGTGGGAGTACCTTCTCTCTTGGGAGGGTTATGGCCCCGAAGAGAATTCATGGGAGCCAGTTTCCAACATTCTGGACAAATAACTTTTGAGACAGTTCCATGCAGTTCATCCCAAGAAGCCCAGACCTCCCGGTGGGGGGCATAAGGGGGGATACTGTTACAATCCCCGGTCTCAAGAAGCCTTTTCCTACCTCCCAGCACCGGGCCCGGGCCACGGCTCTTCTCACTTTGGCTGCACCTGCCGTCCGCTGCCCAGGTCCTGCCATTTCCTGGCTCCCCGGCCTGGCCCTGGACTGCTCCTCGCCTCCCCCTCCGTGGCAGAGGGGTGCCACCGCTTCGATCTCCGCATGGGCCATCTCCCAGCTGTGGCAAAGGAACGACACCATGCCGCCCTTGCCATCGCAGCCACCTTGTTCAGCCCTTGCTTCTAGGCATGCATGTGCTGCCGGTCAGAATTTAAAGGGGCCGCGGCGGGAAATGTCCCCGCGGCCCCTAATGATGATGTTGCCAGCCCTGGGTATATAAGGCAAGCTTGCCAAGGCAAGCTCTGACTGTCAGAGCTTGCCTTGGCAACGGGTCTCCTCGTTCTCGTTTGCTCGGGTTCTTGAGTTGCTGTTCCAGTTACTACACTCCTGTTTCTGCTGCCTACCTCAGACCCCTGGACTGGACCTGACTATGCCTCATGCCTCTGACCTCCTGGACCAGGCCTGGCCACATTCTCCGCCTCTCACCTGGCCCACTGGACTAGATCTGAACTAGATCTAGATCTGAACTAGATCTGGACTAGATGGAGCTTCAGCTCCATCTAAGACCAGCCGGCCCCAGTACCCAAGGGCTCAACTTGTGCAGTGCAGCAGTTACAACCCTAAACCGAAAGCATGGGGTAACCTGCACAGAGTGGCAGTTACTACCCTTAACAGAAGGCATGGGGATAACCTGCACAGAGCAGCAGTTACTACCCTTAACAGAAGGCATGGGGTAACCTGCACAGAGCAGCAGTTACTACCCTTAACAGAAGGCATGGGGTAACCTGCACAGAGCGGCAGTTACTACCCTTAACAGAAGGCATGGGGATAACCTGCACAGAGCAGCAGTTACTACCCTTAACAGAAGGCATGGGGTAACCTGCACAGAGCGGCAGTTACTACCCTTAACAGAAGGCATGGGGATAACCTGCACAGAGCGGCAGTTACTACCCTTAACAGAAGGCATGGGGTAACCTGCACAGAGCGGCAGTTACTACCCTTAACAGAAGGCATGGGGATAACCTGCACAGAGCAGCAGTTACTCCCCTTAACAGAAGGCATGGGGATAACCTGCACGGAGCGGCAGTTACTACCCTTAACAGAAGGCATGGGGATAACCTGCACAGAGCAGCAGTTACTACCCTTAACAGAAGGCATGGGGTAACCTGCACAAAGCAGCAGTTACTACTCTTAACAGAAGGCATGGGGTAACCTGCATGGAGCGGCAGTTACTACCCTTAAGAGAAGGCATGGGGGTAACCTGCACAGAGCAGCAGTTACTACCCTTAACAGAAGGCATGGGGTAACCTGCACAAAGCAGCAGTTACTACTCTTAACAGAAGGCATGGGGTAACCTGCATGGAGCGGCAGTTACTACCCTTAAGAGAAGGCATGGGGGTAACCTGCACAAAGCGGCAGCTACTACCCACAGAAGGCATGGGGTAACCTGCACAGAGCTGAAGTTACTAACCTTAACAGAAGGCATAAAGTAACCAGAACAGAGTGGCATTTACTACTCTAAACATCTTGTTGGGCAGACTGGATGGACCATTTTGGTATTTATTCATCCTCATTTACGTTAATATTGCTATGTAGAGATTGAGATAGAGAAAGAAAGAGAGAGAGAGAGAGAGAGAGATGATCTCATACATTTCAGATACCCGAAAGTAAAGCCCATTCCACTTTACAGCAAAGTCATGCACAGACATCAAACGATCACACACATGACACGCACACAAAGGTCAGGAAAGCAGGGCATTCTGGGGACCGAAAAGAGGGCAAGACAGAGGCTGAGGAAGACACAAACCAGACTATTAAAAAGCACTGTCAGCTCCTTTGAATATCCCATGAAACCTCCTGCCATAAAAGTCCACTCTAGAGGGTCACTAGAGCTCTCCAGCACGCTCGACAGCTTTAATGGCGTTCCTGACAGTCCAGGCCCATGCACCCCTCAGCCCTGTGCAAAGCAATGAGGCCTTTCCTGACAGTCCAGACCTGTGCACTTTTCAACCCTGTGCTCACTGAGACCAGTCCTGACAGTCCAGTCTTGTACACCCCTCAGCCTTGTTCAACAGCAGTGAGGCTGTTCCTGACAGTCCAGACCTATGCCCTTCTCACCCCTGTGCACATTGAGACTAGTTCTGAAAGTCCAGGCCTGTGCACAGCAGTGAGGCCACTTATGAAAGTCTAGGCCCATGCACCCCTCAAGCCTTGTGCACAGCAGTGAGGCCATTCCTGACAGTGCAGGCCCATGCACCCTTCAGCCTCGTGCACAGCAGTGAGGCCATTCCTGACAGTGCAGGCCCATGCATCCCTCTGTCTTGTGCACATCAGTGAAGCTGGTTCTGACATTCCAGGCCCATGCACCCCTCAGCATCGTGCACAGCAGTGAGGCCAGTTCTGAAAGTTCACGCCCATGCACCCCTAAGATCTGTTCAACAGCAGTGAGACCATTCCTGACAATCCAAGCCTGAGATAATCCCATGGGTTCACATATTAGGAGAATACATAGGAGCCATCTTTGCATCTTTGGAGAATGATTGGGGATACTGAACTCAACACATATCACTGTATCCCAAGCAAAAAAAAACCCCCAAAACCCCCCAAAGTGCAGTGGGTTGTGAGTGCGACTGACCAGCCTGTATTTAAATGTTCAGATAGGAGCAGATAATGAGGACATGGGGAAGACTCATGTGGCCTACCATGTGACAGGGGCCGGCCAATGGCACGGATACCCTGTCACATTGTAAGGGCAAAGGGCCATCGGCGCCATTTTTATTAGTGGCAACCGACAGCCCGGGAGCGGGAGATCGCTCCCGGGACCCCCACTGGACAACCAGGTACCTGTAAAATGTTTTTTGGGGGGGTCAGGAGGGTGGGGGAAGCTAAGGGATTAGTTTTAAAGGGTCGGGGTGGGTTTTTTGTTTATCGGGCCGGACGGAAAAAAAAACCCCACAATGTGAATCGGAACCGGAATCGGAACAGATTCCGGTTCCGATTCACATCTCTAATAATAACACTTGCTTAAGTGGGAACGTAATGGGCCTTAGGTTGGGAATGTTGGGTTCTACATCTCAAACAGATTGCAGACAATAGACTGGCCAAACCTACTGTCATGTCAGCCATCCCTATCCAGACAGTAATGTGATGTGAATGTATGGAGAGAACTCCACGTTGCAGCCTTGCAAATCTCCTCCATGAAATCTGCTCACAAGTGGGCCACCGATGATGCAATGGCTCTGACAAAATGAGCCTTGACGTGACCCCCAAGATGCTGTCCTATCTGAGCATAACAGATGGAGATGCAATCTGCTAGCCAATTGGATATTGTCTGTTTGGCAAAGGCAATGCCCAACCTATTCTTATTAAAATTAAATTTCAGATCTATTAGTAAAAATTTTTAATCTATCATTAAAATCATCCATTGTACCTGAAGACTGGAGGTTGGCTAATGTAACCCCAATATTTAAAAAGAGCTCCAGGGGTGATCCAGGAAACTATAGACCGGTTAGCCTGACTTCAGTGCCAGGAAAAATAGTGGAAAGTGTTCTAAAAATCAAAATCTCAGAACATATAGAAAGACATGGTTTATTGAAACAAAGTCAGCATGGCTTTACCCAGGGCAAGTCTTGCCTCACAAATCTGCTTCACTTTTTTTGAAGGTGTTAATAAACATGTAGATAAAGGTGAACCGGTAGATGTAGTGTATTTGGATTTTCAGAAGGCGTTTGACAAAGTTCCTCATGAGAGGCTTCTAGGAAAAGTAAAAAGTCATGGGATAGGAGGCGATGTCCTTTCGTGGATTACAAACTGGTTAAAAGACAGGAAACAGAGAGTAGGATTAAATGGACAATTTTCTCAGTGGAGGGAGGTGGACAGTGGAGTGCCTCAGGGATCTGTATTAGGACCCTTACATTTCAATATAATTATAAATGATCTGGAAAGGAATACGACGAGTGAGGTAATCAAATTTGCAGATGATGCAAAATTATTCAGAGTAGTTAAATCACATTGCAGATTGTGCTAAATTGCAGGAGGCCCTTGTAAGACTGGAAAATTGAGCAAATGGCAGATGAGATTTAATGTGGATAAGTGCAAGGTGATGCATATAGGGAAAAATAACCCATGCTATAGTTACACGATGTTTGATTCCATATTAGGAGCTACCACCCAGGAAAGAGATCTAAGTATCATAGTGGATAATACACTGAAATCTTTGGCTCAGTGTGCTGCAGCAGTCAAAAAAGCAACAAGAATGTTAGGAATTATTAGGAAGGGGATGGTGAATAAAACAGAGGATATTATAATGCCTCTGTATCGCTCCATGGTGAGACCACACCTTGAATACTGTGTACAATTCTGGTCACTGCATCTGAAAAAAGATATAGGTACAGAGAAGGTTGACCAAAATGATAAAGGGGATGGAACAGCTCCCCTATGAGGAAAGATTAAAGATGTTAGGGCTGTTTAGCTTGGAGAAGAGATGGCTGAGGGGGGATATGATAGAGGTCTTTAAAAACATGAGAGGTCTTGAACGAGTAGATGTGAATCGGTTATTTACACTTTCAGATAATAGAAGGACTAGGGGCATTCCTTGAAGTTAGCAAGTTGCACATTTAAGACTAATCGGAGAAAATTCTTTTTCACTCAATGCACAATAAAGCTCTGGAATTTGTTGCCAGAGGATGTGGTTAGTGTAGTTAGTGTAGCTGGGTTCAAAAAAGGTTTGGATAATTTCTCGGAGTAGAAGTCCATTAACTGCTATTAATCAAGTTGACTTAGGGAATAGCCACTGCTATTAATTGCATCATTCGCATGGGATCTTCTTGGTGTTTGGGTACTTGCCAGGTTCTTGTAGCCTGTTTTGGTCTCTGTTGGAAACAGGATGCTGGGCTTGATGGACCCTTGGTCTGACCCTGCATGGAAATTTCTTATGTTCTTATGTCTAGAATGGGTAAATGTGAATTGGTTATTTTCTCTTTCGGATAATAGGACTAGGGGGCATTCCATGAAGTTAGCATGTGGCACATTTAAAACTAATTGGAGAAAATTCTTTTTCACTCAATGCACAGTTAAACTCTGGAATTTGTTGCCAGGGGATGTGTTTAGTGCAGTTAGTGTAGCTGGGTTTAAAAAAGGTTTGGATAAGTTCTTGGAGGAGATGTCCATTACCTGCTATTAATCAAGTTGACTTAGAATATATCCACTGCTATTACTAGCATCAGTAGCATGGGATCTATTTAATGTTTGGCTACTTGCCAGGTACTTGTAACCTGGATTGGCCACTGTTGGAAACAGGATGCTGGGCTTGATGGACCCTTGGTCTGACCCAGTATGGCAACTTCTTATGTTATGTTCTTAAAAGAAACAAAAAGTTGGCTGGACTGTCTATGGGCTTCTGTCTGCTCTAGGTAGAAGGCTAAGGCTTGTGGCAGTGCAAATGTGCACTACTCATTCGCCTTGGTGCAAATGGGCTTGGGAAAGAATATTGGCTGGACGATTGACCAGTTAAGATGGAAATCCATCACCACCTTAGGCAGGAATCTAGGGTGTGTACACAAGACCACTCTGTTGTGATAAAACTTGGTATAAAATGGATGTGACTAAGGTCTGGAGTTCGCTGACCCTATGCGCTGAAGTGACCACCACCAAAGATATGACCTTCCCGTTGATCTCTGAAAGCCCATAGCACGTACCTGATCAGCTGAAGCTCCAGGAAGTTGATTTGACAAGAACATTCCTGAGCGGACTACAGTACCTGAGTGTTGAGCCCATCTAAACTAAAGACCTGGTTGTTCAACCAAGCATTCTCTTAAACTTAAACTCAATATCTAAGCTTTGATCTCCAGGACGGTCCACCACTTTGTATATAATTACTCTCCTTCCCCTTATTAAGTTATTATTATTTATTTTTTCCAAGTTCTATTTACCTTGTTCATTGTAAGACATTATTCTTTATACTGTCAATCTATTGTTATAATGTAAACCGAAGTGATTAGTAACTTTGTTACCAGAACTTCGGTATATAAAACTGTTAAATAAATAAATAAATCTATATGAGCTCCCCACTCCAGGGTGGATGTATCTGTGGTTAGCACAATTTGAGTAGGAAGAGTGAAAGGAAATCCCCCATTCCAAATTGGAAAGTACCCACCACCAGGACAAGGAGTTCCTGGAAGACGAGGTGACTTGGATGCAATTCTGGAGGCTCTGAGTAGCCTGGCACCACTGTGATATCAGGGTCTATTGGGGTATGCGCATGTGTAAACATGCCAAGGAAGTGATATGGCCCAAGACCCTCCACATGTGCCATGCTGATATTGCTGGATCTGTTGAATTTCTGTCGCAATGATCGCCAAAGCGCTGGCCTTCTGGCATGGCAGAAAGGCCTTGACCTGAGCCATATCTAGCAGAGCTCCGATGAATTCCAATTGAGGTGATGTTAGTGAGATAGGACTTTGGGTAGTTGAGGACGAACCCTAGTGACTTCAACAGCCGAATGGTCAAGTGGCTCTTGTCTAAGATATGCTCTTGACCAGTCAATCATCCAGATACGGGAAAACATGAACTCCCAGTCTGCAGAGGTGCACCGCCAACATGACCAGGCATTTTATGAAGACCCTTGGTACAGATGCAATCCTGAATGGCAACATCCTGTACTGTAAAGTGCTGTTTTCCCACCACATAGCGGAGATACTTCCTATGAGCGGGGAATATCTCAATATGGGTGTATGTATCGTTTAGTTCGAGGGAGCATAGCCAGCCCTCTTTTTGCAAAAAGCGGATAAGGTGCCCAGGGAAACCATCTTGAACTTTTCTTTTTTTTTAGAAACTTTTTCAAGGCCCTCAGGTCTAGGGTGGGACGGAGTCGTCCTGTTTTTTTGGAACCAGGAGGTACCTGGAGTAAAATCCCCACCCTTTGCCCTAGTGGTATAGGCTCAACTGCTCTGGCCGTTAAGAGGGAGGACAACTCCGCTTGCAGCACCTCCTGATGCTCTACTGGCCCCCAACATGGGCAAGGAGGGCAATTTGGTGGGGCACACAATTGATTTAATTGGTAGCCCTGGCGGACGATGAACAAAAACCACTAGTCCGAGGTTACACTGGGCCACTGGTTCACAAAAACTGCAGTCTGCCCCTGACTGGAGGGTCCATCGTCCTGTATATAGGCAACTGGATTACGCTCCCTAAGCCCAGTCAAAACCCCATCCCTGAAGTTGACTGAGGAACCGTTTGGTGCTTGGGAGCTCTCTGCTGCCTGGGATGGTCGTGGGAACTCTGATGGTGTTGACAGGCTCGTGGAGGCAGAGGATAGTACTTCCTTTGGTGAAAGAAAGACTTCCTTGACCATGGCCTCAATGACCTTCTGGAGGAGGACGCCTGGTCCAGACTACTAGTGGAGAGCTCTTGCAGGGTTTCATGGTGGTCCGGGAGTTGGGCCACAGCATCCCTCACCCTATCTCCGAAGAGATTCTTTCCAGTGCGTGGCACGTCATCGAGTCATCCCTGTATCTCCATTTGGAGTTCAGTGGCCTCCAAACATGACATTTTGTGGGTGCCGATTCCCAAAGCCATCTCAAAAACATCGTAAGTCGCACGGACCTCGTGTTTTCCATACTTCAGGCCCTTGAGCATCAGAGACATAAGTGTGTCTTGCTTCTGTTAAGGCAGCTGCTCAGTCAACTCCTGCTCTGCTTCCAGATGTCCCACAAGTACTGGCTCATATAGAGCTGGTAGGCAGCAATGTAGGGATTAAGCATGATGTCTCGGAACAACTTCCTCCCAAGAGCGTTCATCGCTCTGTGGTCCTTCCCCGGGAGTGCCGAGGAGAGGGTCCAAGAGTACTTGTCCCTCTTGAGGGTGGATTTGACCACCACCGACTGATGGGGCAGCTGATGCTTATCAAATCCGGCAGCCTTCTGGATGACGTAAACCCCATCCGCCTTCTTATTCATGGGAGGCACTGTGAGGGGATGTTCCCAAATCTTCAACGGATCTCGTGCATCGGAACCATCACAATCGCTTTAGGAGGCTCCACAAACTGAAGAATCTCAAGCATTTTGTGCTTGGTATATTCTTCAGTCAAAAGCAGAATGGGATGGCCTCCGCCATCACCCATACAAAACCTGAAAAGTTATAAGTCCTTAGGGAGAGACTGCCTTCACTCACCTGGAAGAGGAGAGTCTGATGGGAGACCATCTGAATCCTCAGAGGAGGAGAAGTCCATCTGATCACACCCCCCAAGGGTCATAGAGACCCTCATCCTCACTGTATACCACAGGGGATGGGGCCCTAGGTGTTTGGTCTATGTCCAGAGGTGCAGGCATTGATAGATCTGGATAGGGGACTACAAGCCTCGGTGTCTCTGCCACCCTTGCCAGAGCTTCCTCCTCAGGAGAACCGACAACAACCACTGTGTCAGTAGAGGAGGCCTCGGTGCCCCACCGGGTACTGGTGTGACCCAGAACAGAAGTCAGCTGGTCTTTAATGCACGATGAGAACATTCAGTTTCTCCAGAATCAGTACGAGGAAAGGTTGCACTGGCTCTGGTGCTATCGGTGCCACAGGACAAAACTCTGCAGCACCCGCTCCACCACCAGCTAGCCTCGATGCTCCAGCTCCTCTTCAAAAGTTGCTGATGCCAACATCAACTGGGAGGAAGGAGGGGTGGCAAGACCTTTCTCAAAGCCACGAGGGGTATAGGCAACTGGCACCAGGACCAGTGGAGACTGTCTCATACCCCAGGCATCAATGAAAGATGGGTGTTCTTCACCATGGGGTCGCATTGTGGGCATCGTGGCAAACACTGGTGCTTCTCTGTGCCTGGCGCTATGCATTGATGGGCACTGGTGCTGGTGCTTCTTCGTCTTCCCATGATCCTTGGTCAGTTCTTCCCCAGTGCTGAGGTCGAGAATGACAAAGGTCAGTCTTTAGCACCCCTATCCTCCCACGACCTCGACGAAACCGACAGTCATGTTGATGTCGATGGCATGTTGTCCAAAGTTGTGGCTGCAAGGACCTTCGATGCCAATCCATATTGTCGAGTCGAATCCAACATCCCTTCGGGGTCATCTGGGTGCACAAGCGGCAACCCTGGATGTCATGCTAACCCCAGGCAGAGGTTACAAACATCATGAGGACAGGTGATCAACATGGTCCTGGGCACTGGAGGCATCGGCAGAAACCAGATGTGGTCATGATGGGGCAAAACAAAAGGGAAAAAGCACAGAAGGATGGCAGCAGGTGTGGATGACTAATAGGCTCTGAGGTATCACAACCAGAGAGGGAACTGACCGCGAAATGAAACTTTCCTGAATGCTGAAAACCCTGACACCAAGCGATGGACCGATCATGAAAAAATTGCAAAACAACCAAAGTTTTCCACAAGGCAAAAAGCCAAGATTGTAGAGCTCAATCCAACAGTGAGGCTCACAGCTTCACAGAAAAAAAAAGACTGAAGAGGGACCCGGCATGGACGCGTGGTATAGAGCATACTGGGCATGCTCAGTGTGCCTAACCAAAGGTTCTAGACACTTTGACAAAAGCTTTCTGCATTGGGCTCCATCTGATGATGTCACCCATTCTGAGGACTACTATCCTGCTTGTCCTCAGAGAAATAAAATACCGAGAAAAAGTGCCAGGAAAGTCATGAATGCAGTCTCATGGCACTAGATCTCAGCTCTGGTTTATCAGGGGACAGGGGAGACTTTTCTGAAAGGATGGGCTCCACCTTAACCAGAGTGGAACCAAGTTGCTGGCACCAACTTTCAAAAAGGAGACAGAGCAGCTATTAAACTAGAAAAAGGGGGAAAGCCAACAGTCACTCAGCAGTGCATGGTTTGGAGAAGTGTATCCTTGAAGGATACTAATGAAACAGGAGAGTTAGGGCATCCCAACAGAGAGGTTCCATTAAATGCAAACATAGTCCATGTGCCTATATGTAAAAAATCAACGAAGCTAATGATTTCCGAATTATCCCTAACAACTGAAAAACAGGTTAATACAAACAAAAAACACACTTTGAAATGTCTGTATGCCAAAGCCAGAAGTCTAAGAAGTAAGATGGGAGAGTCAGAGTGTATAGCAGCAAATGATGAGATTGACATAATTGGCATCACAGAGACTTGGTGGAAGGAGGATAACCAATGGGACAGTGCTATATCAGGGTACAAATTGTATCGCAATGATAGGGAGGATCAACTTGGTGGGGGTGTGGCACTTTATGTCCGGGAGGGTATAGAATTCAACAGGATAAAGATCATACAAGAGACTAAATGCTCAGTAGAATCTATATGGATAGAAATCCCACGAGTGTTGGGAAGGGTATAACAATAGGCGTATACTACCGTCCACCTGGACAAAATGGTCAGACAGATGATGAAATGCTTAGAAAAATTAGGGAAGCTAACCAATTTGGCAGTGCAAAGTTCCTCATGAGAGGCTTCTAGGAAAAATCCTTTTGTGGATTACAAATTGGCTAAAAGACAGGAAACAGAGAGTAGGATTAAATGGACAATTTTCTCAGTGGAAGGGAGTGGGCAGTGGAGTGCCTCAGGGATCTGTATTGGGACCCTTACTTTTCAATATATTTATAAATGATCTGGAAAGAAATACGACAAGTGAGGTAATCAGATTTGCAGATGATACAAAATTGTTCAGTGTAGTTAAATCATAAGCAGATTGTGATAAATTGCAGGAAGACCTTGTGAGGCTGGAAAATTGGGCATAAAAATGGCAGATGAAATTTAATGTGGACAAGTGCAAGGTGATGTATATAGGGAAAAATAACCCATGCTATGTTAAAATTAAAGTTCCATATTAGGTGCTACTACCCAAGAAAGAGATCTAGGCGTCATAGTGGATAACACATTGAAATCGTCGGTTCAGTGTGCTGCGGCAGTCAAAAAAGCAAACAGAATGTTGGGAATTGTTAGGAAGGGAATGGTTAATAAAACAGTAAATGTCATAATGCCTCTGTATTGCTCCATGGTGAGACCGCACGTTGAATACTATGTACAATTCTGGTCGCCGCATCCCAAAAAAGAAATAGTTGCAATGGAGAAGGTACAGAGAAGGGCAACCAAAATGATAAAGGGGATGGAACAGCTCCCCTATGAGGAAAGACTGAAGAGGTTAGGGCTGTTCAGCTTGGAGAAGAGACAGTTGAGGGGGTTATGATAGAGGTCTTTAAGATCATGAGAGGTCTTGAACGAGTAGATGTGACTCGGTTATTTACACTTTCGATTAATAGAAGGACTAGAAGCATTCCATGAAGTTAGCAAGTAGCACATTTAAGACTAATCGGAGAAAATTCTTTTTCACTCAATGCACAATAAAGCTCTGGAATTTGTTGCCAGAGGATGTGGTTAGTGCAGTTAGTGTAGCTGGGTTCAAAAAAGGTTTAGATAAGTTCTTGGAGGAGAAGTCCATTAACGGCTATTATTCAAATTTACTTAGGGAATAGCCACTGCTATTAATTGCATCAGTGGCATGGGTTCTTCTTAGTGTTTGGGTAATTGCCAGGTTCTTGTGGCCTGGATTGGCCTCTATTGGAAACAGGATGCTGGGCTTGATGGACCCTTGGTCTGACCCAGCATGGCAATTTCTTATGTTCTTATGAACTGGAAGTACAAAAGGAGCAGCAGGAACCTGCTGAATTAAGGTGTATGTGTTGGGGGGAGCAAGCGAGGTGCAGAGAGCCACTTGCTAGTACCAGCCCAGCCACTCCATGTACTTATTGCAGAGGAATTTGTGATGGCACACTCCAGTTCTTAAGTACAACTATGGACACCATGATATCGACATCAGCGTGACTGTCTGTTTCGTCCAGGTCGTGGGAGGATAGGGGTGCTGGAGACTGACCATTGTCATCCTCAACCTCAGCACTGGGGAAGAACCGACCAAGGATCATGGGAAGACGAAGAAGCATCAGCACCAGTGCCCGTTAATGCATAGCGCCAGGCACAGAGAAGCACCAGCTTTTGCCACAATGCCCACAAAGCGACCCCATGGCGAAGAATACCCATCTTTCATTGATGCCCGGGGTACAGGATATTTAAGTAATTTTATCTGCATGCATTTCATCCAGGTTCTTTTGTACAATGTGTCTATCGTGAAATCCCATTCTGCTGGAGAGACTCTCAAACTGGAGTTTGCCATCCCTGAATATGTTCACCGATGCCCGTTTCAACCCAGTAATTCTCGGTTCTTTAATCATGATAAGAGTGCGGAGCTACCCTACAGGTAGGGTTTGCCATCTCACCCCATGGAGCAGAACTAGAACTGGATCGGTTGACTTGGGGTGAGCAGAACAAGACAGTGAACGACACTGAGGCAAAGCAACACAACTTCTCCAAGACACAAGCAGCAGCACATGGCATGCAGAAAACCTGTGTCATGTGTCCCCATACCCGCTGCTCTTGCATGGACACAAAGGTCTGGAAGCCTGGGGCCACCCCGAAGCCGAGCTCGTGTATGAAGGGTGGCACAGACTGGCCGTGTATCTGCATCATCGCTCCAGCCTTGAAGCAGATCTCATCTGGGAAGTGATCCATACAACCGCAAATATCACAGGAACACCAGCCACAAAGACCACAGACATACGACGGAGGTCGGCAAGCAAGCACATACATACAGCATGGACACATACACATCATGGAGACACCATGCACACAGAATATGGAGAAAAGCACACCGGGGCAACAGCAACACCATCGACAACCCCAAACACACAGGCAGAGAAGAGAGAGAGAAACAGAGAAAACAGAGATATTACAATCCACAAACATTACAGAAAATCACGTCTTCTCTTTCCTCCTGTCACTGGAATCCAGGAGCTAATTACACACCCATACAGTCCCGACAAAAGAGTAAAGATCAGAACCTGCTCGGTGGTCTCTGGGAAAGCCCAGGATGCTACCTGTGGACATTCACTGAAATGGAAAATAACCAGACAAGACAAGCTCTGCTTCCACCTGAGCACTCCCAAGGTCATATTTCTGCCGCCAGTTCAGGAGGAGCAGCCCAATGTCCATCTTGGTTATTCAACTTCTGTTCCAAAAATTCCTAGAAATCAGAGTGGGCTTCTTACACCATGTTATTCACCAATAGTGTCCGGATGATGGCACAGAATTTATCCGCACAGAGACTTGGCAGCCAAAACTAAGAAGAGACGTTCATCCCAGGAATCATGGCTGCTGTCCAAGGTCCAGCACCCACATCCGCTGCACAGCATTCTGGAGCTTGTAGTCCTTTCTGTTCTAAGAGTAAACCAGGATGACCAGTGCCAGTGCGCTCTTTGGAAAAGCACTGAAACCCAAGAACAGAGCAGAATGTCCCAGGGATCCTCAGGACCCAAGCCAAGGCTCCTTAGCCCTACCATCACCATCATTCTTGGTTCTCCATGCTTTCAGTGATCAGGGGGGGCTAAGGAGGGGAATGCTGAGGACCAGAAATTCTTCCACCCCGGCAAGATAGCAAGCTGAATGATTCCCCCACTGAACACCAGGAATGACAGGAGAGCGGTTTACAGTATTCATTCAGAGGTGTTCAGCAGAGACAGAGAAGGATCTCCACTCTTTTCTAAGCCCCAGGAAGGATCCTGGGATATCTGTAAGCTCAGGGAAATTCTGCAGGTCTTTTTTTTAAGATACTAGGAAGTGGGCATCAGGGGCCCGGTCTGGGAGATTGTCAGGGCGGACAGGAGAGGGACAGGGAGGGTTGCAGCCCGGTGTGAGAGGGTCAGGGTGGGTTAATGGCTGGAAAAGTAAATGAGGAATTATGTAGTAGGAGGTGGGAAATTAATAAAGGGTCAGAAAAAGAGAGGAAAGAGGGGGAAAGGGAGCTAGGGAGAGAGAGGGACAGGACCAGAGAATAGGGGAGAGAAGATGAACAGCAAGAAAGACTAAAGAAAAAGTCACTGAGCCCCGACCGCCATGACTTTTGGAGGCTGCTGTTCTGAGCCTTTCTTTTGTACCCTCTGTCCACCACCCTCGGTATTCCCAGGCTGGGCTCCCAGAGAGGCTCAGCACATCTCATATCCGGCAGGAGCTCACCCAAAGCCACCCAGCTCTTCCTCCGTCCCCTCTTGTCAGCCACCACCTTCTGTCCTCTTCTGCCTGTTCTTGCAGAGTCTCTCTCCTCCCATCTCTGTTCCTTTTTTTCACTCTGTCCTTAACCTCTCATATTTCTTTTCCTCAACTATAGTTCAGAAATGGATTGGGCATATCAATAGAAGATAAGTCAGGGATATCACCCCGAGTCCAACTGAAGCATCCAGGTGTCCCCCTCTAGACAGGACAGTCTTGGTTTTAAGAAATTTTCCTGTGTTCTGATTCAGATCAAGATTTTAAAAGAGGGGGAAATCCCCGGGAATCTCTGAATGAAGGCCCCTAGCACCCAAATCCCAGCTCTACATCACTGCCTCCCTACTCATTCGCATCTTCCCTCTGCTCATTCCAGATTCCTCTCTACCTACCCCATTCCATTTATCTTTACCTCTCCCCCCTCACCACACACACACACACACACACACACACACACACACACACAACAGGTTATTCTTCATCTTTCCCTCCTCACCCTCAGGAACCTCCACTTCTACCAGCCCCTGACTTTATCTCAATCTGCCCCCTCCCAATTCTCTCTCCATCTCCTCCTTCCCTGCCAGCGTCCTCTTCATCTCCCCCCAGGCCTTGAATTTCTCTCTCTCCTAACCCTTCTTTTCTTCTCTCTTTCTCACAGGACAAGCAGGATGGTAGCCCTCACATATGGGTGAGTACTGAGCTGAGGATGTCCGAGAAATGCCCCAAATGTACCCAAGATGTGCAACAGGCACAAGGACTGGGGTGAAATTTGGTAGAGGGCATCCTGAACCCTAATGGGCAGGTGGTGTTGTGATTCGGAAGTGGACCCCTGTTCCGAGGTAGAGTGAATGCTACCGAAGAGAGAGTCAACCCTGTAAGGTAACTACCGTTGGAGGGCGAGGCCAGGTGAATCAGCAGCTGAATGAAGACTTTGACCTGGAAGCTCGTGATCTCCCCAGGAGGAGCCTGTAGAGATCAGGCCGCTGGGACTTTAGGAGACTCACTGAAGACGGAAGATAATCTGGAAGCAGGCGTCTCCTGCAGGTTGTGAATTTCAGATAGTTGAAGACTTCACCCTGGAAGCTCATGATCCCCCCAGGAGGAACCTGTAGAGATCCAGCCACTGGGACTTAGGAGACTCACCGAAGACTGAAGATAGTCTGGATGCAGGCACCTCCTGCAGGTCGTGGATTCCAGACAGCTGGCGCCTCCAGCAGGTCGTAGACAGTCTAGGAGTAGAGATGAAGATTGGGCCGCAGCCGGTCCGATGGTCGATTCCAGAAGGGTGTTGAAAGCCAGTCCAGGAGCAAGTCAGGAGAATGGTCCGAAGCCAGTCCAGGAGTAAGCCAGGAGAAGTGTCGGAAGCCGGTCCAGGGTCAAGCCAGAGAAGTACAGAAGTCGGTCCAAGGTCAAGCCAAGAGAAGTACGGAAGTTGGTCCAAGGATCAGAAGCCAAGAGTCGGTCCAACGAGGGAGAAGAGCAGGAGCGGGACGAAGAGCTGGAACGAAACCAGGGAGCCAGAACCAGGAACGAAGACACTGGAACCACCAAGCCAGAAGCCTCAATACCAAGGCAAGGTCTGAGGAGCAGACCTTGCCTTAAATACCCGAGGCAAGGGATGAGTCCCAGGAAGGAGCTACGACAACTTCCTGTTGTGGCCCCTTTAAATCTTATCTTCAGCCGCGCGCATGGCTCTAAGACAGCCAGGAGGGGGGGAGTCATCCCGGCCGTGCAGGGCCCTGTGGCCGGCCTCAGCAGCGGCCATGGCTGCGAGGAAAACACCGAAGGAGGCTGCCTGCTCCTGCAGGAGCCTCGGAGCCAACCCGACGCCGCGGGTGAGTGCTTGGTCCCGGCCACAGACCGCTGCGGCCGGCGGCCATGACAGTTGGCCCCGGTCGTGGCCCGCCGCAGCCGACAGCCATAACAGGTGGAAGGGTGTTGGTACATCAAGTTGCAAATAGGTTGCACAAGACAGACTGGCCGAAGATGGAATCTTGTCTGCCAGCCTTGTCTAAACAATAATGGGCTGTAAAGGTATGGAGAGAACTCCAGGTAGCAGCCCTGCAAATGTCAGGAAGCGGAACAGAGCGTAGGTGCGCTACTGAAGTTGCCATGGCCCTGACAGAGTGTGCTTTAACACGGTCCAGAAGTGGAATGCCTGCTTGCTGATAGCAAAAGGATATGCAGTCCGCTAACCAGGAGGAGAGAGTCTGCTTACCCACAGGTTGACCCAATCTGGTGGAATGGAAAGAAACAAATAGTTGAGTGGATTTTCTGTGGGTAGCTGTACGGTCTAGATAGAATGCTAGAGCCCGTTTACAGTCAAGGGTATGCAGCACCTGTTCTTCTGTATTGAAATGGGGCCTGGGAAAGAAGGTGGGTAGTATAATGAATTGATTAATGTGAAACTCTGATACTACCTTAGGCAAAAACTTAGGGTGAGTGTGGAGTACTACCCGGTCATGCAGAAGTTTAGTGTAAGGCGGGTTAGTAACTAGGGCCTATAACTCACTAACTCTGCGAGCGAATGTGATTGCCAAAAGAAAAATCACTTTCCATATGAGATAGCAAAGATCACAGGATTGGAGAGGCTCAAATGGTGGTTTCATGAGCCGACCCAAAACCAGATTGAGGTCCCAAGAAGGGGCTGGAGGGCACAGTGGAGGTTTGAGGTGGAGCAAGCCCTTCAGAAAATGTGTTACAAGGGGTTGTACTGAGATGGGAATATCCCCAACACCTTTATGGAAGGCAGCTACCGCACTGACATGCATCCTGATGGAAGAAGTTTTTAGACATGATTCTGACAAGTGCCAGAGATAGTCTAGAAATTTTGTGGTGGAACAAGTGAAAGGATCAAGGGACAGGGAAGAACACCATAACTTAAACCTGTTCCATTTGTAATAATAAGATTTTCTCGTGGAAGGCTTTCGTGACGCAATCAAGACACGGGAAACTGGCTCCGAAAGGTTGAATGGCTGAAGAATTAGCCTTTCAACATCCAGGCAGTCAGGGACAAGGCCTGAAGGTTGGGGTGGCGTAGGCACCTGTTGTTCTGAGTGATCAGAAACGGGTCCTTCCCCAGGGCAATGTGCCTGCAAATGGAGAGGTCCTGATGAATCGGAAACCACACTTGGTGTGGCCAGTGAGGGGCTATCAGGATCATGTTTCCCTTGTCCTAACGTAACTTCACGAGAGTCTTTGAGATAAGTGGAAGTGGAGGGAACGCCTATAGGAGACCGGTGGCCCATGAGAGGGAGAACACATCTCTTGGTAGTGAGTGTTGGCTGCGAGTGAGAGAGCAAAAGTTCTCTACTTTGCAGTTTTGAGGTGACGCAAAGAGGTCTATGTGAGGATAACCCCAGCGTTGGAATATTGAGTCCACTACTGTGGGGTTGAGAGACCACTCGTGCAGCTGAAAGGTGCAACTCAGCTTGTCTGCCAACACATTGTCCACTCCTGGCAAGTAGGTGGCCCTGAGGTACGTCGAATGAGAAAGGGCCTCCGCCCATATCTGTGCAGCTTCCTGACACAGGAGGTAGGAGCCCGTTCCTCCCTGCTTGTTGATATACCACATGGCCACCTGGTTGTCCGTTTGAATCAGGATGACCTGGTTGGAAAGGCGATCCTGAAACACTCTGACAGCATATATGATTGCTCGTAGTTCCAGGAAATTTATTTGGTGTTTGGCTTCCTCCGTAGACCAGGTTCCTTGAGTTTGTAGATTGGCAACATGTGCTCCCCATCCGATGTTGGAGGCATCGGTTGTAAAGGTTATTTGAGGATCTAGAGCCTGGAAAGGAAGGCCTTGGAGAAGACTGGACTGATTTTTCCACGAAGCCAGAGACAAGCGAAGTGGGTTGGTGATGTGGACAACGGTTGACAGTGGTTGAGATGATAGAATCCACTGTGACCTTAGAGTCCACTGTATGACTCTCATGGCGAGATGAGCCATTGAAGTGATATGTACCGAGGACGCCATGTGTCCCAGCAAAATTAAAAAGTGACGTGCAGGTGAGCGTTGTCAAGAATGCAGTTGATAGGTGAGAGAAGTGAGAGTGAGAGCTGTTTCTCGAGGAAGAAATGCTTTTGCTTGGAAGGTGTCCAAGTCTGCTCCTATGAATGACAGGGTATGTGATGGGACTAAGATGGACTTTGGGTAATTGATGAGAAACCCTAGGGAGATCAGGGTGTGAAAAGTGAGACCTAGGGACGTCAGAGCAGTTGCTGAGAGGGAGCCCTGATCAACCAATCATCGAGGTAGGGGTAGATGTGGACACCTTGAGTCCTGACGAATGCTGCTACTACTACGAGGCACGTGGTGTAGACTCGTGGTGAGATGCCAGGCCAAATGGTAGCACTTGGTATTGATAGTGCTTTGGGCCTACCAGGAATTGCAGAAATTTGTGATGAGACGGAGTTATTGTGATGGGCTCGAGGCCCGCGCAGCCGGCACTCGAGCCCATCGGGGTAAGGCCCTTAACTCTCGCCCTACCACCGTGGGCCCCGCCCCGGCCACGCGGGGATCTTACCTTTGCGCTGCCCTTTTCTTCTCGGACAGCAGCTTACAGCCGCTCCTCGCTGCCTCAATCCAGCCCCTCCGGCCGAGCGACTCGATCCGGGGAGGAGTCCACCAGGGTTGGGCCTAGTCCTGCAGACCGACCGACGCCGCCTCTGCCTCCGATCATCGAAGTCGCGCCGCTGACGTCACCCGAGCGCGCCGGCAGAGGATTTAAAGGGCCGACACGCTACCAGGCGCCCTTTTCTCACAACACGACCGGTCCGTGAAGGAACCATCTTCGGACCCGAGTAGGAGCTGGGAGAGAGGCCCGCGCAGCCGGCGCTCGAGCCCATCGGGGTAAGGCCCTTAACTCTCGCCCTACCACCGTGGGCCCCGCCCCGGCCACGCGGGGATCTTACCTTTGCGCTGCCCTTTTCTTCTCGGACAGCAGCTTACAGCCGCTCCTCGCTGCCTCAATCCAGCCCCTCCGGCCGAGCGACTCGATCCGGGGAGGAGTCCACCAGGGTTGGGCCTAGTCCTGCAGACCGACCGACGCCGCCTCTGCCTCCGATCATCGAAGTCGCGCCGCTGACGTCACCCGAGCGCGCCGGCACACGTTTAAAAAGACGACAAGACACCAGGCGCCGCGCGCCGGGCGTCGCGCGCCGAAGGAGCGCGACAAAGGGGCCTGCCCCTTTGTGCGCCCCTTAGTGCGGACCCTAAGAACGGAGCTGTACCCCACAGAGGCAACCAAATTCACAGCACAACATTACCAAACAAACAGTTAGCATTCAGACTACCAATCCTACAAGCAAGCCCTTTACAACACAGACAACCCTATGAGATGCCGCAGTCTGCACTAACGACACAGCGTCAAAAAAAAAAAAAAATTCTTCACTGCTCAGACAACCGGACTCCACATTTGCAGACGAACAGACAGCACCGACTGAAAATAGACTTCACAGACTTCACAAAAAACAAAACTAACTAAACTAACAAACACTACCACCAGACAACTCAACTACTACCCAGACTACCAGACGCTACCACCAGACAACGCAACTACTACCCAGACTACCAAACACCACCACCAGACAACTCAACTACTACCCAGACTACCAGACGCCACCACCAGACAACGCAACTACTACCCAGACTACCAGACGCCACCACCAGACAACGCAACTACTACCCAGACTACCAAACGCCACCACCAGACAACTCAACTACTACCCAGACTACCAGACGCCACCACCAGACAACGCAACCACTACCCAGACTACCAGACGCCACCACCAGACAACGCAACTACTACCCAGACTACCAGACGCCACCACCAGACAACGCAACCACTACCCAGACTACCAGACGCCACCACCAGACAACGCAACCACTACCCAGACTACCAGACGCCACCACCAGACAACGCAACCACTACCCAGACTACCAGACGCCACCACCAGACAACGCAACTACTACCCAGACTACCAGACGCCAACACCAGACAACGCAACTACTACCCAGACTACCAGACGCCAACACCAGACAACTCAAATACCACTCAAACAACCTTCTATTGTGAACTCAGACAACCCAACAAATACCTAGACAACTAAACGCCACCAACTAATCAACTCAGCTACTGATCTAACATCCAGTCGCCACATCACTGACAACTCAGCCAATCACTGACAACTCAGCCAATACTCACTAACACCACTTTCGCTCCTAACAATGCAAACAATGTACCACGGTCTCCCTATACCGATTCTCCATCATAGAACACTACTCTCAGGAAAACCAAACATACTCTACAATCAACGAACCTACAAATCCCTCATCCCCATCATGATTACTCCAATCATTCAACTTCTAGGATTCACTCTGTTCTCACTGATTCTATTTAATGCTCAATCACTATCCAAGAAATCTCTGATTCTAAATGATCTTCTCCTAGATGCAAACCCAGACCTATGTGCTATAACAGAAACATGGTTTAAATCTACAGATATAGCATTAATTAACCAACTACCAACTCAGACTTACGACTTTTTCTCTATCCCACGACAGAAAAAAAGGGGTGGGGGCATTCTCTTAGCAGCTAAGAAAGATCTTAGATTCTCTCAGCACCCAATCAAATCTGACTCGAAATTGGAAACAGGTCTTTTCAAATCAGACTCTCTACTAATCCTTCTAGTATATGCCCCCCCAGGACTTCTAGAAGCAGATCCATCACCATTCCTAGAAATCTTAGCTTCATATCTAAAACCAGACTTCCCAACGATAATCCTAGGAGATTTCAACCTGCACGTTGATAACCCCACACTCTCAACCAGCTGCGAAACCATTCTTACAGCCATGTCTGCAATGGGATTCAAACAAATAATCAATGAACCCACCCACAAAGCTGGTCACACACTGGACCTAATCTTTGTGAACCCAGGTATTACACATACAGTACAACCCACATGCCAAAAAGTTCCCTGGTCAGACCATTCTTTAATCTCCACCACCTTCTCAATGACCCAAACGAACAATAAACACTCCCCTCAACACTCATTTCTTTACAGAAAAGTATGCCCCTCGGATGAACTCAGCAATCATCTAATCACGGAACTCTCACACATAGATGTCACATCACCTAATACAGCCGTAAATTCCTGGTCCAACATAACAGAATCTGTGGCAAACAAACTGTGTCCATGGATAACAAAAAAAGTCAAACAAGGTGCATCAAAAAGGCAGCCATGGTTTTCTAACAAACTCAAAAGCCTTAAACTTAACCTACGTCAAAAAGAAAGTAAATGGCGGAAAGCTCCTTCCCCCACTACACTTTCTACATACAAACTCGCCCTCCATTCATACAAGAGCTCCACTCTAAAAACAAAAAGGGACTTCTACGCTCAAAAGATTCATAACATTATATTCGACTCTAAAGCGCTATTCACATTTGTCTCCAATCTAACTCATGAAAACCCTTCTGACATACCACCTAACCAAGCTCAAACAAAAGCTGATGAGCTGGCACTCTTCTTCAGTAAGAAAATCACGAACCTGCTATCACAATTAAAGCCTAACACAGGCTCACCAGCTAGCAATTACGTATTCCATAATAAAGACATTTCCCTCCAATCTCTTGAACTCACCACTTCCTCAGAGATCCAAACACTTCTTAAAAAAATGAAACCCTCATCGCATCCATTAGACCAGATCCCGTCAAAATTACTACTGCTAATCCCGGACACCATAACCAAAACCCTAGCAGACATCATAAACTGCTCATTCACCCAGGGTTTCTATCCAGACAACCTCAAACTAGCATCCATCAAACCGCTCCTTAAGAAGCCTAACTTGGACCCCAATGATCCCAACAGCTTCCGTCCAATCTCAAATCTGCCTTTCATTGCCAAGGTGATGGAGAAACTAGTCAACACACAACTATCGGATTACATAGAGGAACACGGAATTCTATTCCCTACTCAATTTGGTTTCAGAAAGGCATCAAGCACCGAATCCCTTCTCATTTCACTGACTGACTACATTATTTTGGGCCTAGACAAAGGACAGGCCTTCCTTCTGATTCTATTGGACCTATCTGCAGCGTTCGATACTGTCAACCACGCCATATTACTAAAACAACTGGCGAACATCGGTATTGCAGGATCAGCACTAACATGGTTCAAGACATTCTTAGAAAACAGAGGTTTCAAGGTTAAAATTCACAACAAAGAATCCCCCAGATACCCATCTTCGCAAGGAGTTCCGCAGGGTTCCTCCCTTTCACCGACACTGTTCAACTTATACCTTCTCCCGCTTTGCCAATTGCTAAACAAATTGAACCTTAAACACTTCATATTTGCCGACGATGTCCAGATTCTGATCCCCATTAAAGAATCCATCACTAAAGCTCTAGAACTTTGGGAAAATTGTTCTCATGAAATCAACGATCTCTTATCCAGCTTAAATTTAATTCTAAACCAATCAAAAAGCGAATTCATTCTAATCTCTCCAGACAATTGCAAAATCACTACAAACCCTCCAGCCAACTTGCAAACCTCAAAAGTAAGAGATTTAGGAGTTTCCATAGACAACCGATTAAATTTTAAATCATTTATCAACCAAACAACCAAAGACTGCTTCCACAAACTGCACGTATTAAAAAGGATAAAACCCCTATTTCACTTCCATGACTATAGAACAGTGCTCCAAGCAATAATATTTGCTAAAATTGATTACTGCAACTCGATTCTTCTAGGCCTCCCATCAGCACATACTAAACCTCTCCAATTGATACAGAACACGGCAGCAAGAATACTAACAAACAAAAGGAGAAGAGATCACATTACACCAGTCCTCAAAGACCTTCACTAGTTACCAATCCATTATAGAATAATTCATAAGTCCCTCACCTCAATCTACAAGAATATCCATGGGCTGGCTCCACTCGATCTACAAATAGCTCTCAAAAAACACTCCTCCAATAGACCCATCAGAGAAGCTTATAGAGAATATCTACAGGTACCACACAACAATACCACCCAACATATAACATTGAGAGATCGGGCCTTCTCCACAGCAGGTCCCTCACTATGGAACTCAATCCCCTTAGAATTAAGACAGGAACCATGTCTCCTAACCTTCAGAAAGAGACTGAAAACATGGCTGTTCATGAAAGCATTTCCAGACCCTTAAGGATTCACTTCCAGCAATTGCAGCAAAATCTAATACAGCAATACTGAACATTTTCTATCAAATAAAATATTTATTTAAAAGAACAATTACTTAATTGAACATTCCCTTCTAAACGGAATCAATCACTACAAACCAATCACTACAATGTTCTAATTCTTATTAAACTTGTTTATCTTTCCTTTAACTCTAATCCCAGTTAGAATAACCCCTGTTTATTGTAACTTTCTCTTCCGTGCACTTGTTTTATACTACTGTAATGTATACTCTTATGTTTTAGTTATGTATGTTATAATGTATTGATCACCCCTTGTTTTATGTAAACCGACATGATACGTACTCCCGTGAATGCCGGTATAGAAAAACACAAATAAATAAATAAAATAAAATATGTGTGTAAGCGTCCTGGAGGTCTATAGAGCAGAGCCAGTCTTCCCTTTGCAGAAGGGGAAGGAGGGAACCCAAGGTTACCATCTTGAACTTTTCTCTTCGTAGGTACTTGTTTAAGGCGCGAAGGTCTAGTATTGGGCGAACGCCACCTAACATTTTTGGGATTAGAAAGTACCGAGAATAGAATCCGAGGCCCTGTTGGGAGTAGGGCACTGGTTCGATTGCTCTGGATCGGAGGAGGAGGGAGACTTCCTGATCCAGGAGTGGTAAGTGATCGGATGTTCCCCACATCAGCCGAGGTGGGGAGTCCGACGGAATTGCAAGAAAGTTGAGATGACATGGCTAGAACCCACTGGTCTGAGGTGATTGTGTGCCAGATGTTGCTGAAGTGGCACAATCGACCTCCCACTGGTACATGCAGTAGTGGAGGCTGAATGCTGCTCTCTAGGAAATATTCAAAAACCAGATGCTGGACCTGGCTGAGGGGTTTTCTGTGTTTTTTGCCTGCGAGGTTGCCTGGACTGGCCTTTCTGGTAAGGCTTAGTAGAGCAACCCTTGGATGGTGGAGGATATGACTTTCTTTGGTGGTAGAAAGACTTTTTGGGATCCTTTCTGAATGTTTTCTTAGCAGGATATTCAGAAGGCAACAAGGAGAGTTGGTGAAGAGTCTCATGGTGATCTTTGAGTTGTGCCACTGCCTGCTGTATCTGTTCACCAAAAAGATTGTCACCAGTGCAAGGCAAGTCGGATAGTCTGTCCTGGACCTCAGGACATAGGTCCGAAGACTTTAGCCAGGCCCACCTCCTCACAGAAATAGCTGTTGCTGATACCCTGGAAGCGGTGTCAAAAATGTCATATGCTGATCTTATTTCATGTTTACCCGCTTCTAAACCTTTTTGAGCCAGGGCATGTAATTGCTCTTGAAATTGCTGAGGTAGGGACTCAGCAAAGTCCTGCATTTGCTTGAAGAGGACCCTGTTGTATCAGGTCATATAGAGTTGGTAAGAGGCAATGCATGATATAAGCATTGACCCGTGAAAGACACGCCGACCTATGCATCCAGGAACTTTTGCTCCTTCCATGGAGGGAAAGAGGAGTGAGGCTTGTCGAAGAGAAAGGAATTGAGGAGGAGGGCACCGGGTCGATCGGTGCCCTCGGATCCATCGGTGGAAAAGCGGCCAGCAGCGCTTCCATCCTCGTCAGTAGCGGTGCCAGCGCTACAGGAATTTATTTTATTTATTTATTTATTTAAAGATTTTATATACCGACAGCCGTTTGCACCTCGTATCGGTTTACAGATAACTTAGAACAATAAATATAAATTAGGCATAGCCTTTACAAAGAACAGAAAAACAAAAAGGAGTATAACCAGGAAACAGAGAACTTAGGTTAGTACATTCAACTGGGAGTAAACATAAGTTAGGAGAAGAGGGTACAACTATGTGCAAAAAAAAGGGGGAGGCTATGTACAAAAGGTACAGAAAGCGCTTACAAAAGGTACAGAATGGGATCGGTAGGTGGTTCAGGAATCGGCAGCGGCATCGAAGGAATCTTGAAGCCTTGCATCGCTCTGCCGATGGCCTCTTGAATCATTTGATCCAATTCCTCTCGGAACTCTGGAACATGAAGCCCCGATGCCGGAGAAGGAGGCGGAGGCGTAGCCGGAGGGACCACCGTTGGAGGTAGAATCGCAGCTCCCATCACCTGTCCAGGTGAAGGTTGCCTCGGTGACCAGGAGCCAGATAGGGACAGTGCCTTTTCTGGATGGGCTTTCTTCGGTGGCGACTCAGACATTGGCGAAGTCGAAGGCTTGCCTGCGTCGATGGTCCTTTTCCTGAGGGGGAACAGAGGAGGTCGATGGCCGTGGAGTCGTCGATGCTGGTCGGACACCGGTCGGTGCACGATGCTGGCGCGACGTAGATGATGTCGGCTCGGACGACGTCGATGCTATGGACGGCGTTGAGGTTTTTGACCCAAAGAGAAGTTCCATTTTCTCCATTCTAGCCTTGCGACTTTTTGGTGTCATAAGGGCACATTTGGTGCAAGTAAGGACATCATGCTCGCTGCCTAAACACATTACATAGACCTTGTGAGGGTCTGTAATGGATATTGTGCGAGTACAGTTGGGGCATCGACGGAACCCTGACGCCATTGCCTGTCAAAAAATTTTTGGCGCGGTGCAGTCGACGGCTAGTAGGCCGCAAAGGCCGAACGCGATGGGAATCGACTGGAATTGGGTAAAAAACTTACTGGACCACCGCGGAAGAAAAAATTCAATAGGGGGACCCCTGTGGGGTATTAAATTATGAAGTAATTTTCGTAAGGAAAATTCCTGTCAGGAATCTCTTTAGAGCTCCTTAACCCGTGTGGCTACTGCTGAGCAGAAAAAAGAAGACTGAAGAGGGACCCCTGCTGGTTGCAGGGTTAGTGCCATCCTGGGCATGACCAGTAGGTGCCAGTCAAAGTTCTAGAAACTTTGACAAAAGTGTTCCGTGATTGGGCTCCATTCTGTGATGTCACCCATATGTGAGGACTACCATCCTGCTTGTCCTGTGAGAAAATTCATTTCTATCTTTTCTCTTCAAGATCTTCACTATCTCCTCCTCTCTGACCAAAGTCCTCTTCATCTCTTCCTGCCCGCTCTCTCTCCCCTCCTTTCCCTTAGGGTGTGCTCCATTTCTCCCATCACTTTATTCCTCCTCAAGCTCCTCTCCATCTTCCAGCCCTCTCTCTCTCTCTCTAAGGTTCCTCAGTTTCTTGGGACACAGTACTATGGTAGCCCAGGAGGACAGGGACATAGTGACAGTGTGCTCCCTATCCCCTCAGACTCTCTTCCACCATGATGCAGGCTTCCTTTGTAATCAGGACGCATCAGGGAGGAGCCTGGGTAAAAAAAACAAATCAAAAAACTATGTGGTCTCTATGCTCATTCCTCCCTCCCTTCATGGAGACCTTCTCTTCTCCATAACCTCCTCCACCCCGACCCCATAGACCTTCTGCCCCTCACCCTCCACCAGAGAGCTGTCTTATGAAGGGGGTTAGGTCCTATGCCTGACTGTGCTGGCAGCAGCAAGAGCAACAGGTGTAGCCTAGCGCATGGTCTGATCTCAGACTCGGTCTCCCATATGGAAGCCAGAAGGGATCAAGGCCACTGCAGATGCCGGGAGTGGAGTCCCACCTTGGTTCAGGTTCTGACCTATGCCCCTTTCAAAGCTTGCTGTTGCTGCTGCCATGAAATATGGACCTGGTACTGACCTTTCTTTACAATGAAATGTCTCCATTCAGTAGTGTGGAGGAAAGCAAGAGAGTTGCTCTGGGAACAGGAGGATGATTTCTGGAGAGGGAATGCGAGCATCTGCTGCTGTGGAGGCTGGGGGTTTGCAGACTACCCACGCTTATGTTGGACAGCATAATGGCCCTGCTGGCCCCCAGCCAAATAGCGACCACTAGGCCACCTTACAGAGGAAGAGCAGCCACATAGGCTGGGAGCACATGCTTACTAAACTTCCATGCTGCCGTCACACCACTGTTCTCACTGCCTGGCAACAATTAGTGTGGGATGTGTCAGCTGCTACCCTAATGACTTCTGAAAAGTGGCAAGGTCCGACGGGGATGGACCACGTTATGGATATCCTCTTTCTTACAGACTTCCACTGGGCACCCAGGCTTATTGCTGTTAGGGACAGGATATCAGGTGAGGTGGGCACCTTTTTCCTCCACAGCATCTCTGACATGTCAGGTTGGGGCAGAACTGCAGCCTTTACCTCAGAAAGCCTTGGCGGGGGCCAGAGCTGGTAAGGAGGGGCATTGGATGGATCTGGTTTTGGATACCTGCTGCTGCTGGCAGGACATGAAGGTCTGAAATCCTGGAGCCACGCCGAACCCTAGTTGGTCGATATAGGGAGGCTCATCCTGGCTGTGAATCTGAACTTTAATCCCAGCTTCGAAGGACGTCTCATCTAAGAGCAAGGCAGAGGAGAGGGAATGGGAGGGGTGGGGGGTGCAGAGTGGAAAAGACAGGTTACTGGGAAAAAAAAAAGCAAACTGCAGAAAAGAAAGCATCACACAGCAAGATCCACAAAGAGCAGCAGGGCCTACTCAAGATGAAAACACAGAAGACACTTCAGGGTTTTAGGTTTGGCTCTATTTTTGCTGCACTTCTCCAAATCTTCCCTAATTCATGTGGTCGGCTCGGCTACCATGTTTGCTCCCTAAATATTGCTTGAGGGAGTTGTCTGCATATATTCTGGTGGTGGAGAAGGGCAGAGTCTGCACTGGATGAATCTTAGCACAATGGATTTTGGCCCCAGGTGTGCTGGGATGTGAGATTCCTGGTGATGCTGTTGTGTTTGTTGCAACTTACACGAGAGTGCATGGGGGGTGCAGATTTGATCTGGAAATGGACAGAAATAAACCTGGGCATTCCTAGAGGATCTAGAGGTGCAGACAGGATCCAAGCATGCAGGACAGCACGAAAGTCAAGCAGGACCAATGGGGGTGGGGGTTTGCTAGCAGGCATGGACGCATGGAAAGAGAGACAGATTTTATACTGGAATAATGGTTTGGGCCTTGGAGTTTCTCATTTTGCAAATGATTGCATTTTTACTGTCTTAGCAGCACACACGAAGATGTGCACACGAAGCCAACAGGGTCCCTGACTCTAAGGGCTGCCCTGGACTTGGATGTGAACCAGCCCCAGCCACTCGGAGCTTTCCACCATCTACCACTGCACTTATTGGGTCTCCAGTAAGGTTACATCAGATGAAGGGACCTGGGGGAAGCAGCAGGCCTATCCCATCAGTCTTCCAAGAATATCCTGGTGCTCATCCCTTCACTTTTATCTGGGTGGAGGGGGGGTGTGTGTGTGTGTGGGGGGGGGGGGGGGGGGGGGCGGGGCGGGGCGGGGCGAAGGCTATGGCCACTCAAGAAACATTCTCTGAGTCCCATTGATTCTTCTCCCATTTCAAGGTGAAGACTCTCTTTCACCATCTGTGAAGTTAAAGGTGTTTCCTGTACAGGGAAGAAAATTTGGAATCCCTACCCTTCCCTCCCAAGGCCTAGGCTTCTGCCTCTGAAGCTCTGCTTTTTATTTGCAGGAGCTCTTTTCTCAGCCATTGTAATCTGCTGTGCAAATGGCTTCCCCAATAACCTGCTTCCTCTTTTTCATGCTACTGGAGCTTTCTGCCCCCTTTGCTGTCCTAGCTGGGACCTTGTAGAATCCATGCACAGCCCTCTGGTTACATAGCAGAGTGCCCTGGGTTGAGAGCCTGAGAGATGGAGCCAGAGCCTCCTGGGAGAGAGCGTCCCGAGGGAGCCTGCCGAAGGCAAGGGGAGAGAAGTCAGCAAGAGCATGACCGGAGTAATTGTGAACCACTGCATGTCCCCAAGAGAGGACCATGGCAGGCAAGTAAAGAAGTCCCGTGCCCATGGAGAGGGATATGGCAGAGGTGAAGGCCGCTTATACATAAGTAAGGAGGGTTTCCAGAGCTCTAGGAACACCTGGTAAGGGGCAAGGCCTAAGGAGAGACAATCCCGTAAGGTTGGAGCGGGTATTAAGAAGCCCAGGTTTGGGCAGCGCATCTGGAGAGAACCAAAGAAGGCTCGGAGACAACAACCCAGAAATCAGTCGGTTTCCAGCAGCTAATAATCCACTTACCTGGATTTATTTATTTAAAACATTTGTATGCCGCACCATCCTATGTTCTGGGCGGTTTCCAAATGTATATTCATAATATGAAATACAAACAACACACAAATTGTCAACAATATAAAAATAATTGTAAAAAGTAAAATAATAAAAACAATTCAATAACTCAATATAATAAAACTGAAAACAGATTACAACTGCCAGGACAAAATGCTAAGTTTCGTAGTTGATCTTGATATGGCTGACTTATGCAGGTTAACTCTATTTGTAATTATACAAACGGGCCTAAGTCTGGGAAGATTTGCCCCGTTATTTTCATTCCCTTGCTGATGAATGGGTGATGGGGATGTTACTGAAGAACAAGACAAAAGAATCAAAGATAATAGGCCAAGGCTTCTTACCTGTTTCACCCCAGACAGGCAGGTACTCGTCCTGTTGAATGTCCAGCATGAGCTCCAGGCCATTCCCTGTCCCTCCCTTCAGTGTGGTGAGTATCTCGTACCCTTCCTTTCCTGAGTTAAAGGTGTAGCACTTCCCATAACGGGTAAAGATCTGAATCACAAAAAAAGAAAAGAGGAGAGAATATGAGATCAATAACTTCTGCATTTGAGAAAAACAACCATGCTCCTCTCCTCTGAGCTGCTCAGTAACCCCCAAATCCAAGATCTCATCACCCTTCTGAACAGCTGGACATCCAACCCTATCCCCTTCTGAGCAGCTGGACATCCAACCCTATCCCCTTCTGAACAGCTGGACATCCAACCCTATCCCCTTCTGAACAGCTGGACATCCAACCCTATCCCCTTCTGAGCAGCTGGACATCCAACCCTATCCCCTTCTGAACAGCTGAACATCCAACCCTATCCCCTTCTGAGCAGCTGGACATCCAACCCTATCCCCTTCTGAACAGCTGAACATCCAACCCTATCCCCTTCTGAACAGCTGGCTAGACCACCACATCCAAGATCACACTACCCTTCCAAACTCTTGACCATTCCTTCAGTTTTTGAAAAATCCTTTTTCATTTTTCCACAATTCCCAGCTACCTCCCCCTGCTGCAGATTTCTGTATCACCTTCATACCAGCATTTTTTCCCCAAGTCCCTCTATAATGTTAACAACAAAGATGAATGAAACAAGGGACATGAGAGCAGATAAAGACCATACGGTCTATCCAGTCTACCCATGCACATTTCCAGCTCAGCTTTATAGTCCCTTCCTCTCCCTCAGAGATCCCCTGTGCTTCTTCCATGTTTTCTTGAATTCCGATACTGTCCCTGTCTCCATTACCTCCCCTGGGAGGCAGTTTCCTGTGTCTATCACCCTTTCTGTAAGGAAACATTTCCTTAGTTTGCTGCTGAGTCTACCCCCATCACCCAGCGCTGAGTACCTCACTGCTCACATTACCTTCACAAGAGGGGACTCCATTGACTACCATCTGACGCTCTACCAGTTTCTCACCCAGATCACAACTTTCGGGCCTCCTCCCAAACCTTCCAGCCTTCTGCATGAGAACTTAATGAAGCCCAGCTAGGCGACAGCTCCCTGATCCCCCACTTTTGTCACCTGATTCAAGAGCTCAGTTTGTCCAACAGGAGCTTCCCTTTGTTTTCTGGTGACCTTAAAGGAGGAAGATGACGAACGTTATCTTGGATAAATAGAGGAGTGGACCAGGGGGAATGCCTCGAATGGTCTTAGGGATCTCTAAGTTGATCAGCTGTTGTAGTGGACCTTGGGTGAAAGCATTCACCATGAGGACAGCCAAGCCTCTCTGCGGCAGCTCAGTCTGCATTAGTCAGGAGCTGAGATAATGGCAAACAACTCCAAAGCTGTGGTTTGCCATTCCTCACATATATTCACACAATAAATTATTAACAAGCTATTCCACAAGACCAAATCATCACTGAACATTTGGGCAAAACCAAAGGTCAGAACAGAAGAGCCAGTTCTAATTTGTTTTCTTTGTCCAAAATAGTCTGAGAGCTGCAACCCTGGTGTAATTCAGTACACTCAGGTAAATCACCTCCTCTCCTCCACTCCCATTCTCAGCAGTCACTCTGGGGTAGGCCGGCTATCTTAGTTGGGATATTCAGCAGCACAGCTACGCTACTGAATATCCCCAGATAAGTATTACCCGGCTAAGTTTAAACCTGCTATTAAATACTGCCGCTCTGTTACACCCATTGCCTGCCCCCAAGTTAGCCAGTTAGGGAACTTAACTGGCTAAGTGCAGCTGCTGAATTATACAGTGGCCACTTCTTAACCAGTTTAGTCCAACTGAACCAGCTAAGTACCATTTCAACATCAGCCTCTCCATTTCTCTCAATCTCCTCCTTCTCCAGCACACTCTCCCAAACCCCCTGCTTCAGATGTCACACTCTCTCATAACCCCTCATCCCCAGCAGTCACTCTGTCATCCCCAACCCTCACAGTCATTCTCTCTCTCTCTCTCTCAATGCCCCTCATCTCTGTCATTTTATATCCTCCCTAATCCCCAGTAATTTTTCTCTTAATCCCATTCATCGCCCCCAGTCGTTCTCTCTCAATCCCCTATACCCAGCAGTCACTCTCTCTTTCTCAAGCCTCCCCATCATCAGCAGTCACTCTCTTGCTTTCTCTCAGTCCTCCTTATCCCCAGCAGTCACTTTCTCTCAGTCCTCCTTATCCCCAGCAGTCACTCTCTCAATCCCTCCATCCCTGCTAATTCTCTCAATCCATCCTTATCCCCAGCAGTCAATCACCATCACCAACAATCATGCTCTCTCTCTTTAACCACTCATCCACAGCAATCTCGCTCTCTCTTTCCCAATTCCCCCTTAACCCCAGTAGTCACTCTCTCAGTCCTCCTTATCCCCAGCAGTCATATCCTCTCTCCTTATCCCCATAGGTTACTCTCTTTTGCTCTCTTCAGTCTCACCTTTTCCTCAGCACTCGCTGTCTATCTTCTCCCCTTGAGTCACACTTTCCTGCTCAATCCCCCTTTTGACCCCAGAAGTCATTGTCTCTCATCCCGCAGTCCCTTGCAGCCCTCCATCGCATCCCCACTGATGCTACCTTTTTTCTGTTCAACCTGCACCACTGTGTGCCAATACTTCCATGATGAAGCCACATTCACATCTTCAAACAGCTGCATGAAGCTCAGGAGCCGCAGGTTGCAGACCCTAGGCTAAACGTTCTGTAGATCACACAGAAATATCCCTTTCAATCTACGACTGCCGGGACCAGATCTAGCAAGAGGGTGAGGGGAGCTGACTGCCAATCTCCCGAGGGTTCCCCCTTCCCCCTTGCTCCCGTACCAGCCCCCAAAGGCTCTCCTGGAATGGGGCTAGCTCTGCCCTGCTCCCCTAATCACCCCATCAGCTGACTGACCCAACCCTAGCAATTACACTGGAGGTCGGCCATCTTGCCAATAGGCCTGAAGCCAAAGGGCCATGCCAAACAGTATTTCCCTTTCAGGACTGGATTTAAGATTTTGCTGCCTATAGGCAGAGTGCCATAACGGTGCCCCTTTGAAGCACTGCTGGCACATAGCTCTAAAGGAAGCAAAAGCGGGGTCCTCTTTGTTCTAGATATTTGGCAGCTTCAAAATCTGTTGCCCTAGGCAGTTGCCTATGTCTAAATCTGGGCTTATTCCCTTTTTTTGCCCTTCACATTAACCCCTTGCACATCCTCATTTCCAGTCATCACCGCCCTACTTTCCCCAGGGAGAGAATGCTGCCCTTATCTTTGTAGCTGAGGGAAAGGCAGGTCTCTTTTCAATAGGGATGTGAATCGTTTTCCATATCGTCTTAACGATAGAAATCGTGTGGCAGGGCAAGAAAATCATCTTAGGCACGATTTTTTAGTTAAAAAATCGTTAAAAATCGTTTTTTCCGATTAGTACGCACTAACTCGAGTTAGTGCGCACTAACTGAAAATGATACAATTTGACACTTTTCAGGTCAGTTAAGGTCAGTTTAGGAATGAATATGTATTCCTATTGGCTGCCCTCTTATTTATTCATGTTACCAAGTTTCCTACTGACAGTATATGGGGGATGGGAAATGGAAACAGTTGGTAGCTTGACAAAACAAGTAATGTGATCAGTCAATGTGACTAGAACTTGTGCCCTAACCCTGATACCAGGGGTATTGTGATCTTCCTGCACACAGTGCCCTATCCCTATTAATACCAGGAGTGTTGTGATCTTCCTGCACACAGTGCCCTATCCCTAATACCAGGGGTGTTGTGATCTTCCTGCACACAGTGCCCTATTCCTGATACTGGGGGTGTTGTGATCTTCCTGCACACAGTGCCCTATTCCTGATACCGGGGGTGTTGTGATCTTCTTGCACACATCCCAGTATCAGGGATAGGGCACTGCATGCAGGAAGATCACAACACTCCTGGTATTAATAGGGATAGGGCACTGCATGCAGGAAGATCACAACACTCCTGGTATTAATAGGGATAGGGCAGGGGCACTGCATGCAGGAAGATCACAACACCCCTGGTATCAGGGATAGGGCACTGTGTGCAGGAAGATCACAATACCCCGGAGGAGTGAGGGTCAGGCAGCTCCCCCCTGTCTGTGAAGCCAGCCTCTCACTAGTAATGCAGGGAGGGAGCTGTCTCAGACTTCACCATCCTCCCCCCCCCTCACCCACACACCATTCACTAGCTGGGACATGGGGGAAGTCAGGAGTGAGGGTCAGGCAGCTCCCCCCTGTCTGTGAAGCCAGCCTCTCACTAGTAATGCAGGGAGGGAGCTGTCTCAGACTTCACCATCCTCCCCCCCCCCTCACCCACACACCATTCACTAGCTGGGACATGGGGGAAGTCAGGAGTGAGGGTCAGGCAGCTCCCCCCTGTCTGTGAAGCCAGCCTCTCACTAGTAATGCAGGGAGGGAGCTGTCTCAGACTGGTATCAGGGTTAGGGCACTGTGTGCAGGAAGATCACAACACTCCTGGTATTAATAGGGATAGGGCACTGTAAGAGATGACTGTAGTAGATTGAATAAAGATCTGATGTTTCTGCTCTCCTCACACCAAACAAAAACAACACACAAGCAGAGAAGCCCTTCTTACAAAGCTGAGCTAGTGAGTTAAGTAGGAGGAAAAGTAAACATACTTGTGCCAGTGTGGCTACTTAAAAAATACACTTACCAACAATCAATTACATATATTTGAACTGTGTACAGTTCCAGCCAGGACCACCTTTCTAAAATGCACAGTGATTGGCAAATTCAACATGCACTAGCATTTCAGGTGCCTGCTAACAAAAATAATAAACAAACAAGTTCTAGTCACGTGAGTGCTGATCATTACATTACTTTTTTTGTCAAGCTTCCAACTGTTTCCATTTCACATCCCCCCAACCATTACCTCAGTATTAGCCTTGGTAACATCAATAGATAAGAGCACAGCCAGCCAATAGGAATACATACATACATATTCATTCCTAAGTGACCTTTACTGACCTGGGAAGTGTGAACACTTTGTTTCATTTTCTGTTGGTGTTCGTTAGTTTCCAGTTCCATTTCCCATCCCCCCAACCATCACCTCAGTGGTAACCTTGGTAACATCAATAGATAAGAGGGCAGCCAGCCAATAGGAACACATATTCATTCCTAACTGACCTTCAGTGACCTGGAAAGTGTTTATTTGTATCATTTTCAGTTAGTGCGCACTAAATCGAGTTAGTGCGCACTAACGGGGAGTTAGTGCGCACTAACTCGAGTTAGTGCGCACTAACACGATTTAACGATTTTTAACGATAAATCGTTAGAATTTCTATTGTATCGTGTTCTATAACGATTTAAGACGATATAAACATTATCGGACGATAATTTTAATCGTTGAAAAACGATTCACATCCCTACTTTTCAATACACATTGGTCCTAGCCAGGGAAAAGGGCAGGTCTCCTTTAAATGGGAGATTCTGTCCCTTTCATTTTTGGCTGGCAGATAGCAAGCAGATGAGCAAAGTGAGGGGAATGCCCTTATTCTGAGGGTACACTCAGTGAGCTAACCAAATCCCAGCAGACCCAAGCTTGGTCAGAAGGAGAGCACAAACCACTGTCTCAGAACAGAAAGACCATGGCATTATCTCACAGCACACGTCATTACCAGGCAGCGCACGGCATTACCTGCCTATCCATGGCATTACAAGAGAGCATATAGAATCATCTGCCTATCAAGGGCATTACCAGTGAGCATACAGTGTTATCAGCCAATTCTATCCTGGTTGTCTCAAGCTAGTCACGCAGCAGTGGCAGAGTACAATCACAAAGCGCAGTCGTTTATCACCACTTTTCCTAATGCCTTCCTGCCACAAAATGAGAACTTTGAGCATCTGAAGATGCCCTGCAGCTCAGCGTCTGCCCTCCAGCCCTTACCATTCTATAAATGGGGGTAGCTTCTTTCAATCCTTTCCAACTGAATCCTTCTTTGATTCTGCCTGATCTCTAGAGCTTTCTTCTAAGCCCCCTCCCCATGACTCTATCTGGCCTCTTGACATCCCCTCCAGTCCTATCTTTTCAAGATTTTGTGACTCTTGCTATATTTCTGGCAGGGGAATTAGAAGGGGACAAGCACACTCACAGTTGTGAAGTTCTCGGCACCACAGTCCCGGCCACGGTACTGGCAGTCCAATACCATGTCGTCCATTGAGTGTCCTGTGCGCCAGTAGAAGTCTGTTACATTGAAGGTCTTGGTAGGAACAAAGTTGAAGTCAGCTGGCTGCCCAATGGCCTGCAGGTAGCTGGGGTAGTCTTCCTTTTCCACTCCCAGGAGATCACCCATCCAGTAGAGGTCATTCTTGGTGATTTTGGACTTGCGGAAGATGTTATAGTTGCAGATGGTGATAGCTGGGAAGATCATACGGTTGCTTTCCATCTCGTCCAGAGCAGTCACATGATGATACTCCATGTAGAAGATGACCCTATCAACCACCTGGTACAGGAAGAAGCCGAGGGACATGAGAAAGGCACAGGCCCACACAGCCCTCCGGATTGTAACCCCTCCAGGAAGGAAGATGTGGCTGATTCCATGAAGGCTGGAGTTGCTGGCAAAGATGATGAGGTTGGGAGCCTTCGATGATTCTTCTTCCTCCTGTGGCGCCTTCATTCTGCCCCTCTCTTGGGTGCTGGCTGCCACCACCTCCCTATTGCTTTTGTCCTCTGCCCGTCCTCCTGCCGAACTGTGGCAGGGCAGAGGGACTGTATGTGTATAACCAAGTTGCTTCTCTGACATAGGCAAAGGGGGAGTTGCATTTCAGAGATAATGCTGCCAGTGAGGGAGTAGGATGTGAGGAAGGAGAGAGTTGCACATGGCAGACAGGAAAGAATTGGCTAAGAGCTCAAGTTAATGGATCCAGCAAAATATGGGAAGTGAGAGGAGCCAGGCAAAGCTTCCTCTGATCTCTGCGGTTTTGGGCTGGCAAAGGAAGAAGGAGATGGAGGGAGGAGGCTGCATTTAGCTAAGTGTCCTAGGGCGTATGTGGTTAGCACTACAGTGGGGCCATAAAGATGAGAGGTTGAAAAAAAAAATATATCTATAGATTTATCCAGGGATCCCATCTAATGGCTGAACACCTGAGTAATGAGAAAGGGATGGTGAAGAGACAGTGGAAACAGAGAGAAGAAAAAATAAAATCAGAGAAACTCAGAGGGAAATGAGAGGAATTAAAAAGATAGAGAAAAAGGGACAGACAGAGAGGAAAAGAAAAAAGTGGAGAGATATATGGGACTGAGGAAAGAGAGAGACAGTAGAGGGGGCACAGAGGGAAAAGGAGGGAAAGAGGTATGGGAACAGAGTAAAGAGATGGGTGATAGTGTAGGAAATAACAAGCGGTTCCCTCTCGGAAATGATAAGACTGTGAACAGAAACACATCATCGAAAGAGTCTTTTTAATATATATATATATATATAAAACTTTTGCGCAAATGGGTACAAGCTGTAAATTATCAATCAAGAACAATTTCTTTAGACAGTAGCTGGCTTTTTTTTAAAAGTTCTTATCTCTAGTTTTGCAGTTAGCTTATCCTGTTTAAACTACAAGCTTGTGCAAAGGTGTGTGTGTGTGTGTATGTGTGTGTGTGTGTGTGAGCGAAGGGGGTCTGTTGCTCTCTCTTTTTGCTGAACATAGCGATATCTCTTAACTTGACGATCTGCACCCGTTTCCTTGGAACATGGGGGGGAGGGGGGGGTTGTACTGAGGGAGTTGCGCTCAGCCCAGCTTCTCTTGGCGTGTGCAGATAGCAGAAGTGAAGCTAACTGCTTCTATAGAAGGAGGTGACGCTACCAGAGCTGTGCAGGCTAATTGACTCTGGGACCCGTGACTTCAGCTTTTGTCCCCGGGCGTTCGCCCACCTGCTTTGCTAGAATGACCACTCTAAAACGTATCTTGGGTAAAACTGGCCGCAGCTTTTATTTAACCATATATATAAAACAGCACACAATGTAATCATAACAACCCACCACCCCGGGCCAATACATATCCATTGCCATGCGTTCTCCCGGGACCACGCCCACCACGCACCACCTGCCGCGCTCCAAGCAAGGCGACTTCCGTTCACCGGCCCCCCGCCTCGTCATAAGCAGGGGGGGGCCCTGCCTCCAGGCGTGGTCCCCCCTTTTCTTCCGGCAATCTGCTTGTCAGCCCGCGGCTGATCCCTTTACCCTAAGTCCTATTGGCCCGGGTACCCGCCACCGGCACCGAGCAGTGTCTACACTTGCTCGGAGCCCCCCAACCAGAAACAGTGCTTTAGCTGTGGCCCCTGTGCTTCTCTACCTGTGCCTCTATTGCTTCGATTATGTCATTAATAAACAAATCGTACCCGATGTCCGAAAGATGTATTTTATTGTCCCGATAGAAGCCTTCGCATTGCTCGTCTGCCCACTGATGGCGTATCTGATAACCCCCCAGGCGCCCCAACCAGGCCCCCAACTACCTATTGAGTTTCTTGCGACACCTTCCCCATAACTTGGTTTTTGCAAATTTTATCTGGGGAATAATGTCTGACCAACATAATCCCGCACCTGGGAACAATGTCTGCAACTCGCGCATATCCTTTTTTACTTCTTGCAACAGTTGCCTGCAAGTCCATGTTCCCAAATCGTTGCCTCCCAGGTGCACTATTAACATGTCTGGGGCTGCCAATTCTTCCCTCCTGACATGAAGCATAGGTAGTAGTTGCCGCCACCGCATCCCTCGCTTTTCCATCCATGTAACCTGTATTCCCCGCGGGGTCAAACCAAGATGCACGCCGTGCTTACGCTGCTGCGCCCTCTGCGCCGCCCAATGCATGAAGGAATGCCCCACGATCCAAACTTTTTTCTGCTAAGTGGACGATTCTGCAATAAAGAACAATTCCTGTTAGTTATCCATACCCTGTGAGCCTACTCTGTCCAGTCTCATGTATGCGTTAACCACTAATGAACGCCACCTTCCTATTTGCTGTATGGTCTCCGTAGCCAAACCTGCCTGCGCGGCACTTGTCGCTGCCCCTATCCGAAAGGAGTGGGTCCCAAAGTTCGCTGCGTTCCACCCCACCTTGGTTAACGCACGCTTAAATACCACCAAAAATTGATACCTTTTCAAAGGGACCCCGTTGTTATGTACTAACAGATGGTTCCCCTTTTTGGGGTGTACTGCCAAGAATGCTTCTAGATTAGCCAGCGGGCAGGTGACTTGGTTATCTAACCTGGTTAATGTCACCACAGCCCCTTTTCCTGATTGGTCTGTCTTGGACCAAGGTATCAATATTCTGAGTGTGTTTCCCAATATCTGCACATTCCACAGTAGCATCCCCGTATCACCCATATCTTCCTTAGATGCCGCCACTAGTTTGCCTATGCGCAGGGCCCCAAGAAACGCCAGCAAAAATGCCAGCTGAAATAACTGCGTTTCAAATTGTGAGTCACAAATCTCCCGTAGCGCATACCATATCTGAGCTAATAACTCGTGTGTAACTGGGTGTCTCCCGTCTTTCTTGTGCCCTAACTGCCTTCCCCAACCCTTCATTAGTCTTTTAACAAGAAATCCCTTGGTGGGATCGCCCCATCCTTGAGCATTTGTGAAGAAGGCCAGTCCTGCCAGCTGCTTTACCACGATGCCCCTCGACAGTCCGGACTCTTTGGCCCAAGTGATGTAGTCCACTACCAAGTCCTCCAGCACCGGACCGTTTGCCCAACCGCACTGATTAAGGAAGGCTCGCACTTTCCTGTATCCTCTGAAATACGCACCCCATGTAGCGGGCGCCACCAATCTCCGTAGCAAGTCTAGGGTGGTTGCAGTCCAATTGCCCATAAGTGTTCCGGTACTGGAGTCCCCTCCTAGTCTGCGTTGGGTACCTGTTTGCGAAAGAGAGACCATTTGGCGCGTGATAATGCATCCGCAATGCTGTTGTAATTCCAGGTACATGCCGCGCTTGAATGGTAGTGTTTAAGCGCAAGCTGCTCAGTATTATTTGTCTCAATAGGTTCGCGACCTTTGGGCATTTCTCCGTCTGCCTGTTGATGATGTATACTACGGCTTGATTGTCGCTCCAGAAAATTATGTGTTTGTTTTGTAATCTGGATCCCCATATGACCAATGCAACCCAAATTGGGAATAGCTCCAGGAACGTTATATTGCGTGTTGTACCTTCTTGCACCCATTCTGATGGCCATTGGGCAGCCACCCACGCGCCTTGGCAATACACTCCGAATCCCCCCCTCCCCCGAGGCATCCGATTGTATGTCCAGGTCATGATTCGACATTGGGGGCTCTTGCCATATGGATATTCCATTGAAGTCCTTCAAGAAACTTTTCCATATCGCTAGGTCGTCTTTTATTGCCTTTGTTATCCTTATGTAGTGATGTGGTTTCTGTACAGATGTAGTCACGGCCAATAGTCTCCTCAAGAAAACTCTGCCCATTGGGATCACCTTACAAGCAAAGTTAAAAGCACCCACTATCGATTGTACCTCCCGCAGCGTTAATTTTTTCACCTGCATTGCGGTTTCGATGAGGTTCCGCAGATTCTGTATCTTGTCCTCTGGAAGCCTGGATATCATTTTTTCCGAATCCAGTTCGATGCCCAAAAAACACAAGTTCGTCCCTGGCCCTTCGGTCTTGTCCATCGCTAAAGGGATGCTGAAATCCTTTGTCACTCCTTGGAAAGTCCTCAGTAGGCGAGTCGCTGCACCTGTCCCTTCCGGGCCAACGAACAAGAAGTCATCGAGGTAATGTATAATGTTGTCCAAACCTGCTTTCTCTGCTGTCACCCAATGGAGAAATGTGCTGAGCACCTCAAAGTAGGCGCATGAAACTGAGCATCCCATGGGCATGCACTTGTCGAAGTAGAATTGTCCTTGGAACTTGAAGCTCAGTAGCGGGAAGCTGTCTGGATGTACGGGCAACAGGCGAAACGCAGATTCTATGTCCGTTTTTGCCATTGCTGCCGACCTCCCACACCTCCTTAACAAGGATATAGCACTGTCAAATGATGCATACTGCACCGCACATGCCTCTCGTGGTATGTGGTCGTTTACGGATGCTCCTATTGGGAAGGACAGGTTTTGAATGAGTCTGTACTTGCCCGGTTCCTTCTTCGGTACAACCGCCAGCGGGGAAATCATCATCTCCTGGAAGGGGGGCATCTGGAAAGGGCCGGCAATTCTGCCCAACTCGATCTCCTTGTCCAGTTTGCTTCGGACGATGTCAGGGTGCCACGTTGTGGATGGCATATTGCCTGCTGTGTGGTTGCCGATGTTGCCTTGATAAGGGATCCTGAACCCTTCCTGGAAACCTGCTGAAATCTTCTTTGCTTCCTCTCTCCTCGGGTATTTATCGAGCCAATGCATCATGCGTTCTAATCTTATTGGCGGGGCAGCTTTTTGATAGTGCTGGGCTTCATTTTTCTTTTTTAGGAGAACTCCCACTCCCCGATTTTTTTGTGCACTTATTCGCCGGGTGCGGTGCGGAACAAATCAGGCATATGTGCTTGAATTTACATTTTTTGAAATTGCATGAAGCCTTGTTGTATCTCCAACACGCGCTGTTAGATGCACCTCCAGTTCCTGGGTAGCCTAGTCCAGACGTTGATGGCCTCGCAGCTGTTCGACTCCGTCCACCGGCATTGCTGGCTCTGTTGGTCATTTGCTTGAGCCAGAGGTTTACACCGGGCGTTCCCCAGGATAGCTGCGTATTCTCCTCCATTCGATCATGGAAACGCTCATCGTAATTCAACCAGGCCCATCCCTCGTACGCCCGGTACGCTTCTAGGATAGTGTCCCCATAGGTTAGCATGGGTCCACATTGTGACGGATCGTCTTTTGTGATGACGCTCATCATGCGGAAATATGCATGAGTCCAGTTCACGATATTGCGCTCAATTTTCTCGTTGTTGTCCGGTGGTGAGTCGCTGGTCTTAGCTCTCTTCCTGTCTCGCTGACCTCTCCTCCCTTCCATGAGTCGGAAGATGTCTATGTATTTTTTCTGCTTTATCCGCTTTCGCAACTTTCTTGGCACGCTTTCCCATAGTGGGATGCCCTTTGCTGCAGCTGCTGTTGCCTCCACTCCTTGGAGTGTCGCCGACGGATTCTAATTATTGTCATCCACGCTGTCCGTATCCGTAGAGGAGCTGCTTTCGCTGGAGCTGTACCTCCTCCTATGCTTCGCTTTTCCTTTCCTTTTAATCGCTTGCGCAGTTATGGGTGCCTGGGGGGGGGCTGTTGGGGTGGGCAACTTGTGCAGGTAACTCACCTCTGCTTATATCCTGCGTTGTATTTGCCCCTGCGTCGTCTTGGGAACGGTCTTCCAGAGCTGTCGTCTCTGCTGTCCTGTTCTCGGGATGGGTGCACTGTTCGTGGTATCGTGGTGATTCCTGAGTGATTTGCTGTGGTGGGTCAGCATGGGTCATCTCTACACTCGCCGTGCTGTTCTGTGGACCCCGAGAATCGCTGAGGGTGAGGTTCCCTGGAGGGGTGGTTAGCCCCGGCGGGGGGGGGGGGGGGGGGGGGGGGGGGGGGGTGTGGCGATCCCCTGGAAGCCCAGGCCAGTACCCCCATGGGAACATCTGGTATGGGTAGGCTGGCGGGATCCATTGTGGTTGGGTGTAGAGTCCTGGGATCTGCCCGGGTGGACTTACACCTGGGATGGAGTTGGGGGCTTGCATCCAAGGAGGGACGCCCCATGGGAAGGGAAACCCCGGGAAAGATGGGGTCATGCTGGTTAGCTGCTCGGGCGTCGGCAGGGTCGCGCCATGAACTTGAGGTGGGCCCTGGGGAGGGTCTCTAGGTGTTGCACGGCTTTCTCATTGGGGGGCCAGGGGGCCCTGTTCCCCCATCTGTTTTGTATGGGATCCCCTGCTGGTGTCTGGGATGGTGCCAGCTTCCGGAGCTGGGTCCTTGCCCACTGGATAGTGTGTGGCTGGAGCAGGCGGGGTAGGGTTCACCGGACCTGGAGTCAGGGGGGGTGGAGCCGGCGCCTGGGGTCGCGAGTTCCCTGTCCCCCGCTTTGACCTGAAGGGGGCTCCCCGTGAACCTTTTGTCGGTCGGACCCCGGATCGCGGTTTTGGACCCTTTCCAATCATGCGTGGGGATGGGTTACTCACAGTTTTTTGTGCCAGCAGCGAGGTATCCTGTGGGTCGGGGGGCTGGCCGTGCGGTCCTACGCCTGCTCTGGGGGTCCAGGGGCCTGGAGAAGGTCCAGGCGTTCCTGGGCTGGTACCGGCTGGGGTTCTGTGCTGGGTCTTGCTCATTCCGGCTGCCAGGTGGTGGTGCTGTGTCCTGTGTCCTGGTCCTGCTGCCTGCGGCTGGAGCCCAGTCTTTTTTTTTTTTTCTTTTGAGCCTTTGGCCACCGGAGTCCTTCTGAATATATATTTAAAAAAAATTTTTTTGTTTTGTTTTGCTGGCTGCCGCGTATCAATCGGGCCGATAGGACTGGGGGGCTGCGTGGTTCTCCGTGAAACGAGCCGACGGGGGTCCCAAAACGGCTCTCCTGCGAAAAGGGCCGGTTGCCACGATGCTCCGGCCCTTTAAACCCCGGCCGGCGTCATCGGCCTGAGCCGGCCTCCCCGATGACGCCGGCCGCAGGAATTCCCCAAAAGGGGTGGTGCTCCGGCGTCATCGGGGAATGCCCTGGAGGGGTGGCGTTTCCCGTCGGCGCCGCCCCTCCTTGCTGACGCTGCCCGGAACGCCCCCACCGGGGCTGTACTCTGCCCCGACGTCATCGGGACGTGCCGTGCTCTTGCGGCGTGTTCCAATGACGTCACGCGACGGCCCGCTGCCCTCCACGAGCCCAGGTAATTCGTGGGCTTCGATTATATATCGGGCCCACCCATTCCTGACTTTGGTTCTCTGTAGCCTTTACATAGGCCTGGTTCCTGCTTACAGGTTCATGGTGTGGCCTCCAGGACATGGTGGGACTTCATTTTTGGTAATACGTTTCTGATAGGAGGTTTCTGGGGAAAGTGCTTGGGCTCTGCTGGAACCAGCGATTCTGCACAGCCTGTTTCGTCTCTGTCAGTTTCCTCTTTCTGCAACAGCTGGGTCAGACAAGCTAAATGATTTCTAAAAACAAGGGTTACTCTTTCTTTCTTAACTTCTAAGCAAAAGTTGCAATTTAAACCTTTCTTTTAGCTCTCTCTCTACTATGTTTAGCAAAGCTACAAAAGGGTCTCTACAGTCAGTTCTTCCTAGCAGCATTCTTATTTCTTATAGCAACATAGAGTAGTTTTTCAATATCAGACACACAAAGAAACTTAAAGCATCCTATATCCATTATTCTCTATGTAATAGCAACACTCTAAGCATTTCTCACAATAGAGAGGCCAGGATGGAGGGAGATGTGAAGCAGAACACAAACAGTACAAGAAACTGTACTGAAATGTCTCAGCGACTGTCCAAGAATGCAGCCCGAGTCTAGGGATGATCCTGTACCACTTCAATAAAGGAATTGAAAAAGACTACAGGCATCTATCTCTTTTGTATTTCCTAACGGCTTTCATAGATCGCCTACCTTTGTGTTTTTTGGGACCTTCCCTTTTAAGGACTATGTCTTTTCTCCACTTCAATAAAGGAATTGAAAAAGACTACAGGCATCTATCTCTTTTGTATTTCCTAACGGCTTTCATAGATCGCCTACCTTTGTGCTTTTTGGGACCATTACAAGAACAGGCAGAGATCATAAGAGAACAGGACTGACTAAACCCCACCAGCCACACCCTGCCCACTCTACTAATGTGTCAGACAATTAATCAGTAGAATCTCTATCTGGTCAAGATCCTAAGCACTATGGTACATATTCTGGGTCAATGAGCTAGAAGGCTGGGAATATGCCCTAAGAAAAAATATTCTATTCTCCTACTGCTCCTCAGCCACCATCAACCAGGGAAGTCTCTGGGGCCGATGCAATACTTTGGCGCAGAAAGCGGGCACTGAACAGTTAGCGCCTGCTTTGTTAACGCACCCCCAGGCGCCCCCCTAGGAGAGCCATGCAAAATTTAAATTAGGGGATCGCATTTGGAAGGAGAGCCCGAGTGCGTCGGCCCGCTACCGGTTAGGAAAACCGATGCTGAGTTTATCAGCATCGATTTTCCTAAACACTGCACAGCCAGGATGTTCAGGAAACGAACGCTTCACAACGATATTAAGTAGGAGACAGTACAGAAAAGCAGTTTTTTCAGCTTTTCTGAACTGGTTTAAGGAGTGTTCAGCAATTAACGCCTGCTCCATGTTACGGTTCTGGCCGCGAGTGCCGTGCCCAGACCCTTACCTCCATGTTCCTAGACTCGTTCCCGCTCCTGGTGGCCTACTTCGTGGTCTGTTCGGCGGCGCCCCCGTGTCTTGCTACAGTTCCTGCCTGGTTCCAGTATCCGAGCCTTGCTACAGCCTTGCCCGCTGTCCTTGTCTGGTTCCAGTTCCTAGTCCAGCTCACCAGCCTGCCCGCTACAGTCTCAAGTTCCTATACTCGCCTAAGTCTAGCTCCCAGGGGGGCTCCAGCTTCCAGGGGTGAAACCTCACCTAAGTCCCAGCGGCAGGGCTCCTACGGGCTTCTCCCGGGGGAGCACCAGCTTCCAGGGTGAAGAGCATCATCTACGTCCTGCCTGACATCTGCCTCCCGGCCTGTGGTGTACCAAAGACAGTGAACACCTTTCCAAGTCTCCCCAGGTCGGCCCAAGGGTCCACTAAACTGAGACTCCATAACAGCTCCAGGCAGGTGTTAATTTCTGATCCTAAATGTGCATCCTAGACGCACATTTTGTTGTTTTTTTTTGCATTTGGAGGGAATGCCTAATAGCCTCAAGCACATGCATTTGCATGTGATTAGCGCTATTGGACTCACTCTGCATTGAACATGCATTGTATTAGTCGCTAATCCCCTTATTGCATAAAGGGATTAATTAGCGCCTATACAACCTGCGTCCAACTGCAGGTAATACAGTGCACTCGGCTGAGTGCACTGTATTGCATCGGCCCCTCTGAGTTTTACCCGGAAACTTTGGGATTTTCTACAAATCTCTGGGTCTTCAGGACTTGTAAGGGGTACACTTGTGGGGAGGAGGGTCCTAATATTTTTCAAATAAGGACCATGAGGAGAAGGGATGCCAGAGGTGCGAGAGCTGTCAACTTGGCACCTCTGCCTTACTTTCAATTGTGGAAGGGAGGGCGGATGCAAGGATGCTGATGGCCTCCCAACTTAACTTCTCTTAAGCAGAGGGAGAGAGTGGACGGCTGAGTGGCCAGATTTAAGCCTATTCTGGCAGCACTTAGCTTTGGACTCCTACCTCTGAAACCTAACCCCCTTTTCAAAAAAAGGTTTGGGTTTTACGCCCCCGTGTGGGAACTGCAAATGGTGGGCTCTAGCTGTTTATCACCATCAGGCACCATCTTAGGAGCGTGGAAGTTTAGTTGGATTTCCTGAAGGCTCTCTGTTTACTGTTTTAATTTTTCTATCTTAATGAAGGGAGAAGCTAGTGGATATTTTTTCCTTGAAGCCAGCTGGACAGATTGACTTATCTAGGCTGTGTTTACTCATTTTGTTTACTCAGGTTTTCAGATTTTTCCATTTAAGAACCTCGATACCACTTCACAGAGGATTGGAGCGTCCCTGTGCAAGGTTCTAGAACTCCTACTGGGTATAGACCTGTCGGTGACCAGATGAAGAGAAAGAAAAAAACAACTGAAGGTCAACTTATCAGTAATTATCTCCTCATTTTGGAGGCAAGGAAGTTTTTCCACTCTGTCTCTTATTTTCCCCTATTTTTGGAGTCAAACACTTTTGGTTTTTCCACCAGGAACTGAGCGCCTTTGGTACCATGGAATCAGTTTTCCTATTCTATTGGGAAGAGGCATCTTTCACCAGGGAAGAGCCTGAGGAGTGATCGTTTTCATCTAAGAAGACTATTCCTGTTCCTTACTAGAGGGAATAGGCTGAGAGTATTCCAGGACTGTGTTGGCTGCTGATTCAGGTGATTTACATTTGAGAGGGGAGTGTCCATCGATACTTCATAAGAAGATCTACAGTAGTTAAGAAGACTTATTACAATTTCAGAAAAGAAATTTCAGACCTATTAGTAAAAATTTGTAGCCTGCCATTATAATCATCTGTTATACCTGAAGATGGGTGGGTGGCCAATGTAACTCCGATATTTAAAAATGGCTGCAGGAGAGAACCGGGAAACTAAGGACTGGTACGCCTGACTTCAGTGCCAGGAAAAATCATAGAAACTATTATAAAGAATAAAATCACAGAACATAGATAGACATGATTTAATGGGACTCAGGCAGCAGGGATTTACCCAAGGGAAGTCTTGCTTTACAAATCTGCTTCATTTTTCTTAAGGCGTTTATAATCATGTGGACAAAGGTGAACCAGTAGATTTTCAGAAATCCCTCATGAGAGGTTTCTAAGAGAACTAAAAAGTCATGGGCTAGGAGGCAATGTCCTTTTGTGGATTGCAAGCTGGTTAAAAAAAAAGGAAATAGAGAGTGAGATTAAATGGTCTGTTTTCTCAGTGGAAAAGGGTAAACAGTGGAGTGCCTCAAGGATCTGTACTTGGACCGGTGCTTTTCAATATATTTATAAATGATCTGGAAAGGAATACGATGAGTGAGGTGATCAAATTTGCAGATGATACAAAATTATTCAGAGTAGTTAAATCACAAATGGATTGTGATAAATTGCAGGAGGACAGACAGAAAGATTAGGCCTCCAAATGGCAGATGAAATTTAATGTGGACAAGTGCAAGATGATGCATATAGGGAAAAATAACCCATGCTATAGTTACACAATGTTAGGTTTCATATTAGGATTTACCATCCAAGAAAGAGATCTGGGCGCCATAGTGGATAATACATTGAAATTGTCGGCTTAGTGTGCTGCGGCAATCAAAAAAGCAAACAATGTTAGGAATTATTAGGAAGGGAATGGCAAATAAAAAGGATTATGTCATAATGCTTCTGTATCCTCCATGGTGAGACTGCACTTGAATACTGTATACAATTCTGGTCGCCGCATCTCAAAAAAGATGTAATTGCAATGGAGAAGGTAGAGAGAAGGGCTACCAAAATGATAAAGGGGATGGAACAGCTCCCTTATGAGGAAAGACTAAAGAGGTTAGGGCTGTTCAGCTTGGAGAAGAGACGGCTGAGTAGGGATAGGATAGATGAGAGGACTAGAATGGATACATGTGAATCGGTTATTTACTCTTTCAGATAATAAAAGGACTAGGGGGCACTCCATGAAGTTAGCAAGTAGCAAATTTAAAACAAATGGGAGAAAATTATTTTTTAGTCAATGCACAATTAAGCTCTGGAATTTTTTGCCGGAGGATGTGGTTAGGGGAGTTAGTGTAGCTGTGTTTAAAAAAAAGATTTGAATAAGTTCCTGGAGGTGAAGTCCATAAAGTGCTATTAATAAAGTTGACTTAAGAATAGTCACTGCTTTTTACCAGCATTAGTAGCATGGATCTACTTAATGTTAGGGTACTTGTAAGGTACTTGTAACCTGGATTGACCATTGTTGTAAACAGAATGCTGGTTTTGATGGGCCCTTGGTCTGACCCAGTATGGCAAATTCTTATGTTCTTACTTCAGAAAGGTATGGCGATTGGGACTTACATTCTCATAGATAACTGAGACTAAATTCTAACATTCTACAATAGAGAAAAAACAGTGATAATTATGGGAATTTATAGGCAAATTGAATTATCTTCAATTTGAGTTATCTGGGAAGAGAAAGCCATCAAGTGTTACAAACTGAGCTTCCAGAGGAATTCAGAGACTTTGCTAAAAGAGTGAGGTCACAAGTTTATTAATCTTTCTGCTGTTCTATTTATTGATTTTGTTTGAAATACGAATTAAGTGCTGTAATTATTCTTCAGTCATCTACTCAACTATCAGTATGGAAGCTGAAAACCACTTCGCTTCTCAATGTGATTTTGGATGCAAAAGACTGTGATTGTTGCCAGTGCTGTTTACAGTAAATGGAAAAGGGATTGTGCTGGGATTAATACAAAAGGGCCTGGAGGTTAAGCCTTCCCCCACAGGGAGCCCTGGATCTCAGCAGTGTAATGCTATCTGTGGAGAGCCAGGAGCAGATAGGGTCCATCTCTTTTCCTATTTACCCCTAGGTGCAGTCTGAGGCAGGGACATTGCTCTGTATCTCAAAGATCCGGGGCATGGACCCATAAGTCCTTCCTTCTCCTCCCCCCAGGATTGGAGGGGGAAAGGGGATGCTTCTGGGAGGGATTTAGTTATCTGGCTAATGTAGCCGATTGTGAATTGTAACTGCCTAAGTTATCTGAAACTTGGCTGTCATCCTCTGACTTACGTTACTGCACTTAATCTGTCTCTCTATTTATTTTTGCAACAGACAAGGGAAGAAAAGAGCGGGGAAAGTGTGTTAGTATTTTATAAGTTCATTTCTAATGTCTACATAGGACAAACAGGTCAATCTCTAAGGAAAAGAATAAATGGATGTAAGTTTGACATTAGAAATGGCAACGTCCAGAAACCAACAGGCGAACATTTTAACCTTCCAGGAAATTCTCTGTCCAACCTTAAGGTTGCTATACTCTTACCGAGAAACTTCAAAGGAATACTCCAGTGTGAAACTGCTGATTTGGAACTCATAAAAAAATTTAATACTATCACCCTAGGTATTAACAGAGACAATGGCTTCATGACTCACTACAACTATCTTAAGTGTTCTCAGATCATTCTGTCTTTTCACACTTACCTCGGTTGTCAGTAGGCTATCCTATAATGCTACTAACACTCTGTCCACAGCATATCCTCCCTTATTCAATTACTTATTTTTGTTCTATATATAATTTGCCCATTTCCTGTACATCATTTCATGCATCTGATGAAGTGGGCTCTGTCTTCAAAAGCTCATATTTCAATAAATTTGTTAGACTATAAGGCAGCGGTTCTCAACCTGTGGGTCGCGACCCCGGCGGGGGTCAAATGACCAAAACACAGGGGTCGCCTAAAGCAGGGTCCCCAACCACCGGTCCGCGGACCAGTACCGGGCCGTTGGGGTTTTTTGCCGGTCCGCGGCGCCGCGGCTGCTGCGGGGAGGCGGGACGAAGCTGGAGACCTGCCTCCTCCAACCCCAAAAGGGAAGAGACATGGCCCAAAAAGCTAGCGCGTCGCGGTGAAGTATGTTGCTGGAGCCGCGCAGGCAGGAAGGAGGTGTATCAGCCGCTGCAGGTGCTCCTCCTACTTCCTTCCTGCCCGCCCTGCCCCGGAAGACAAATGTTGCCGGAGCCGCACGGGCAGGAAGGAGGAGGCGCGTCAGCTGCGTGGGTAGAAGAGGCGCTTCAGCCACGTGCAGAAGAGGAGCAGCGGGGCCGGGAAGACTAGGGCCGCTGCAGAGCCCATCCTGTGGCAACCCGTAAAGAAGAAGCCCAGAGGTGAGAGAGAGGTGTGTGCGAGTATGAGATGAGTTGAGAGATTGTGTGTGAGAGTGAGTTGAGAGACTGTGTTTGCAGAGACAGCATGTGAGAGCCTCTGTGTGTGTGAAAGAGACAGCATGTAAGAGTGAGAGCCTGTGCTTGAGCAAGGCAGCATGTGGTGGGGGTGTGAGAGAGCCTGTGTGTGAGACTCAGACAGCCTGTGCCAGTGAGAGACTGTGTGTATGAATGATTGCATGAGAGAGAGAGAGCATGTGACAGTGAGAGCCTGTGTGTGTATGTGTGTGTGAGAGAGAAATGCATGTGAGAATGAGAACCTGACTGTGTGTTTGAGGGAAGAAGACAGGTGGAGAGAAAAGAAATAGAAAAAAAGGCAATATAAAAGGAAATGGCAAAAAATTAGAAAGGGAAGCAGATGTAAAAAAAAAAATAAATTACTTTTTACTGATTGGCACATGTAATCTTTGGGAATGTGCAAGAGTAGCACTTTCTCTATGCGGATCTCACAATGTACGAGATCAACATGGAGGAAGTGGAAACCCACGGGGCCTGCACAGAGGAGGCAGCAGAATGGGCTTCAGTGCCAATAGCAGCAATCAGCGCCTCCCCAATAGCCACGTGGCAGCAGTGGCAGTAATTAGATTAATTGTTTGACTCAGCTGGAGGTGACAAAGTATGAAGGGGGATGTGAAATCAGCTTGATCTGGTGGAGAATTAGAATTGCTGTTACATATGAACTGTATTTGGCAAACATTAAAGGGAGCCAGGATAATCAATTGAAGCCTGCAGCTGAGGACTGATTCATTATGACTCATGTAGAAATTAGTCATTTTCCAGATTAGTCTGCATAACACAATTCTCAACATTCAGCATTATTTCTGCTGCATAGAGTTTTATCTGAGAGGCTCTGAAATTGTGAGGGAGCCAGTAAGAGTGAGAGCATGAGTGTGTATGAGAAAATCCAGGGGAGTAAGAGTGTGTGGGGGGGGGGGGGGGGAGAGAGTGTCTTAGAGCCTGAGAGTATATCAGTGTCTGTGAGAGTGAGAGGTTATGGTGGGTATAAGAGCATGAATGTGTATGTATGTGACAGTGTATGTGTGAGAGAGAATGGACATGTGAGAGTATGTGTGAGAGAGAGAGGATAACCTCCTAATCCTCGACAATATCAGGGTGACTGGAAATCAAGAGCTCCCATGTATGGACAGCAGGGGCTTTTAAAATCCTTATTAGTTTTAATTATTGTGTGTTATTTGATATATGTGCTGTTTTGAAATATTTTATTGGTGTTTGGGAAATTATAAAAATGTATATGATTTTAATTAATAGAAATTCTATTTATCAGTAATTTTAAAATATTCTTTTATTAGTATGGTTTTACTATTATAACTGATGCTTTATGTTTCTTAATTTGATTGTTTTATGAGGAATGGTGGTTCTGTTTATAAATGTCATAATAAATAAGTATGCACTAAAATCCAACCCCATCCATAACCCTGCCCCATATGACCAAAGCCCTGCCCTCACCCCGCCCTCGCCCCACCCCCACCCCGCCTTGCCGGGCCATGGAAAAATGTATTATTTTTTGGTTTGGGGTCACCGCAACATGAGGAACTGTATTGCGGGGTCACGGCATTAGAAAGGTTGAGAACCACTGCTATAAGGAGTCACCTGACTCCTGTCATTTTTTTGCTACATCAGACTAACATGGCTATCCCTCTGAAGAAAAATACTAGTTTCTCTTTTTGTGAAAAGCCTTTAATACATAACCTTATCACATACTCAGACCATATTCATCAGCAACAAAAGGAGCAGACTGTAATCTTATTGAAGCAGTTAACAAAACCATATCTATTGTCTTCTACAGCTCAATTCTTCTATGCTGACTTACAAATTAACAAATTTCCTATATACTGCAACTGCACAATTATCACAAAATCAGACACACCAGCCACACAAGCATTAAAGAAACAGCAAGACAGAAACTTCCCTTCAACAAGCATTCTAAACATTTCTAACAGCTCTGTTGTCTTATTATTGACCTTTAGAGATTCCCCAAATCATTAGATATTACCAACTACCTGAGGCCAGACATCCCAATTTTTAAACCAGTGCTGAGTTTGCAAATAAGAAGGTGCAATAAATGGAGTCAGCCAACCCCATTTTCTGTAAAACTCTGGCAGGAATCTCCAGACCTGCTGGAAAGGAAAATTAGGTACTGAATGTAAAGTCTGGGGGCATTCAATGGAAAGGAGGCTCTAGAATGAGGGTTCATGGGATGAGGGTGAAAGGGGGTAGACTCAGGATCAAATATTTCTTTACAGATAAAAGCAAGTTTGCTTACCGTAAGCGGTGTTTCTGTAGATAGCAGGATGAATTAGCCATGAGGGCTGGGAAGCGTCGCGATCTTGAGTAGGCGGAGTGTCCCCTAGCTGATCACAATTTTAGACTCTGTGTGTCTGCGCGGTGGTGTTCCCGTGCAGATCCCTCACCTCTTCAGTTTCTTTGCGGCCAAGAGAGAGGTAAGTCAAGAAGTTATGTCTGTCTCTTTGTGACTGTCTAGGGAGGAGGGAGGGAACACATGGCTAATTCATCCTGCTATCTACGGAAATACCGTTTACAGTAAGCAAACTTGCTTTTTTCCGTTGATAGCAGGGCTGAATTAGCCATGCTGTCTGGGAGTCCCAAGCTCCCGGGTTGTGTCCTTGTATATTTATTGCTTGTATGTTTGGACATCAACCCCTGAAGTGGTAGACAGTCTCCTGTTCATTTTAGTGATGATAAAACTGCTGTGCCTAGTGCTGCATTAGAGGTCGTTTGTTGTTGGAGGCAATAATGCGATGTGAAAGTATGAATGGACGACTATGTTGCTGCTTTGCAGATATCAATTAAAGGAACTTTGTTCAAGTGGGCAACTGATGCTGCGGTGGCACGGATTTGGTGCGCCTGAGGCTTTGTGGGTAGTTTAATGGAACTTTTATTGTAGCAAAAAAGTATGCATTGCGATAACCAACTGGCTATGGTCCTTTTTGAGACTGGTTGTCCAGGATCTTCGGGTTAAAGGAAAGGAACAGTTGAGAAGGCCTTGAAGTTGACTGAGTCCTTTTCTTATAGTAAACCAACGCTCTTTTACAGTCCAAAGTCTGTAAAAGTTTTTCACGCTCGTTATTATGTGGTTTTGGCATAAAAATAGGTAGAGTTATGGCTTGATTAAGATGAAAAAATGTTACCATCTTCGGCAGAAAGGAAGGGTGAGGACGAAAAGTCACCTTGTCATGGTGGAATTCAAGATAAGGAGATTAGTGAACCAAGGCCTGTAGTTCGCTGACCCTCCTTGCAGAAGTAATGGCAACGAGAAAGACTGTTTTCCATGTCATATATTTGAAGTGGCTAGAGTCTAATGGTTCGAAAGGCGGAAGCATTAGTTTTTCCAGCACTATATTTAAAACCCATGGAATTGGGGGCTTAGTCACCGGTGGGCGAATCTGGATCATTCCCTTCATGAATCTAGAAATCAATGGATGGTTAGACATTGGAAGGTTATTAAAAGGGTCATGGAAAGCTGCTATAGCACTGATATGAACTCATACCAAAGTGGTAGCTAATCCTGCTTCGTAGAGTGTGTACAAATATTGCAGTAATTGAGTGGCCGTGGATGAGAAAGGATTTATGTTCTTTGGAGTACACCAGTCTAAGTACCGCTGCCGCTTTCCTTTGTAGTTATGTCTGGTTGAAGGTTTCCGTGATGCAATAAGGATATCTTCTAATTGAGAGGATAAACCTAAGGGAGTTAGTATTTGCCTTTCAATCTCCATGCTGTGAGATGAAGGGATTGGTTCATGGGGTGAAGTAATGAGTCCCCTTCCTGTGTCAGAAGATGTGGAAGATTTTGTAGCGTTATTGGTGGATGAATGGAAAGTTTCACCAGATATGCGTACCAGGGGTGTCTCGGCCACGCTGGGGCTATTAATATCATGTCTGATACATCTGGGATGCATTTCTGAATCGTTCGAGATATGAGTGGAATGGGTGGATAGGCGTACATCAAGCCTGGCGTCCATGGAATGAGAAAGGCATCTGGAGCAATCCTTTGATTGCTGGGATAGATTGAGCAAAAGGTTTGGACTTGTCTGTTTGCTTCCGTGGCAAAGAGGTCTATTCTGGGAAACCCCCACTGTTGAAGATGTTTTGCGCCACCTCTGGATTTAAGGTCCATTCGTGTGGATGAAAAATCCGACTGAGACGGTCTGTTTATTTAAAATATGGCTACCTGGTTGTCTGTATATACCATGAGGCTTGATCCCCTTATCTGATCCGAGAACGTTTGAAGTGCCATCCAAATGGCTCGTAGTTTCAGGAGATTGATCTGGTATGTAGATTCCTGAGGGGTCCAGAGACCTTGAGTTTTCAGTTCACCCAGATGTGCCCCCCAACCCTTGTTGGAGGCATCCGTAGTCAGCGTTATCTGATGAGGTGGTAAACGGAATGGAGCTCCCGAGGAAAGGTTTTTGGAAAGGAGCCACCATCGAATGTCCTCTTTCATTGCATTCGTAATTTGAATTCTGGTGCTGAGTGGTTGTATGAATTGAGACCACTGAGTCTTTAAACCCCATTGTAAGCGGCACATGTGAACTCTGGTGTGAGGAACCACATAGATCGCTGCTGCCATATGACCCAGAAGTTGGAGAACCTGGCGTGCAGATGTCCGGTTTCTGTGAAACAGGTTGTGAGCCAATGATTGTATGTTCTGCATCCTGTCTGGAGGAAGGTACGCTCTCTGTTCGACCATGTTTATGAGAGCGCCTATGAACTGAAGTATCTGAGTAGGTTGTAGGTGAGACTTCTCGAAATTGATAAGAAATCTCAACCTCTGAAGGCATTCGATAGTGCGTAACGTATGATCTCTCAGTGTAGACTGATCCGATGCTACTATTAACCAGTCATCCAGATAGGGAAAAATTTGGATCGACAGTTTCCTTAGGTGAGCCACCACCACTGCTAGACATTTGGTGAATACCCTTGGGGCTGAAGATAGGCCAAATGGGAGTACCTTCTATTGGTAAAGCAAATGTTGCTTACCTGTAACAGGTGTTCTCACAGGACAGCAGGATGTTAGTCCTCACATATGGGTGACATCATCAGGATGGAGCCCAATCACGGAAAACTTCTGTCAAAGTTTCCAGAACTTTGACCGGCCCCTATTGGGCGTGCCCAGCATGGCACTAACCCTGCAGCCAGCAGGGATCCCCCTTCAGTCTTATTTGAAAGCTACAGGCAGTGCCGAAAAATAAAATAACAAACTTTACGAACCCAACACCGTGGGGTGGCAGGTGGGTTTCGTGAGGACTAACATCCTGTTGTCCTGTGAGAACACCTGTTACAGGTAAGCAACATTTGCTTTCTCACAGGACAATCAGGATGGTAGTCCTCACATATGGGTGAGTACCGAGCTGAAGTTGTCCAAACATGCACCAAATGTTCCCAAAGGCATGCAACAGGCACAACAACTGGGGTAGAATTTGGACGAGGGCATCCTGAACCCCACCGGGCAGGCGGAGTGTTGGTACATCACGTTGTAAAGAGGTTACGAAGGACAGACTGGCCGAAGATGGAATCTTGTCTTCCGGCTTTGTCCAAGCAATAGTGAGCTGCAAAAGTGTGGAGAGAACTCCAAGTGGCAGCCCTACAAATGTCAGGAAGCGGCACCGATCGTAGGTGTGCTACTGAAGTCGCCATGGCCCTCACAGAGTTGCTTTAACACGGTCTTGGAATGGAATGCCTGCTTGCTGATAGCAGAAGGTTATGCTGTCCGCCAACCAGGAGGAGAGAGTCTGCTTACCCACAGGCTTCTCTAACTTGTTAAGGTGGAAAGAGACAAACAATTGAGTGTTTTCAATTTGGGCAGCTGTACAGTTTAGGTAAAATGCTAGAGTCCGTTTACAGTCAAGGGTATACAGAGCGTGTTCTCCTGGGTTGGCATGGGGCCTGGGAAAAAAGGTAGGTAGTATGATGGATTAAGATGAAAATCCGAAACTACCTTAGGTAAGAATTTCGGGTGAGTGCAGAGTACCGCCCGGTCCTGCAGAAGTTTAGTGTAAGGCGGATAGGTAACTAGAGCCTGCAATTCACTAACTCTGCGAGCTGAAGTGATAGCCAAAAGGAAAATCACTTTCCACGTGAGATATCTAAGGTCACAAGAGTGAAGAGGCTCGAAAGGTAGTTTCATGAGCCGACCCAGAACAAGATTAAGGTCCCAAGAAGGGGCCGGAGGACGTAATGGAGGCTTGATGTGGAGCAAGCCCTTCAAAAAACGGGTTACAAAGGGGTGTACTGATATAGAGACATCCCCGACACCTTTATGGAAGGCGGCTACCGCACTGACATGCATTCTAATGGAGGAAGTCTTAAGACCTGACTCTGATAGATGCCAGAGATAATTCAGAAATTTTGGGATTGGACAGGAAAAGGGGTCAAAGGACTGAGAAGAGCCCCATGATGTGAACCTTTTCCATTTGTAAGAGTAAGCTTTTCTCGTGGAAGGCTTCCGTGAAGCGATCAAGACACAGAAACTGGCTCAGAAAGGTTAAGTGGCTGAAGGATTAACCTTTCAACATCCATGCCGTCAGGGACAAGGCTTGAAGATTGGGATGTCGTAAGCACCCGTCGTTTTGAGTGATCAGAAGCGGGTCCTTTCCCAAGGGAATGTGCCTGCGGATGGAGAGGTCCTGAAGTATTGGAAACCACACTTGGCGTGGCCAGTAAGATGCTATCAGGATCATGGTTCCCTTGTCCTGACGTAACTTCACGAGAGTCTTCGAGAGAAGAGGAAATGGAGGGAATGCATAGAGCAGACCCGTTGCCCAAGAGAGGGAGAATGCATCTCTGGGTTGAGAGTGTTTGCTGCGAATGAGAGAGCAGTAGTTCTCCACTTTGCGGTTTTGTGGGGATGCAAAGAGGTCTATCAGAGGAGATCCCCATTGTTGGAAGATGCATTTCGCTACCGAGGGGTTGAGAGACCACTCGTACAGTTGAAAGATGTGACTTAGCTTGTCTGCCAGCACATTGTCCACTCCCGGCAACCAGGTGGCCCTGAGGTACATCGATTGGGAGAGAGCTTCCAACCAAATCTGCGCAGCTTTCTGACACAGAAGGAAGGAGCCCATGCCTCCTTGTTTGTTGATGTACCACATCACCACCTGGTTGTCCGTCTGAATCAGGATGGCTTGATTTGAGAGCTGATCCTGAAAGGCCCTGAGAGTGTATCTGATTGCTCAAAGTTCCAGGAAATTTATTTGGTGTTTGGCTTCCTCTGGAGACCAAGAACCTTGTGTCTGCAGATTGGATACATGGGCTCCCCACCCGAGGTTGGAAGCATCGGTGGTGAGAATGATTTGAGGATTTGGAACCTGGAAGGGCAATCCCTGGAGGAGATTGGTCTGATTTTTCCACCAGGCGAGCAACAGATGGAGTGAGTCGGTGATGCGGACAATGGCCGACAGAGGCTGAATAGCTTGAGTCCATTGAGACCTCAGAGTCCAGTGCATGAGTCTCATGGCCAAGCGGGCCATTGGTGTGACATGGACTGAGGACACCATGTGTCCCAGGAGGACAAGAAATTGGCGTGCAGTCGCGGAGTGCTGAGACTGCAGCTGGTGAGCAAGGGACGCAAGAGTCAGTGCTCGTTGTTGAGGTAGGAAAGCCTTTGCCTGTAAGGTGTCCAAGTCTGCCCCAATGAACGATAAGGTTTGAGATGGGACTAAGTAGGATTTTTCGTAGTTGACGAGAAATCCTAAGTAAATTAGAGTGTGTAAGGTTAGATTGAGGGACGACAGAGCAGCTTGCTGAGTGGGAGCCCTGATTAACCAATCGTCCAGGTAGGGGTAGACGTGAACACCTTTGTTCTGAAGAAGGCTGTGACAACTATGAGGCATTTGGCAAAGACTCGTGACACAGATGCTAGGCCGAATGGGAGCACTCAATATTGATAGTGCTTGGGGCCTACTAGAAACCTTAGGTACTTGCGATGAGCTGGAGTTATCGCAATGTGGGTGTATGCGTCCTGAGATCCAGAGAGCAGAGCCAGTCTCCTCTTTGTAGAAGAGGTAGAAGCGATCCCAAGGTGACCATCTTGAACTTTTCTCATTGGAGGTACTTGAGGGCCTGTAAGTCTAGAATAGGACGGACACCTCCCGATTTTTTGGGAATTAAGAAATACCGGGAATAGAACCCTAGGCCTTGCTGAGAGTATGGAATGGGTTCTATCACTCTTGACTGGAGAAGGAGGGAAACCTCTTGCTCCAGAAGAATGGAGTGGTCAGATGTTCTCCACGTCTGTAGAGGTAGGGAGTCCGGTGGTAGGGCGAGAAAGTTCAGATGGTAACCCTGAGCAATGATTGCTAATACCCATTGATCAGATGTGATTGTATGCCACATGTTGTGGAAGTGGCACAATCGATCTCCTACTGGAATGTTCGACAGAGGGATCCGGCTGCTGCTCTCTAAATGGAAGTAAAAAACCTGAAGCAGGTCCCAGTTGAGGAGCTGCATGTGGTTTTTGTTTTTGGGCTTGACGAGACTGTGGTTTTTGATAAGGTCTCGTGGCACGGGTTCTGGATGGTGGCGGGTAAGACTTCTTCGGGCGGAAGAATGACTTCTTTGAGTCCTTTCTGTAGGGCTGTTTGGAGGAGAAGACAGAAGGCATCAAAGAGAGCTGTCTTAGGGTCTCATGATGGTCTTTTAATTCTGCTACTGTCCATTGAATCTGTTCACCAAACAGATTATCTCCGATACAAGGCAGGTCAGATAACCAGTCTTGTACTTCTGGGCGAAGGTCAGAAGACTTGAGCCAGACCCACCAACTCGCCAAAATGGCAGCTGCAGACACTCTGGTAGAGGTGTAAAAAATGTCATAAGATGTTCTAATCTCATGCTTGCCTGCCTCAAAACCCTTGCTGACTAGGGCTTGTAATTGTTCTTGAAATTGCTGAGGCAGGGAGTCTGAGAAGTCTTGTATCTGCTTAAAAATGACCCTGTTATATTGGGTCATATAAAGCTGGTAGGCTGCAATTCGGGAGATGAGCACGGCCCCTTGAAATACTCGGGGACCAATGTTATCTAGGAACTTCTGTTCCTTTCACCGAGTGGTGATCAAGCTGAGATTTTTGAAAACCTGGGGCTGATTGTACCAGATAGGTAGTGTCAGCTTTTCTATGTACTGAAGCAACTGATCCAGGATGTTCCCAGTTCTTCTTAAGAAGATCAAGAAGGACCTGATGAATGGGAATAGAGGTGATCACTTTGGGGGCATCCAGGAATTGGAGCAATTCCATCATCTGGTGCCTATTATCCTGTTCAGTCTGCAATTGGAAGGGAACCAATTCAGACATTTCCTTCACAAAATTTATAAAAGAGAGGTCCTCTGGAGGAGAACGCTTCCTGCTCTCAGTGGGTGAAGTTGGTGAAGGTAAATCATCGGTGTCTGTTGAAGTGTCATCACCCCAGGTGTTGTAAGGGTCAGCATCTGTTCCTCTAGGAAGTAGAGGGAGACAGGGTGGTTGAAGACCTGAAGGCCCCGGTCTAGGCTCCGAAGGAATCGGAGGAATTATCGGAGGCGCCGATGATGGCATCGAAGGCACCGACGCAGGCATCAAGGGCATCGATGGATGGCTCGGTGGCGCCGATGGACGTATCGGCACAAATGGATGGCTCGGTGGTGAGGGACATATCGGCATCGATGGCTGAGGCAGAACTCACGATGGAGGGATGCAAAACAATGTTTCTCCTCCCGATGATGCAGTCAGTGGGGAGGGCATCGGAGCCATCGGAGACCCTGGAACCATCGGAGGAAAAACGAACATGAGCGCTTCCATCCTGAAAAGCAGCAGTACTAGCACTGCCGGAATCGGGTTGATGATCGGTTCCACAAACTGTGCCGGTGTCTGTGCTGGAGGAACCTGAAGATGTTGCATCGCCTTGTCGATGGCCTCCTGAACCATCCGGTCCAGTTCTTCTCGGAGACCTGAAGCAAGCAGCCCCGGCTCCGGTACAGAAGAAGGAGGCAGAGGCATAGCTGGAGGGACCACCATTAAAGGCGGAGTCGTGGCTCCCGATCCCCGATCAGATGAGGGTTGCCTCGGTGACTCAGTCGCAGGAATGGTCGGTGCCTTTCCTGGACGGGGTGGCTCGGACGATGGCGAGGTCGATGGCGAGGTCGATGTTTTCGCTCCCTCGATGATCCGAGTCTCACGGTGTCGATGGCGATGTTTCTCCCTGCGATCCCCTCGATCCTGAGGGGGAGTGGAGGGTGTCGATGGCCGAGAAGTCGTCGATGGCGGTCGGTCACCGGTTGATGCTGGGGCGAAGTTGACGGTGCCGGTTCCGACGACGTTGATACAATGGACAGAGTCGGGGTTTGAGCACGGAAGAGAAGTTCCATCTTCTCCATTCTGGCCTTGCGACCCTTCGGTGTCATTAGGGCACATTTGGTACAAGTCAAGACATTGTGCTCGCGTCCTAGGCACATTGCACAGACTTTATGGGGGTCTGTGATCGACATGGTGTGGTTACAGTCCGGGCACCGACGAAACCCAGACGCCATGGCAAAAAATCAAGCCATGGTACGGTCGAAGGCCAGTAGGCCGCAAGGGCCAAACTCGACGGTAATCGACGGAAAAACGGTTAAAAACTTACCGGTGTACCGCGGACTGAGAAAAGTTAGAGGAGGGACCTCTGTGGGGCAAATAACTTTTAGTAATTCCATGAGGAAAATTCCTGTCAGGAATCTCTTCAGAGCTCCTTTACCGCGAGGCTACTGCTGCGCGGAAAAAAGAAGACTGAAGGGAGACCTCTGCTGGCTGCAGGGTTAGTGCCATGCTGGGCATGCCCAGTAGGGGCCAGTCAAAGTTCTGGAAACTTTGACAGAAGTTTTCCTTGATTGGGCTCCATCCTGATGATGTCACCCATATGTGAGGACTACCATCCTGCTTGTCCTGTGAGAATGTATATTCTGAACCTGGAAACATAGGTAACGCCACGAAGATGGGTGGATTGGTATATGGGAATATGCATCCTTCAGGTCGATGGAACATAGCCAATCGTTGTGCTGAATCAGCGGTAGGATATTTTTGAGAGAAGTCATTTTGAATTTCTCTCTCTGTATGTGTTTGTTGAGTAGTCGAAGATCTAGAATGGGTCGTAGGCCCCCTGACTTCTTTGGAATGAGGAAATATTGGGAATAAAACCCTTGGTGAGGAGGTAGGAGGAGAAAGCTAGGAGGTAGGAGGAGAAAGCTATCTTTATTACCTGCACAGCTTGCCCGGGGGTAAGCGGTGGCTTGCCCCAACGGAACTTTAACAACTTTGCTGTTTCGCTGTTTGCTGGACGAGGGGCGCTTCCTGCTTCCGGGAGGAGGCGGGACCCGGACTCTTACCCATAAAAGTTAGTTCGTGGCTGAGCTCCACCGAGGTGAGGAGAAAGCTATCTTTATTACCTGCACAGCTTGCCCGGGGGTAAGCGGTGGCTTGCCCCAACGGAACTTTAACAACTTTGCTGTTTCGCTGTTTGCTGGACGAGGGGCGCTTCCTGCTTCCGGGAGGAGGCGGGACCCGGACTCTTACCCATAAAAGTTAGTTCGTGGCTGAGCTCCACCGAGGTAGGAGGAGAAAGCTATCTTTATTACCTGCACAGCTTGCCCGGGGGTAAGCGGTGGCTTGCCCCAACGGAACTTTAACAACTTTGCTGTTTCGCTGTCTGCTGGACGAGGGGCGCTTCCTGCTTCCGGGAGGAGGCGGGACCCGGACTCTTACCCATAAAAGTTAGTTCGTGGCTGAGCTCCACCGAGGTAGGAGGAGAAAGCTATCTTTATTACCTGCACAGCTTGCCCGGGGGTAAGCGGTGGCTTGCCCCAACGGAACTTTAACAACTTTGCTGTTTCGCTGTTTGCTGGACGAGGGGCGCTTCCTGCTTCCGGGAGGAGGCGGGACCCGGACTCTTCCTTATAAATATCTACATTACAGCGGCGCGCAGCAGAGCCGGCGCGTTGCTAAAGCCGCGCGCGCTCAAGGGGCGCGCGCATTAAGGCTTTGCCGGGCTTCGCCGGACTTGCCGGATTGCTGGACTTAGCCCTAAGATGTCTTAAATGTGGAACTTAGCGGACGTTCTCCTATCTTCAAGAAGTGTTTATTCTTGTTTAATATATATTTATGCAACTTCCATTACTTATTCTGCCCTAGGTATTGTTATTCTACCGTTGATATGCCACACACTAAAAGGAAGGCTAAGACACGGCCTCCTAGTGATGTGATTAACACAGAGGGTGGGCAGAAAACAGTTCTGGAATGGCTCGATCCCCAAATTCTCCCAGGAGGGCTGGCCGCTGTAGGAGAGTCACTGGAACGGGGTGCTGCTCCTCTGGCCATTGAGGCATCTATAAGCTCGGGAGCTCCGACACCACCACCTCCTCCTGCTAGAGAGGGTGTAGCAACCCCAATACAGGCAGGAGTTTGTCAAATAGACATATTTAATTCACCAGAGGCAGAGAATGGAATAGTTCAGTCTAATGGTATATCAGAAATGGAAAAGATATTTAGACCTCAAGGTAGTTTCTTGCAAAGTCCCCCTAAGGAGTATAGTACACCCAAAGAGGATAAAAGTGATAAAGATAAGAAAGAAGGTATCAAAGTAGTTATTGACCATGAGAAAGTTTTAAAAAAACCGACATGTATTACACTGGAAACATTATGGAATTGTATGGTAAAACTTGATTCTTCAATTAATAGATTAACAGAAGTAGTAATGCAGACATCTACTTCATCAGTATCAAATACTGCTGAACTTCAACAACAAAAAAAGGATTTAAGTGTATTAGAAAAAAGAGTATTACAAACTGAAAAAATTCAAACTCAACAGATAGTATCTGGAGAGGATGTGAATAAAAGATTGGAGGTTTTAGAAAACACCGTGAGATCTTTAAACTTACGGGTCAATAACTTTCCAATAATAAGAAAAATGAACCCCATTGAACTATTCAGGGCTTATTTGATACAAATTTTAAAAATTCCCGAGAAATGCCTCCCTGTCATCATAAAGGCATATTACCTAGGTGGGAAAATGAGAAAAATGAATAAATTAGACCAGAACCAGAAACAAGAAGCAGATAAAGAACAGGAAGAGGTTAGTAACTCTATAGATTTGACAGAACTATTACAAAAATCTCAAGATGAGATTGTAATAAAATCCAGAGGGTTACTATTAGTACAGTTGGCTTTTTCCACTGATAAAGATCTTGTAATGAGATCCTTTTTCCAAAATAGGTCAAGTACCTATTATGGAGAAAAAATCTGGATATTTCCAGATTTGATAAAGATAACCCAGATTAGGAGAAAGAATTTCTTACAATACAGGGGAAAAGTCTTGGAGAAAGGAGGATATTTCAATTTGAAATATCCGTGCAGATGCATCATTAAACTTAATGGTAACAACTATTCATTCACGGATCCTGTGGGATTAAAGGATCTATTGGCAATGTAATGATCGGATTAAGAAATATATTGGGATTGAATGCATAAGTTTCATGGTATGTTGTTTGTTTTTCCCTTTATTCCGTTCACTTAAGGAGAAGACACTTCTATTTGCCTTAATTAAGTCCTATAAAAGCCAGGAAATATTGTTTTTTAAATAAATAATGTTTTTTTTTCAGTTTTTTTTCTTTTTTTTTTCCTATTTTTCTGACCAGTTAGGACTGTATTTCCGATTGTAATGTTAAATTTGTTGTAATTTTCATTGAAAATAAAACAGAGAATTCAAAAAAAAAAAAAACCCTTGGTGATGTTGATGAAGGGGGATGATCTGTATAGATTGTAACCGTTTTTTATAATGTTGAGTACCCACTGATCTGAAATGATGGATTCCCAATTGTGGAGAAAAAATTGAATTTGTCCTCCTATGAATACCGGTAGTGGTGGTGGCTGTATTAATTTCAAAAAGAGGAAGCTTGTTTTTGTTGAGGGGCTGGCATTTATTTTATTTGTCTTTGTTGTCTGGCACGACCCTAGAAACAGGTGGAACTGTGTTTCTTGGTGGGACATATGGTTGAGGTGTCTACTGTGAATATGGCCGATGGTATTACTCCAGACCATACAGTCGACGGTAGGGATAAAATCGATGTTGCGATTTCTGAGATTCTGCAGGAGTGGTAAGAGATAATACAGCTGCGCTTTGTTCCTTCAAATGAGAGACTATATCCCCAAACTTATCCCCAAAGAGATTTTCACCCATGTATGGGATATCGGCTAGCTTCTCATGTACATCGGTCCAAATTGCGCTGGCTCTGAGCCAAGCCATATGCTTGGCCACTATAACCAAAGCAGACGCTCTTGCTGAAGATTCAAAAGACTTGTAAATAGAGCGCAGTAAATGCCTGAGTCCTTCTTCCATATCTAAGAAAGATTGGTGGGGTGTATTGTCCTCCGATAGACATAGTGGATGCAGCTTTTGGAGTGATTCGAAGATGTACTGTGTAGTGTAGAAGTGATGATGCTGAATTCTGTTCATGAGCATGGAGGAGTGATAAATCTTCTTCCCAAAGTCATCTAGGCATTTATTCTCTCTGCCTGGTGGTGTGTTTGAATGTAATTTATTATGTTTAGCTTTGGATAAGGCCGATTCCACCACAATAGATTGGTGGGGAAGTTGGGCAGACTCGTAAATTGATGAATTATGCATCTTGTATTTAATGTCAATTTTCCTTGAAGTAGCCGATGTTGAGAAAGGAGTTTTCCAGATTTTGAATAATAGATTCTCTAATACAGAGTGAGGAGGAAGAGCAGTGGGCTCAGGAGGAGAATCAAATATTTTTAATATTCCGAACATTTCAGCTCTGGGGTCAGGTATCCTTCCTGTTTCTACCTGGAGAAGACTACAGACTTTCTCAATAAATTTAGCATAGGTCAAGTCCTCCGGAGGAGAATACAGTTCAGGTAGGCCTTCCTGAGGATCAGATGGCAACCCTGTTGAAGAATTCACAGAATGAATTGATTTGGAGAACCTGGACTAGTAGGTTGGGTTGGTTTGACTGGTTCCAAAGGTGCCACACCTGGAGGCGAGATAGGAGAACCCTCTGGAGAATGCTGTGGTGGTAATTCTTTCGTTTTTTCCAGTTCTTGGAAAAAGGAACTGAGAATATCTGAGATTTTCGTCATAGTAGATGCTGCCAAAGTACCTTGTGGAGGAATATGTAATTTTTGCTTTGGGGTTTTTGTTGGAATTGCTGCAAGAAAATATGCTCAGGTGCTTTCCCCATGTGTTGACCCTGAGGAGGTATACAAGCAAAGGGCAAATATGTTTTGTTAATGGAATTTGCAAGGAAGGAGAGCATCTCTTCTCTCTAGAAACCGATGAGAGACTGGACAAATAACTGTCACTAGGAGGAGAACGGCCTGATGATAAAGATTCAGATGCCGAGAATCCTTCAATGTCTACATCAGAAGTTATGGAGATCCTGGATGAGCTTGTAGATCTTACTATCTGTTTGCCAGAAGCTGTATGATGTAACTTATGGCAATGTTTGCCCAATGCACTGCGTTCTGGTGATTGCAGGTGCAATCTTTACGCCATGCGCCCTAGGAGCGTCGTGCAATGATCTGTGCTCCATAGGTGCGCCGTGCGACAGGCCATGCGCTGTAGGTTGCGCTGTAGGTGCTCCATGCGTCGTAGCTGCTCTGTGCGCCGTATGTGCTCCGTGCGCCGTATGGCGCTTCGAGGATGCATCGTCACGCCAGTGCGCCATGGACGCACCATGTAACTTGAATGCTTCGTGCTTTGCTTGTGCTCGCCTCGTTTTGAAGCGTCGTGTTTCCTTTTCAACGACGCTGACGGCGCAGGCTCCGCAGACGTACTTGCCGGTACTTGGCGCCGAAGTTCCTCTGCTGGATCCCTGGCTTCCGAACGAGGCCTGAAGGGTGTGTGAGATCCTAGCCTAGAACTTTTAGTGGGTCTTCCAAGTCCTGCTGGTCCCAGCGAGGACGCCTGCTTTGGATGGGCCTTACCCGACTTCGCCAGTCCCAGCGAAGAATGGACAGAGGATGGTGGGGCCAAAGTGCCCGTACGGAGCCTCTCCATCTTTGCGGCCCGGTGTTGCTGGGCCCGCGGAGACATCCTCCCGCAGTCCCGACACGATTTCTGATCATGGTTCGGGCCCAAACAGATGTAGCAATAATTATGTTCATCAGTGAAGGACATAATTTTGCCACACTGACAATATTTAAACCCAGAAGGCTTCGGAGCCATCTGTGATGAGAATTTGTGTGAAAAAAACGTGAAAAATTCGACAAAGAAAAATGCAGTCAGGCAAAAATTTGCTAGGAGAAAAATCCCCGCGTGCGAACGGCTCGTGGAAAATAAGAAACTGAAGAGGTGAGGGAACCACGTGGGAACACCACTGTGCAGACCCACAGAGTCTAAAACTCTGTGATCAGCTAGGGTAAACTCCGCCTACTCGGGATCGCAACACTTCCCAGACAGCATGGGTAATTCAGCCCTGCTATCGACGGGAAATGTTATGGATGCATTGAACGGCCTCCCAGTGGAGGTAGAGGAGACACAAACAGTATCTGAATTCAAAAAAGCATGGGATAAATACAGGGGATCTCTGATGGAGTGATGGGAATTGTAAAGCTATATTTGTTGGGTGGATGGGCAGACTGCTAAGCTATATGGTCTTTTTCTACCATTATATTTCTCTATGTTTGCTTTGTTCTGCCATGCGACATTTCCTAGCTAAGTGTCCTACATTTTTATAGAAAAAAGAAATACCATGAAACTTATTTTTCAATGACTGAGTTTTAGGGACAGGACTGTCCTGTCATGGATGAATAATGTGGCTACATCTCCAGTCTCTCTCTCAACTTGATTTTTCTCACCCCTCTTCCCTGTTGTTTCTATAACTGCAGTGGGTTTCCTATCACGCTTCTCTTTATTATGAGAGGGTACTGATGTTGGGGAGATTACAACTGGATATCGGCTTTCAAGTATATGGTGGATAGGTCTGTTATCTGGAACTAATAAGGCTCCTCGAAGACCTGAGATTTTGGAGGTCTCCCTTTGTGCTAGTTAGAATTTATCCTCATTTTCTTTGAGTAATTGAGTTCATTTTAATTTATCAGATGTATAGGTGTCTCTCTTTATACTGTTCATAGATTCTTGCATTGTAACTGAAAATGATTGGTCTCAGACTTTCTCAATTTCTTGTCTCTGGGTGTTAAGACTTCATTACCTCTCTCCGTGTGTCGGGGGTTAGGCCAGGCTGCCTCGGGGCTTGCGGTGTGTCGGTCTCCAGTTCAGCCTGATCGGGACCGACGTCGCAGGCCTTGCCCGTGCGCGGTGTGCGCACGTCGGTGACATCATCAAGCGTTTGTTCGCATGCCAAGGGGGGTTTGGTGGTGATTGGTGCAGAGAGTCAGCGTGGGACAGAGAGCATTCCTCAGCTGTTAAAGTTAACAGCTGAGGAATATAAACAGTGTCGCTGAGTGTTCTGGTTGCCTTGGCAACGATCATCAATGGAGAAAGACTGGTATTTATTGATCTCCCGTCTGTTGCCTTTGTTATTTTAATTAATTATTTTAATGCTAGTTAATTTTTTAATTCTGAATGTTTAGAGTATTTATTTACTAATTACTTCATTAATTAGTAATTTGTGTATTTAAATACACTTCTGTTCTGAGGCTAGCATTTGCTGTGACTACAGATCTCCGTTTGTTTTTTGAATGTACTTTGTTCTGAAGTTAATATTTTTATGTGACAGCTACAGACTTCAGTCAGATTTTGTTTTGTTTTTTAATCTTTTGCCTCATCTGACTGTCCTGGTTGAACTTCCTATTTCAGTGAAATTAAAGTCATTTATAATTGAATTGTTTCCTGTTTTAAACCGCCTATCAGCTGATAAATTCCTACTGATTAGCTGAACTAAGGATCCACTAAATAATTATAACAGATTGCCAAGGCCATGGATCCGGAGGAGATATCTGGTTTACAAGCTATTCCTGGTATGGCTCAACGTATACAACAACAACAACATTGCTTGGATCTTTTAGCTGCAACAGTGGAGCAGCTAACTAATCGTCAGAATCCTTCCTCTGCTGAAACTGCTACTACTTCGGCTGCAAGTTTAGTTCATGGACCTGTGACTCCTTTACAACTACCTGCTCCTCCTAGATATGATGGAGACATGAAACAGTGTCGAGGGTTTTTGAATCACTGTTTTATGAGATTTACATTGCAACCTTGTCAATTCCCAAATGATCAAATTAAGACAACTTATATCATGTCTTTGCTTGATGGTAAGGCTTTGGTTTGGGCTTCACCAATTTGGGAACGTGGTGACCCGATTCTTGGAGATCTACAACAATTTGTTAAAGTTTTTAAACAAGTTTTTGATGAACCCGCTCGACAATCCACGGCTGCTACAGAAATTTTAAATTTACGACAGGGTTCACGCTCATTAGTGGACTATGTAGTTGAATTTCGAACTCTAGCTTCAGAACTTGGATGGCGAGAGGATAGCCTATGGAGTATTTATTTAGAAGGATTATCGTCCAGAGTCAAAGATGAATTAGCAGCTCGAGATCGTCCAGAGAATTTGGAGGAGTTAATAGATCTTACTGGACGTATCGATCGTCGAATACAACAGAGAGCTCGAGAGACTAGAGCTTTTCGGAGACCAGTGACTTTAGCACCATCTTTCTCTTGTCCTCTAGCCCCACCTTCGGAAGTTTCAAATATTCGGGTAGAGGAACCGATGCAGATTGGACATACTCCACTTACTTCCGAGGAGAGAAGACGTCGCCGTTCTTTGGGATTATGTTTATATTGTGGAGGGAAGGGCCATATGCTTGCTCAATGTAAAAAATTACCGGGAAACTCCCAAGTCTAGGAATCTCCAGGGAGCTGATCCTAGGCTGTTCTACTTCTGTTCCCCTATTTACTGTGCCTGTGACTTTGGAGTATGCTGGAGTGTCTTTTTCAACATCAGCTTTCGTTGATTCTGGTTCTGGAGGAAATTTTATTCTGGTAGACGTGATTAAAAAGTTACAATTACCCACTCAACCTAATACACCACCTTTGCGAATTTCTTCTATTCACGGAACTCAGCTTCCAGGTATTATTGAGAGAAAGACGGTTCCCATAAAGTTATGTACTGAGTATTACACAAGGAAGAAATTTCTTTTTATATATTAAATAAATCTATCCATCCTATCGTATTAGGATTACCATGGTTACAAAAACATTCTCCAATTATTTCATGGGATGGATTACAAATAACAGCTTGGGGAAAGAATTGTTTCAGCACGTGTTTACAAAAAATACCAAAGTCTACTATTTGTATTCCAGATCACATTATTCCAAACCTTCCGTTATCTTCAACTTCCTGGACATTACCTATACAATACATAGACTATTCTGATGTTTTTTCAAAAGAAAAAGCTGATTTACTGCCAGAACATAGAATATTTGATTGTGCGATAAATCTTCTTCCTGGTGCTATTCCTCCACGAGGTAGAGTGTACCCATTATCTCTACCAGAGACTCAAGCAATGTCAAAGTACATCCAAGAAAATTTAGAGAAAGGCTTTATCCGTCCTTCGACTTCTCCCGCAGGAGCGGGATTTTTCTTTGTTGCTAAGAAAGATGGAACTCTTAGACCTTGTATAGATTATCGTGGTCTAAATGCTATTACACAAAGAGATCGTTACCCTTTACCTTTGATTCCTGAATTATTGAATCGATTGCAAGGAGCTAAAATATTTACTAAACTCAATCTAAGAGGCGCTTATAATTTAGTAAGGATAAAGCCAGGAGATGAGTGGAAAACTGCATTTAACACCCGTGATGGCCACTATGAATATTTAGTTATGCCTTTTGGTTTATGCAATGCTCCAGCTGTTTTTCAAAATCTCATGAATGAAATATTCAGGGACATGCTAAATTCTTCTGTTATAGTTTATTTGGATGATGTTCTCATTTATTCAAAAGATATCAATTCTCATCGACAACAAGTTTGACAGGTGTTACAAAGACTTAGAGATAATCATTTATTTGCTAAGTTGGAAAAATGCCTTTTTGAACAGGAATCTTTACCATTTTTGGGCTATATAGTTTCTGTTACAGGATTTCATATGGATCCAGAAAAAGTTTCAGCCATTCATGATTGGCCACAACCAGTAGGAATTAAAGCATTACAACGCTTTCTGGGATTTGCTAATTTTTATCGGAATTTCATTCCTAATTATTCCAGGAAGGTTGCTCCCCTTACAGCGCTAACTAAAAAAGGAGCCAATGCAAAGGAATGGCCTCCGGAAGCTATAAAAGCTTTTCAAGAATTAAAGCAAGCATTTTTGATTGATAGTTGTCTGTATCATCCAGATCCATCTCGACCATTCATTGTGGAGGTTGATGCCTCTGATACAGCAGTAGGAGCTGTTCTTAGTCAAATTTCAAATAAGGGAGTACTTTTACCTTGCTCATATTTCTCACGGAAATTCTCCTCTGCAGAAAGAAATTATGGAATTGGGGACAAGGAGTTATTAGCAATTAAAATGGCTTTTGAGGAATGGCGTCAGTGGCTGGAGGGAGCTTTACTTCCAGTGGTGGTTTACACTGATCATAAAAATCTGGAATATTTAAGTAAAGCACAACGTTTAAATCCAAGACAAGCTCAATGGTCTCTATTTTTTAATCGTTTTAATTTTTCTTTAAGATACAGACCAGCTTCAAAGAATATTCGTGCAGATGCTCTTTCACGAATCAATGAGGTTGAAGATACCATCATACAACCTCAATATATCATTGATCCAGCCAATATTGTTATGGCAAATACTAATTTATCATCTGAGGGTAAAACAGTGGTGCCAACTCGTTTACGGAGACAAGTACTTTCTTGGGCTCATGACTCCCTGACTGCTGGACATCCTGGTAGAGTACGAACTTTGGAACTTTTATCTCGTTTCTATTGGTGGCCAAATGTTAATAGCGATGTAAGGAAATATGTGGATTCTTGTCCTACATGCGCTAAACATAAACCTTTGTCTGGTCGGCCATGGGGACTATTACAACCTTTACCCATTCCGGTTGAACCGTGGACTCATTTATCTACAGATTTTATTGTGGATTTACCTCCTTCGGAAGGAAAACAAGTAATATGGGTAACAGTAGATAGGTTTTCAAAGATGGCTCACTTTGTAGCACTTAAAAAACTTCCTTCAGCACCCGAATTGGCACAATTATTCACTGAACATATTTTTAAATTTCATGGATTACCTCAACATATAACTTCTGATCGAGGTACACAATTTACAGCTAAATTTTGGAGATCGCTTTGCAAAAAATTCGATATTCAACTGGATTTCACTACAGCTTTCCATCTCCAAGGAAATGGACAAGCAGAACGTACTAACAGGTCATTGAAGACTTTTTTACGACTTTTTATTGGAGATAAATAAGATAATTGGACGACTTTACTTCCATGGGCAGAATTTTCATATAACTTTCACATTCATTCTGCTACAGGAAATTCCCCATTTCAATTAGTCTTTGGAAAACAACCAAAACCTCCTTTGCCAATTCCAACGTCTGTACCATCTCCAGCAGCTCAACTTACAGCTCAACAACTTCGATCATTGTGGGATTCAACACAAATTAACTTAACGAAAGCAGCAAATATGGCAAAGAAAGCTGCAGACAAACATAGACGAGCAGCTCCTATCTTTAAAACTGGAGATCGAGTGTGGCTTAGCACTCGACATATTCGTCTTAAAGTTCCTTCTAAGCATATGGCTCCGAAGTACATTGGACCCTTTGTAATTACTGAAAGGATAGGTATACTTTCTTATCGTCTAAGACTACCATCAAATTTCCGAATTCATAATGTTTTTCATGTTTCGTTACTTAAACCAGTAATTCTTTCAAGATTTCATCCAGCTCCCTCTGAACCAGTGAATACAACTGCTGATGCAGATCTTATTTACCAAGTTCAGGATATCCTTGATGTACATTTTCATCATCGTCGATGGGAATACTTGATTTCATGGGAAGGTTTTGGTCCGGAGGAGAATACATGGGAACCAGCATCAAACATTTTGGACAAATCTCTTTTAAGACAATTTCATGAAGATAATCCTACTAAACCCAGACCTTCTGGGAGGGGGCGTAAGAGGGGGAGTACTGTTAAGACTTCATTACCTCTCTCCGTGTGTCGGGGGTTGGGCTGGGCTGCCTCGGGGCTTGCGGTGTGTCGGTCTCCAGTTCAGCCTGATCGGGACCGACGTCGCAGGCCTTGCCCGTGCGCGCACATCGGTGACATCATCACGCGTGTGTTCGAATGCCAAGGGGGGTTTGGTGGTGATTGGTGCAGGGAGTCAGCGTGGGACAGAGAGCATTCCTCAGCTGTTAAAGTTAACAGCTGAGGAATATAAACAGTGTGGCTGAGTGTTCTGGTTGCCTTGGCAACGATCATCAATGGAGAAAGACTGGTATTTATTGATCTCCCGTCTGTTGCCTTTGTTATTTTTAATTATTTTAATGCTAGTTAATTTTTTAATTCTGAATGTTTAGAGTGTTTATTTACTAATTACTTCATTAATTAGTAATTTGTGTATTTAAATACACTTCTGTTCTGAGGCTAGCATTTGCTGTGACTACAGATCTCCGTTTGTTTTTTGAATGTACTTTGTTCTGAAGTTAATATTTTTATGTGACAGCTACAGACTTCAGTCAGATTTTGTTTTGTTTTTTAATCTTTTGCCTCATCTGACTGTCCTGGTTGAACTTCCTATTTCAGTGAAATTAAAGTCATTTTTAATTGAATTGTTTCCTGTTTTAAACCACCTATCAGCTGATAAATTCCTACTGATTAGCTGAACTAAGGATCCACTAAATAATTATAACACTGTGTTTCTATTTGCCCTTCATATCTCTGTCTTTGTTGTACAAACTGAGCTGCAGACATTATTTTTTGTTTTATTTGTTAGTTCACTGAGGTGCTGGGATCATTGGGAACATTATCCAAATTGCAGCTGACCTCTGCATTATATATATACATAGTAAGCCTATCCCCCACATCAGAAAACAAATTTAATTCTGCTGCAATGGAAGGACCCCACAGACATTTCCCACATGCTGCTGCAATTTCTAGAAGGGAATTTATCTTGGTTTGTAATTTTCATTTTGGCACAAGATATTTCTTACTGTTCTCTTCACCCTAACCATTTGACACCTTTCAAGACCACATCAAGTCAAATTTAAAATGCACAAAATTCTGTTCCCAATATTTTTTCTTATATACTACCTTTGTGTTGCAGACTACGTAAATTATGACCTTGTCAAATCCAAACTATGATGCATATTGTTTTCATCATGTCCCAGATAATGCACCAAAAATGTAAGCTGAGGGCCCTAGGGGACCATCTCCCCCAGTCCAGGCCCCACTTTATTGGATCTAAAATGATGAGGAAACAATAATGGAGTCATGTAAGGTTTATTATACAAGGTTACCACATTCATTGTTTACCCTATGAAGCTGGCCAGATAGGCCTAAACAGAAATAATAACCCCCATCTAAGTATTACCTGAAGTTCATTTGTTTCAGAAGTTCTTGGCAATTTAGGAAGTCTTTAGCAAGGTGTGCCTCTGTGCTGCTGGGGCTTTCTTTGGTTCTCAGCATTTCTTATTGCTTATGATCTTCTTGATCTTCTTGGTGTTCCTGATCTTCCTGGTTGTTTTTCTGGTTTGAGCTGCTGTGCTGGTGGTTTTATATGTGGTCATCATTCGTATCTAGCTCATGACAGGCAACCTTTTTGGTTGCTAGGCAGTTCTGGCCAGCTCTGGTAAGACGGTATATAAATACTTTAACTAACTAAATAAATCTTATGGTCACAACTTCTTGATACGTGATTGGTTGGTCTGACTCCAGGGGATACCTCTCTATGTCAGAATACATTGTGAATATCTCATTGGCTCAGTTCAGTGCCAGTGCAAAAGGTACTTTCCAGACATTGTGCTGAGTTCTGCCTATTTTCAGGTCCTAGGTCAGCACCTATTTCTGTTCACATTCTGCTTTCTTGAGTATGACATTCTAAAATTAACTGAACTGAACTTACATCTGCCTCATTTATTCCCCCCCCCCCCCCGACTCAACCCTCACTCATTTGCGATTTTGTAAGATTCTGCAAGATAATAGAGTGCAAGTATTGAAGATGACAAAAACTGAATTGGCTTAAGAGCAATATCCTATAAACAGTCTGCTTTGATTTGACAGGAAAGGCAGTATAACAAATTATTAAACTAAACTATTATTAAACTGACCATGCTTTTATGGCTATCAGCTGGGATAGGACTTTAGCAATGTGCATAGAATAACTGGGCTAAACAGATGGGCCGGTTGTTTTTCTTTGCTGTCTTTTACCATGTTAGAGAGTTTCTCAACTCTGTTCCTTCTGTCTTGACACTGCCTTTCCTCTACAAAGCAATTATTTGCAATTAAAGGTGCACACCTCTTCTTCAAGCCAGGCCACAATTTCAGACATTTTTTTTCCCATGTTATCCTTCAGCTATTTGCTTAGTGTCAATGTCCTGCCTATGCCAGGTTCTTATGGCCTGGATTGGCCGTATGGCCGGCGCCATTTTGTACGGCAAAACGATTCAAGTGCAGGAGGTTGTTCCCGGACCCCCGCTGGACTTTTGGCAAGTCTTGTGGGGGTCAGGAGGCCCCCCCAAGCTGGCCAAAAGTCCCTGGGGGTCCAGCGGGGGTCCGGGAGTGATCTCCTATGCTCCTGACGTCGGGGGACAAAAAACAAAATGGCGCCGGCGCTACCTTTGCCCTGTCATATGACAGGGCAAAGGTAGCGCCGGCGCCATTTCTACAACGCACCGGAGGCCCGAGAGTAAAAGATCACACCGGGACACCCCCCCCCACTGGACCCCAGATAATTTAAGGCATTTTGGGGGGGGTTCGGGAGGGTGGGGGATTTATTTTAAAGGGTCGGGGTGGGTTTTAGGGTTGTTTTAGTGTGCCGGTTTTCCCGCCCTCCCCCTTCCCCCGATTTACGATTTTTGACGATAAATCGGGGGAATTCCTATTAAATATCGCCTCTAACGATTTTTGACGATTTAAAATATATCGGACGCTATTTTAAATCGTCAAAAAACGATTCACATCCCTACAATATTGCTACTTAGTCAGATTAGTTATCCAGCTAAGTAGCACTGCCCCGATCCACCCAGTGCTCACCCACAAGTTATCCAGCTAGCCAGATAAGTGACTTATCAAGCTATCTAGTGTCCGCTGATTACAACTGGATATTCAATTGCCGCTAGATAGTTGCATAAGTCCTACATATATGGCTATCTGGTGTTTGAATATTGGGCTCCTTTTTAAATCAGGAGTAAAGTTGTGCACACAGCAATATACCCCAGAGGTGGTTGCTTGCATTTTTCTTCGGGCTGGTAATCTCTTGAGTAAGCAGCATGATGTAGGAAGCCTTACATCACATCACACTGGGCATGCCCAACATTTTCCATTTCCACTTAAATTCTTTTTTTTTTTTTTTTAATTCTTTATTTATACAATTTTTAAACAATACAGACAGCAATATCCGCTTGCCATTTGAAACAGGTACAAGAAATAAGTAAAGTAAAACAAGAGATAGTAATTATTTTACCACTCTACATAGACAGTATTATCCCTGTTATAAAGAAAATAGAACCATTGCGTGTTAATAATGTGAGCAAAATAAAGTAAATTATTGTAAGAAATATTTGTGGTTCCTGTTTTTATAATAATTTAACTCGGACAGGGTACAGTAACAGGTAATCTGGCATCAAGAAACTTACGTAACTCTAAAGGTTCAAAGAACACAAACCTTTCCTGCTGGTATTTTACCACACACTTACTGGGATAGTATAACATATGCTGAGCACCAATGGAATTTAATTCAGGATTCATTTGAAGGAAATGCTTTCTACGTAACTGAGTCGTCCTGGTTATATCAGGATATGTCCAAATTTTTTGATTTAAATATAATTTTTCCCTATTTATTAATGCAAGTTTTAATATCTTATCTCTATCTCCACTATTCTGAAATTTCACACACAATGTGCCTCAATATTCTACTTGTTCAGTCATTGACTGTTCCAAAAAAGCCGTCAAATTGCCTGCTTCTAATTGTTGCACATTATGTTGACTTGCTTCATTTTTCTTTTCCCCCATTACAACAAAGAAGATTTTTTCAATAATTGGAATTTCACCTATTTTTAAATTCAAATTTTCCATAAGATATTGTTTATACTGCTCATAAGGAGAAATTAACTTCACTTTAGGGAAGTTTAATATTCTCAGATTATTATACCTCAAGAGGTTTTCAATATTCTCTATTTTCTTTGTATTTATGGGGTCTCCCTGTATCAAACTGGTCTGAATTTTCTCCACTTGTTCTAATTTTGTAGAGATACTGACTAGTTTCTCCTCATGTTGTACCACTAAAGGTTCAACTTTAGATATCTGATCTTTTGTTCCATTGACAGATGCATTTAAGGACAAAATTAATACTTTTAAATCAGTTAGGGTGGACCAAATAGTCTCTAGCGTTATCGGGTGTGACTGTGAGCCTAAGGAGTTATTTAAACTTACTGATCCTAAAGGGCAGAGTCTACTTCTCTCCTCCAAATCCTCTGCCCTCCCTTCCGTCGCTAATGATGGTAAAATTGTGAGGGGTTCCTTTATACTCCCCCCACTTTTAGGCCTCGCACCTTCTCTCTCCGTTTCCCCTCCATTAGAGGTAGATTCACTCAACCCAATAGGTAGAGAACCACCTCCCAAAAACGGAGTTTGTGCAAGGCTAGGCGGTGGAGGGGTCACGGGTTCTCCAGGGCTCAATGAGATGTTAAAATCCAGAGGTGATCGTATTTGCTCTATACTTTCACCAACTCCTGGCGTCTCTCCTGGATATATGGAACCTTAAATTCTTTAGTTGGATTCTCAGGCTACAAGGAGCCATCCTCATCACACAGCATGCTCTGTCGGCCTTGGGTGGTAAAAAATTATTTTGCAGAATGGACATTGACGATGGTGGGGCAGGAGAGATGTGAGGTCAGAGTGAGGTCTGGGGAACACAGAGAATGGAGGGGATTAAAGGTGGGGCAATGGGATGCAGGTCTTGAAAAGGAAAATTGGTTCTTACCTGCTAATTTTTGTTCCTGTAGTACCAAGGATCAGTCCAGATCGCTGGGTTGTGTCTCCCTTCCAGCAGAGGGAATCAGAGAAAAAAAAAACTGAAAAGGCACCCCTCTTAACCTAGTGTGCCACTTGCGATCCCTCAGTATATATGATATCAAAGCAGAATAACCAATAAAGGAGAACAAATCCCCAAACATAACAACCAGTACCGCCGCATAACATATCAATCAAGAAGATTTGCACTCACCTTTCATGACAGGAATCACATCAACCCGGGTTGATGGGATTCCTGTCATGAAAGTCGGTATAAAAAATAAATAAATAAATAAATAAAATAAAATAAGATTCCTTCCCATGCCTGTAAAGAACTCTGCCGAGGTAAGAACAAGGAAGAAAACATACAGAAAAAACGGACTCTCCAAAAAACCCAAGGGCGGGAGTCTGGACTGATCCTTAGTACTACAGAAACGAAAATTAGCAGGTAAGAACCAATTTTCCTTTCCCTGTACATACCAGGATCAGTCCAGACCGCTGGGATGTACCAGAGCTGCCCTAATTGGGGTGGGATCTGGAGAGTCCCGCACAAAGTACACTGCTACCAAAACAGTCGACCTCCGGATCCTGGACGTCCACACGATAATGTTTCGCAAAAGTATGCAAGGATTTCCAGGCAGCTGCTCTACAAATCTCCTGCGGCGAGACCGACTGGCTCTCCGCCCAAGAGGCCGCTTGAGACCTGGTAGAGTGCGCCTTCAAGCCGTGTGGTATGGCACACCCAGCGCAAAGATAAGTGGAGGAAATGGCCTCCTTCAACCACCTAGCAACCGTAGCTTTGGATGCCTTTTGTCCCCGTCTAGGACCAGTCAATAAGACAAACAAATTATCCGATAATCGAAAAGCATTAGTCACCTCTAGATAGCGAAGGAGAACCAGGCGCACATCCAACTTATGCAGATCTTTATCTGTCGCAGAAGTCGGATCCAAATTCAGGAAGGCCGGTAACTCTACCGTCTGATTGACATGAAAAGCCAATACCACCTTGGGCAAGAAGGAGGGAACGGTCCGCAGTGAAACTCCGGAATCCGAAATACGAAGATACGGATCCTGACACGACAAAGCTTGAAGCTCTGAAATTCGCCATGCGGAGGTAATGGCTTCCAAAAAAACAGTCTTGAGTGTCAAATCCTTCAACGTAGCCCGCCGGAGGGGTTCAAGAGGAAGTCCACATAAGCCCTTAAGAACTAAATTCAAGTTCCAGGCAGGACAAATTTGTCATACCGGCGGGTGCAAATGCTTGGCCCCCTTCAAAAAACGGGACACATCCGGATGAGCTGCCAGCGAAAAGCCATCAATCTTGCCCCGCAGGCAACCCAGTGCTGCGACCTGCACCCGGAGAGAACTGCAAGCTAGACCTTTATTCAATCCCTCCTGCAGGGAGGATAGGATGTGTGCCACCAAAGTCAGACGTGGGGGGACGTTCAAACCTTAGCACCAAGAGTCGAAAACTCTCCAAACACGAATATAGGCCAACGACGTGACGATTTCCGTGCTTGCAAGAGGGTAGAAATAACCGAATCTGAATATTTCCTCTTTCTCAATTGCCTCCTCTTATAAGCCAGGCCGCTAGACAAAAGCGATCTGCTCGATCTAAAAATACTGGACCTTGTCGAAGAAGATTCGGAAGGTGGGTGAGACGCACCGGACCGTTGATCGCCAACGAGATCAGATCCGCAAACCACGGCTTTCGGGGCCACTCTGGGGCTACCAGAATGACAGACCCCACGTGGTTCTCTATCAGACGCACGATCTTGCCCACTAGTGGCCAAGGCAGAAACACATACAGTAGTACGCCGCAAGGCCACGGAAGGACAAGAGCATCCACTCCTTCCGACCCGTGATCTCTCCGATGACTGAAAAACCGGGGCGCCTTTGCATTTGTCCGAATTGCCATCAGGTCGAGGTGTGGAAGCCTCCAACGACGAGTGATCAGTCAGAAAGCTGCATCAGACAGTTCCCACTCGCCAGGATCTAGATGCTGGCGACTGAGAAAGTCTGCCTGCACATTGTCCACCCCGGCTATGTGCGAGGTCGCCAACCGGACCAGATGTCGCTCTGCCCATGTCATGAGCCTTTCAGCCTCCCAGGCCACTGACCGGCTCCTGGTTCCCCCTTGGCGGTTGATGTAAGCTACCTTTGTCGCGTTGTCTGATAAGACTCGCACTGCACACTGAGCTACTAGATGGAGAAAAACACGTAACGCCAGGCGTACCGCCCTGGTTTCCAATCGATTGATTGACCACGTCGCCTGATAACTTGTCCAACAACCCTGAGTGGATTGTGACTGGCAAACTGCTCCCCAACCAGTGAGGCTGGCATCCGTCATGACTATTACCCACAGTGGCTCTTCCAGGGCCATCCCCTGTAACAAGTGGGCTGGAATCAACCACCAATCGAGACTAGACCTGGCTGGTTCCATCAGTGGCAAAGGCAGGCGAAACTCCTCCTATTTCGGATCCCACCGAGAAAGCAATGCGCGTTGTAATGGTCTCATATGCGCCCACTCCCAGGGAACCACTTCCAGAGTAGACGCCATGGAACCAAGTACCTGCAAATAATCCCATACTATGAGCAGGGGTAAGGACCGGAGCCGATGGATCTGCACCACTAACTTGAGCCTCCTCTCCCGAGTGAGGAAGACCTTGCCTACCGAGGTATCGAAGCATGCTCCCAGGAAGTTGAGAACCGAAGATGGTACCAACTGGCTCTTGGCAAAGTTGACCACCCAACCAAGGGACTGGAGCTGGAGTAGAACCTTGCTCACTGCTTCCCGACAGAGGTTCTCCGATTTGGCCCAGATGAGCCAATCATCCAGGTATGGGTGAACCAAGATCCCCTTCTGCCGGAGGGCCACTGCTACAACTACCATTAGCTTGGTGAAGACTCGAGGCGCTGTCGCTAAGCCGAACAGAAGAGCTTGGAACTGATAATGCTCCCCCAGGACCATGAACCGGAGAAACTGCTGATGGCGCTCGCGTATCCCGATGTGAAGATACGCCTCGGTCAGGTCCAAAGATGCCAAATATTCTCCTGAGTGGACGGCCGCAATGACCGACTGTAGAGTCTCCATGCAAAATTGGGGAACCCAAAGTGCTCGGTTGACTGCCTTGAGATCCAATATTGGCCGGAAGGACCCCTCCTTCTTCGGAACTACGAAATAGATGGAGTACCTGTCGGCCCTGCGCTCCTCTGGAGGGACCGGAACAATAGCTCCCAGGGATTTCAAGCGACTCAGGGTTTGCCTGACTACCTCTTGCTTGGCCAGAGAGCCGGCGGGAGAAATCAGAAAAAGATCCCTTAACGGGTGGGCAAAATCCAATTCGTAACCGTGGACGATGATATTGAAGACCCACTGGTCCGACATGATCCTGACCTACTCCTCGAGAAACAGGGAAAGACGACCTCCCACCACTGGAACCAGGGAGAGGGCTGGGACACCTTCATTGGGACTGCTTACCTCTGGTGGCCCCCTGAGAGCCTCCCTCCCGAAATGGCCTCCGACCACGAAAGGAAGTAGGCCAAGACTGAGCCCTCTGAGTCGGTTGTCGGGCGGGAAAGGCGGGCAGCCGCAACTGCCGAAATCTGCGCTGTCCTCGGAAACAGTAACGCGCTGCCCCAAAGGGCCTGGAAGACTTAGGTTTGTCTTCTGGCAATTTATACACCTTATTCTCTCCAAGAGACTTAATAAGGGTGTCAAGCTCCTCACCAAACAACAATTGACCCTTAAAAGGAAGATTGCCCAACTGAGTTTTGGAAGAAACGTCTGCGGACCAGTTCCGGAGCCAGAGAAGCGGTCTAGCCGAAACTGCAGTGGCCATGTTGCGTGAAGATGCCCGCAACAGATCATATAATGCAACCGCTGTGTAAGCTACCGCGGACTCCATCCTATTCGCCTGATCTGTTTCCTCTGGCGGCAACACCTGTGATGTGAGCATTTGCTGGACCCACCCGAGGGTCGCTCGCTGCATGAGGCTACTACGGACCTCCGCCCTAACACAGAGCGCTGACACCTCAAAAATGCACTTGAAGAGGACTTCTAGCCGCCTATCCTGTAAGTCCTTAAGAGCCGTCGCTCCTGTAACAGGAATGGTGGTCCGCTTGGTGACTGCAGTAACCGACGCGTCCACCTTGGGAATCCTGAGGATATCCAAGGCTTCCTCGGGTAAAGGGTAAAGCTTGTCCATCGCCCGCCCCACCCGCAGGGTCACGTCTGGAGATTCCCACTCCCGAGTGACCAACGGCTTAAGAATTGGGTGGAAAGGAAAAGTTTGGGGCAGGGCACGCAGCCCCGAGAGTACTGGTTTCCCCTTAACTGGCTCCGAACTGGGGACTGGTGCCTCCACTTCCAGTTCCTCCAGGACACAGAGGATCAAGGGATCCAACTCCTCCTGGCGAAACAGCCGAGAAACCCGGGGGTTTTCCCCCTCTACAGGAGCGGACTCATCAACACCCCCATCTAGGTTTTGGAGGAGAGGATCCAGAAAAGATGCCAAGGGAGCAGGATCCGGAGCCTCTCCAGGGGCCGAAACGGCATCCAGAGACGTGTCCCGCCGCGCAATCTTCGCGAGAGGGGGCTGCTCATCCTGCTGATGAGCTTCTGCCTCAAAAAAAGCCTTATGCATAAGTAAAATACATTTTGAAGAAAAAACTGACTGGCCCTTTAAGGCAGTGGTCCCCAACCTTTTTTGCACCAGGGGCCGGCTTCAAGCAAGACCATTTTTCCATGGCCCGGCAGGGTGGGGTGGGGCAGGGCTGGGGCTTTGGTCATATGGGGGCGGGGTTATGGAGGGGGTTGGATTTTAATGCATACTTATCATTTAATTATGACATTTATAATGTGAATGTGACAACTCACCATAGGTTCAGAATGAGTGGGAGCACCGGGTGCTGATTGCTGCTACTGGCACTGAAGGCCATTCTGCTGCCTCCTCTATGCAGGCCCTGTGGGCTTCCAGTTCCTCCATGCTGATCTCGTACATTGTGAGATCCGCATAGAGGAAGTGCTACTCTTGCACATTCCCAAAGATTACATGTGTCAATCAGTAAAAAGTAATTAAATTTTTTTTACATTTCCTGTCTTAGTTTTCTAATTGGTTGGTCACAGGCTTTTTTTTTTTCTACCTTCCCTTTCTTATTTTTTGCCAATTCCTTTTATATTGTCTTTTTTTCTATTTCTTTTCTCTCCCTCTGTCTTCTTCCCTCAAACACAGTCAGGTTCTCATTCTCACATGCTCTCTCTCTCACACACACACACACACACAGGCTCTCACTCTCAAATGCTCTCTCTCATACATTCATTCATACACACAGTCTCTCACTGGCACATGCTGTCTGACTCTCACACACACAGGCTCTCTCTCCCACATGCTGTCTTGCTCAAGCACAGGCTCTCACTGTCACATGCTGTCTCTCTCTCACACACAGAAGCTCTCACATGCTTTCTCTGCAAACATTCAGGTTTTCACTCTCACACACAATCTCTCAACTCATCTCATACACACACACATACACACTCTACAGGCCCTCAGCCTCTCTCTCACCTCTGGGCCTCTTCTTTACGGGTCGCCACAGGATGGGCTCTGCAGCAGCCCTGGTCTTCTCGGGCCGTGTTGCTCCTCTTCTGCACGCGGCTGATGCTCCTACTCCTTCCTGCCCATGCAACTCCAGCAACATTTTTCTTCCAGGGCTGCGTGGGCAGGAAGGAGGAGGAGTACCTGCACGTTTAGACGCAACCTTTTTCTTCGGGCCGTGGTGATGTGAGCTCCACCACGGCCCTGCTGATCTTCTTGCTGTGTGTATCCGGCACACAGCACAGCAGTAGTTCACCGCTCAGCCGCCAGTGGGATGAGGTCCACCAGTGGCCAGCGGCGGCTCGGCGCCCCCTAATGCTGTGCTTCCACCAGCCCTGGGCAGTGGGCAGCATCCACCCCACAAAGTGTGCTCTGAGCCGCCGCAGAGCAGAGCACACTGTCAGTATTTAGTGCTGGTCTGAGGCGGCGCCGCGGACTGGCAAAAAAACCCCAACGGCCCGGTCCTGGTCCGCGGACCGGTGGTTGGGGACCCCTGCTTTAAGGGATCCAATAGGTGAGGGGGAGGAGGAGGAGGACCGGGCTCCCTGAGGGGGCAGGCCCCGGATCGCGCAGTCAAACGGGACTCAGACTGGAAGGAGAAATCGGAGAATCCTCTCCCCCAGTCGGCAGGCAGGGATCCGACAAAATGGCTGCCATTCCCACGCGCGCCGGCGACGGACCCGGACGCAATCACTGTTCCGTGCCGCGTGGCAAAATGGGCCCAAAATCACCCCCGGAAAAATCAGGACCGCAGGTTCTGTCAACCCTTCTGCTGAGAGTCAGAGAAAATACTGAGGGATCGCAGGTGGCACACCAGGTTAAGAGGGGTGCTTTTTCAGTTTAATTTCTCTGACTCCCTCTGCTGGAAGGGAGACACAACCCAGCGGTCTGGACTGATCCTGGTACGTACAGGGAAGGAGAGTGGGAGGTGCCTGAATTGTGCTTTGAAAGGTATGGTGAGCTGATGGAGGGATTTGAAACCAGGGGAAACAGGGTGAATGCGATGGAACTGAAAGTTCTGGATTGAGGCGTGGAGCGGGGCCTGTAAGGAGATTACTGTAATTGAGGTGTGAAATGAGGGCACAGAGGAGGGTTGGGAGACATGGAATGGATTTTTAGTATAATCAAGAGGGCAAGGAAAGAACACATAGCCAGGCACTGAACAAGGAAGAATAAGGAAGAGAAACATTGAAAGTAACTCCAAGGAAAGAGACGATGGCCTGGAAATGAGAAGGAAGGAGGGAGGGGACTGATGTAGAGAGGTCGAGATGGGACTGCTGTAGAGCTCAGTTTTGAACAGGTTGAGGTCAAGGGGTCGGTAGGACATCTAGAGGAGAAGTTCAGTCACTTGACCTTGTCTTCAGTTTCAGCGTTCTCATCAGGGTTATTCCTTCCCACCATCTCCAACATTTAAAGAAAAAACCCATCCAAATTCTCATTTCAGCCTTCTACACATCATCTTTACTGCTTCCACTGTCCTCTCCAACAGAAGCAACATCACACGCTCAACACCACCATCAGTATTATAGTAACTCACAGCTCTGCCACACAGATAAACCACCCAAGGACAACAAAACACTACACCAATTCCATTTAAAATCAAAGGTGTTTAGTATTTAATGAAATGATGCATTGTATATCCATCATTCGCAACATACACAGGAAGATAAGCTGCCTTCATATGCTATCACTGTAACAGGTTTTGGACACACTGGCCTAATGATTATATAGGTTATGAGAAAGCAGTGGGCGAAGACTGGTTAGGGGACAGAATACAAGACATTCATGCAATGAGATGAGGTGGGAACACACACGTGGAGAATGGGTCATCACCCAGGGAAAACAATACAATTCTGAGATCACATAACTTCAGCTGAGGTCACATTGTTGTCTGGTTATTAGGGACACCCTGCCTTCCCTCATGATGTTCAGAAATTTTACTGTTGCATATCATAGCCTCCTCTGGGTTTAGACAGGGTACTCTGGCTTCTGCTAGACCAGTATTTCCCAACCTTTTCATGCCCAAGGCATGCCTACCTTATCAGAATTGTGTGGCACACCAACTAGTGTGGAGTAGGATGTGTGGACATGGAGAGGATTCAAATGGCCACAAGAAGAGCCAGGGAAGCTCTTTCTTCCAAATTTGAAAACACAGGGAAAAAAAGGAGCAGAGACACTCATGAACCCCTCACGGTGGACCAACTCCCTATATATACAAGTACAGAAGGGAGATAATGATGTGGTGTAGGCACCTGGGTAGTGACATCCACAGCTCATTTACTGCGCTACTCCCTCAGAATAAGTCATGTCAGGTGTGCTCAGTGCAGGCTCTCCCCATCTCGTTCAGCCTGGGCGTAGGACAGAGGCTGGGAGGACTCAAGAGGAAGAAATGCTGTGTGCACTGTGTGGAGCAGAAAGCAGGGCCCAGCTATCCATGCCCTGCATGCTGCCCATTAATTATCGCACTCCAGAGCTCACGTTGTAGCTAGGAATAGGCATGCATGACTGCATGTATCCTCAGAAAGGAGCTCTTACATGTTTAAGGGCCCTCAGACTGGGAGGAGAAATCGGAGAATCCTCTCCCCCAGTTGGCAGGAGGATCCGATAAAATGGCCGCTGTTCCCGCGCACGCCGGCGACAGACCCGGACGCAATCGCCGTTCCGCGCCGCATGGCAAAATGGGCCCAAAATCACTCCTGACATCACTTGTTGCTGCAAGATGCTGAGAGCAGAACCGAGGTGCTGGACCTGAGCATCAGTCATTAGTGACTTTTCCATGGCACAACTAATCACGTCTGAGGGCACACCAGGATGCCATGGCCTTCAATAGGCTTACACTTAATATTACAACTATGGAAGTGATCATGGTGAGTAGGTTCACATTACATGATATAACGTCTTCATTCAGCTTTGAGGATCGGACTATTATTTTTACCATGCAGGTTTGTAATCTCAGAGTAATCCCTGACTTGAATCTCTCAATTCAGCCTCATATTAAATCCTTAATTCAGACAGCTTTTTATAAGTTACAACTGTTAAGGAGTTAAAGCCCTTTTTGTGCACCCAGGATTTTCATACAGTCTTACAAGCTCTTATCCTAACATATTTACAGTATTGTAATTCAGTTTTTCTCAGCCTCCTGGTGACCACCCTTCATCAAGTCCAAATTGTGCAAAACTCAAATGCACAAATTCTAACTGGCAAGTCAGTTCGGGAGCACATTACATCTGTGCTCAATTCTCTCCACTGGCTACCAATTCAATGGAGAATTAAATACAAGCTGGCTATGACAACTCACAATTTTCTAAGTCAAGATTCCTCGTCCTGGACTATTGCAATGCTGCGTGCTTATAAACCCACTGTTTTAGATCATCTCAGTGGGTTTATTAGAAATACCACTCGCCTCACAGAGACTTGTAACAAGGCCTTTTCTATTGCTGGCGTCATAGTTTGGAATAGCCTCCCTGACTTTATACGATTACTGAAATATATGCAGTCTTTGTGAAAAAAAGTTTCAAAGATCTTTTATTGTCAACAATTATTTTGTTCTGAAAGTAAATGGCTATCAGATATTTGGTGGGATTCTTAATATGTTATGATAATTATTATGTATGATTTTTTATTTTTTGTCTGTATGCATTACTTTCATGCTGTCATGTATGTTTTTGTTTCCTGCTTTGAATATTGGAAAACATGGGCTATAATTTTTTAAAATAAATTAAAGAATTAAACAGTTTATCATTAGTTCAAAAGAAGAGCTGTTCAAAGTTGAGGTTGTACAGCAGTTGTCAACACCAGCAAGGTCCAGGTGTTGAGAAGCAAATTTTCCTGGTTGAAATTTTTTGCTTCTACAACTGATTACCCACTAAGCAAACATCTCCATCTCTAAAACTGATCATGTGCATGTCCAGAAAAGGACTTTGGATAAATGTCTTTACTTCTTTGGAATGAAATCTGAAAGGTACCCTGGATTTACCCAAGGGAAGTCTTGGCTCACAAATCTCCTATATTTTTTTGGAAGGGTCGAATAAACATGAGGATAAAGGTGAACTGGTAGATGTGGTGTGTTTGGATTATCAGAAGGTGTTCGACAAAGTCCCGCATGAGAGACTTCTAAGCAAACTAAAATGTCATGGGAAAAGAGGCAATTTTCCTTTTGTGGATTGCAAGCTGGTTAAAAGACAGGAAACAGAGAGTAGGATTAAATGGTCAGTTTTCACAGTAGAAAAAGGTAAACAGTGGAGTACCTCAGGGATCTTTATTTGGACCGGTGCTTTTTAATACATTTATAAATGATCTGGAAAGGGGTACGACGAGTAAGGGGATCAAATTTGCAGATGATACAAAATTATGCAGAGTAGTTAAATCTCAAGCAGATTGTGATAAGTTGTAGGACTGGAAGATTGGGCATCCAAATGGCAGATGAAATTTAATGTAGACAAGTGCAAGGTGATGCATATAGGGAAAAATAACCTTTGCTGTAGTTACACAATGTTAGGTTCCATATTAGGAGTTACCACTCAGGAAAAAGATCTAGGCGTCATAGTGGATAATACATTGAAATTGTTAGCTTGGTGTGCTGCAGCAGTCAAAAAAGCAAACAGACTGTTAGGAATTATTAGGAAGGGAATGGAGGAATGGTGAATACAATGGAAAATGTCATAATGCCTCTATATCGCTCCATGGTGAGACCGCACCTTGAATTCTGTGTACAATTCTGGTCGCTGCATCTCAAAAAAGATATAGTTGCGATGGAGAAGGTACAAAGAAGGGTGACCAAAATGATAAAGAGGATGGATCAGCTCCCCTATGAGGAAAGGCTAAGGAAGTTGGGGCTGTTCAGTTTGGAGAAGAGATGACTGAGAGGCGATATGACAGAGGTCTACAAAATCATGAAAGGATTTGAACAACTTAATGTAAATCAGTTATTTAATCTTTCAGATAATAAAAGGACAAGGAGGCACTCAATGAAGTTAAGAAGTAGCTCATTTAAAACAAATTGAAGAAAATTCTCTCTCACTCAGCGCATAGTTAAGCTCTAGAATTCATTGCCAGAGGATGTGGATACAGTGGTTAGTGTAACTGGGTTTAAAAAAGGTTTGGATAACTTCCTAGAGGAAAAATCCATAAACTGCTATTAATAAATAACCAATAGTAGCTTGAGAGTTATTTAATGTTTGGGTACATGCCAGGTACTTGTGACTTGGATTGGCCACGGTTGGAAACAGAATACTGGACTTGATAGATCCTTGGTCTGACCCAGTATGGCATATCTTATGTTCTTAATAGATCAGGTCGCAAGGACAGCACTTGGGAGATGAGCCTTGGAAAGTGCAGTGAATGTGTAAAGCCTGGGCACAGTCTGTGGGAAATAAGCCTGGAGAATTGGTTTGGGCATGGGGTGCAGTCACCGGCAGATGGAGCCTGGTCGGTGAACAATGGGAATAATTGTCACTAGCCCACTACCATGCAAGATCCAGACAGTACAGCAGTATCTGTGAACATTGCATCTGCTGTTTGTGGGTTGGCTGCATCCGTGCAAATGCAAGCAAGTATTTGAAAATGCCCTATGCCTGTGTTTTTTCACTCCTTGACCTAACTTTACCTCCTGAAATCTTTTTTTCTCCATCAATAAATATAGCCAACTTGTGAAACATGGCTGCTCTATGTACTCACTCAGTAGGGAAGAGCTTTCAAGCCCTGGGATCTAGCTGAATATCTCCATATTTACTCAGCTAGATCTCATTGAAAACTGTGCTCTGTAGGGGTGCACACCTTGCATTGATTCTGGGCAATATACTTCAATGAATGCCCTGGCAGGTGCACTATGGGGGAAGTTTTGACCACGGGTATTTTTGCATCCAAAGACCTCGTAGGGAATTTTAAAAGAGAAACGTGGGGTTTTTTTTTTTTGAAAATTCACTTACATGAATACCTGATCACAAAAAAAGCCCTCCCCTGGACTTTAGTTACAGAATAGCAGTGTAAGAACCTACATGAAGCTTCATAAGAATCTCCCTCCGGAATGATTAAATCACTAAGATATCATCACTGCCCGAGTTTGGTTCTGAATCCTTCTAATTAAAAATCCCCTGCTGTGCAAAGAATCTACTGTCCATCTCATGCCGTGGCGGTCCTTTCTCCATCAACCCACGGCAAAGGTTCTTTAATCACCTCACTGTTTTCCGATGTTGGAATCCACTGTATGGTCCTGGTTGACTCTGACCTCAGAACTTACTGAGTTGTGTTTGAACCCTTGCACATCTCCTTAGTTGTATTGTATACAGTCAGCTATTTGGTCATTTTACATTGAAATGCTTCAGTAATTAAGATATATGGAAGTTCCGGTCCCCCTGACGCAGCCCTGATGCGAAACACGGCTGTGTCAGGGGTCCATATATTATTTGCACCTTTGAATTTGTACCATTGATGTGACTGTATTTACAATAAGAAGTCTGTTTGTTCATAAGTATTCACCAGTTGCTATTGTATGCCACACATTATTTATATTGTATTTTCTCTACATGTGTGTATTATTTACTCCGCCTGCCCTGTATGCTCTCACCCAATAATTTTTATAGGCAACATATCAAGAAAGCAAATAGAATGCTAGGGATTATTAGGAAGGAATGGAGAATAAAACAGAGAATATCATAATGCCTCTGTATTGTTCCATGGTGTGACCTCATCTTAAGTATTGTGTGAAGTTCTGGTCACATCACAAAAAAGATATAGAATTAGAAAAGGTTCAGAGAAGGGCAACCAAAATGATAAAGGAGATGGAACTATTTCCTCTGAGAAAAGGCTAAAGAGGTTAGGACCCTTCAGCCTGGAGAAGGGACGGCTGAGGGGAGATATGATAGAGGTTTATAAAATAATGAGTGGAATGGAACAAGTAAACGTTAATCAGTTGTTTAGTCTTTCAGTGTACAAGGACTACGGGACACACAATGAACATAAGAACATGCCATACTGGGTCAGACCAAGGGTCCATCCAGCCCAGCATCCTGTTTTCACCAGAGGCCAATCCAGGCTACAAGTGTTATGACCTGGAAGGTGGACCCTTGATCCGAGGTAGTAACACCTAAGTTCCTACCATCGGAAGGCGAGGCAAAACTCAGAAGATCTTGTGAAGTTAAAGAGGGAAATCTGGATGCAGGCGCCTCCTGCAGGTCGTGTGTCCAGATAGCTGGCGCCTCCAGCAGGTCGTATGGTCCAGATGGCTTTCGCCTCCAGCAGGTTGTGTGATCGAGGTGACTGGCCCCTCCAGCAGGTCTTGTACAACTCTAAATCACGCTTGAGCGTAGTCGAAGTTAGTCCAGGGTTCCAGACCAGAGAATACTCCGCAGCCAGTCCAGAGGTCAAGATCAGAGGATATTCCGCAGCCAGTCCAGGGTCAAGATCAGAGGATATTCTGCAGCCAGTCCAGGGTCAAGATCAGAGGATATTCCGCAACTAGTCCAGGGGTCAAATCCAAAGAGAAGTCAGCAGCCAATCCAGAAGTCAATACCAGAGGGAACTCAGCAGCCAGTCCAGGAGTCAAGCATAGGAAGACACTCAGCAGAACAGGAACGGAACCCAGGAACTAACACCAAACTAGAGCCAAGAAGCCAAGACAAGGTCTGAGGTGCAGGCCTTGCCTTAAATAGTCCCCCACAGATGGAGCCTGCAGGAAGGAGCCAATCCCAATTTTCTGTAGTGGCTCCTTTAAAAGATTAGCTTTTGCTGTGCGCGCGGCTCTAGGGAGGTCCGGCGGGGGCGGAGCCAGATGCGAGCAGGAGGACGGCTGACGCCATGTTGGCTGAGCAGCAGGAACCGCCGCTGGATGAACCCGCCGAAGCAGAGTGCGGTCAACGTGAGCAGGGCGGTCTGCTGCGCCGGTGAGTGGCTGGCCCCGGTTGCGGCTTGCTGCCGCTGGTGGCCATGATAACAAGTACCTGGCAAGTACCCAAACACCAAGAAGATCCCATGCTACTGATGCAATTAATAGCAGTGGCTATTCCCTAAGTAAACTTGATTAATAGCAGGTAATGGACTTCTCCTCCAAGAACTTATCCAAACCTTTTTTGAACCTAGCTACACTATCTGCACTAACCACATCCCCTGGCAACAAATTCCAGAGTTTCATTGTGCGTTGAAACTAATAAGAGAAAATATTTTTTTACTGAATGCATAAATAAGCTCTGGAATTTTTTGCCAGAGGATGTGGTGAAAGCTGTTAATGTAACTAGGTTTAAAAAAGATTTGGACAAGCTCCTGGAGGAAAAGACCACAAATCCTTAATAAGGTAGATTTGGGGAAATCCACTGCTTATCCCTGGGTTAAGCAGCTTGGAATCTATACCTCTTGGGATCCTGCCAGGTACTTATGACCTGGATTGCCATGTTAGAAACAGGATACTAGGCTTGATGGAGCTTTGGTCTGACCCGATATGGCAAATCTTATGTTATTAAGGTGCACTTGGAAATGTTGATTCATCAGACCAATGGCACCCAATACAATTGGGACTTTTTCTGTATCTTTGACACATTTTCTTGGTCTCTGCTTGCATCTCTTGGTACTTCAGGATCTTTGCATTCTTTATATAAGCCAGAGAATGTTTGCTGGGTACTGATAACTCTATCAGCAATGCCATTCTTGTTACTCTCTCTTCACCACAATATGAGGTTTTCTAGAGTTGATCCTCCTATAGGTGGGAATAGGAATTTCCCATAGGACCATAACTTCTTTATTCTGTTAGGGTCATACTTCAAGTGATTTTTTGATACACTGATGTTATGTTTTTTCCAATGAATAACCCACAGCATCTTGCTGTACACAGAACTTCGGACATTAGCATGTCACAGCCAGCATAGAGAGGTGCAACCATTTCCAGGTCTGTTCTACACAATCTGTATTTGTTCATGTGGACTTCTCCCAGTTCTGTCAGTAAGGTAAAGAAATACTCCTGGGCTCCCTTTCTTATTCGAAAGCTTTATAGTCTATGTTCCCAAAGATAAGAGCTGGCTAAAGTCCAAATACACCTAGGGGTAGATTTTAAAAGCCCTGCGCACGTAAATCCAGCTGGATGTACGCATGCAGGGGGGTTATGCGTGCCGATCCTATTTTGCATAGGCCCGGCGATGTGCGCAAGCCCCGGAACGCGTGTATGTCCCGGGGCTTTGAAAAAGGGGTGGGAAGGGGGCGGGGGCATGGGCGCCGGTCTGGGGGCGGGACTGAGGCCTCCAGCACAGCGGCCGTGCCGGGGGATCGCACGCTGGCAGCCAGCTGGTGCGCACAATTTACATCTGCCAGAGGTAGGTGTAAATAACAAAATAAAGCACAATTTACATCTGCCAGAGGTAGGCGTAAATAACAAAATAAAGGTGTGGGGGGGGGGGATTTAGGTAGGGCTGGGGGACGGGTTAGATACAGGAAGGTGGGAGAGAGCGGAAGGAAAGTTCCCTCCGAGGCCGCTTGCGCACGCCGACCCCGGATTTTATAACATGCGAGTGGCTGCGTGCGCATGCTATAAAATCGGGCGTACATTTGTTTAGGGTCTGATATAAGATTTGCAGTATGGCGTTTTCATAGGTTGAGTGCTGGCAGTTATGATATGGAAGGCTTACTATTTTGGAACTGTAGTTCAGTTTATTCCTGGCTTTCTGTGGGCCAAGTTCACACTCAGTGAACTTTACCATAGGCCTAATACCATATGGGATCCAGTAAACCACTTTCATTACTATGAGTAAGGTAGTTTATTAGGTCTATTAAAATATTATTATTGAAAGTGTGGATTTTTTTTGCAGTATGCCTATATAATATATAGGTTGTTGTGATATTTTTACTTCAGAAGATTATTCTTTGAATGTCTATTTTCCATGTGCAGTCTGCCTTTTTAGGTAGGGGAAGTTAATAAATTTTAAAATGGAAAACAATGCATAAGTTTTAATTATGCAGGGAGGGGAGGGAAGGGGGAATGAAAGGCTGTAAGGTTTATCTAGGGCATCTAATACCCTTGTATCAGCCCTAAGAGAGAGTGTGTCACACACACAAATTCACCAACCTCTCACACCGCCAGGGGGCAGATCCTGGAGAAGGGTGGGAGGCAGACAATAGGGAATGGAGGAGTCTTATTTCTAGACCAGGAGGTGGGGCAGCAAATGGCCGCCCCGCCTCATTAAACATTTCTCCATCACCCTTAGTGCGGACGCCAAAGACTGAACAAAAAAATAACAGTCCCAAAAACTAAGTAGTTAAAGCAGTGAGCTGCAAACAAGGGAAGCCAGGGTTCAAATTCTATTGCCATTCCTTATGACCTTGGGCAAGTCACTTCACCCTCCATGGTCTTCACCCTGCCCCTCAATGATTTCACCAGCACCGTGTCATATAGGGAGGTCATTTCATTCCTCACCTCAGGCAGCAGATTGACTTGAGCCACCCCTGCCTGTGGCTACACACTTTAGGGTAGTAGTGCTTTAGCAGATGCAGATCACCTTCAGTCCAAGTGTCCAGAACACTGACCCCACATGATGAAGGATGCCTGGCACAGTGCCCAGAGTAACAATAAAGAGCAGAGTAAGGACTCAGACCATTGGATCAAACAATGAGATCAGAAAAAGTTTAGTTCAGGAATATAGGAATCCATGTGCAGAGGTCTGAGAGGGTGAAGTGGAATTATAGATGAAAAGCAGAGATGAAATAGCCAAGGTGAAATTAGGTTGACAGGCCAAAAACCTTCAGCAAGGCTGAACACCCACCTAGATGTCTCTTTCTGCTAAGACAAACTTATCTTAGTCCCCAAGAATGTTCTTAGTCCATACACACAGTTGCTAGAGCTGCAATCTTAAGTAACAAGATGATCACCACTTTGCAGAAGTATATTTGTAATAAGACTGTACTACTAGTACATATAGCTGAGAATTAGGTTTGTATCTGCTGCACCTTCTCTCTACACTGGGTGTATTAGACTTTGGACAGTCCTTATCCTGGGAATAAGGACTTTACAACTTCTGAGAAAGAAATGGAGTTCATAGATATGCCTATATAATACTGAGAGATATTGGAGAGGCCCACCCAGAAAGCAGAGTGCAATAAGCTACACCTAATGCAGGGGTCCAGAGGAGTGCCCTCAAAAGAGGGTTCATGCTATTGTCACAAGTGATAGTAGGGAAAAGGTTAGAAACATTATCCCAGGACAAGCAGGATGCTAGTCTTCACATATGGGTGATGTCACTGATGGAGCCCTATCACGGAAAACTTTGTCAAAGTTTCTAGAAACGTTTGACTGGCATCCTGAGCCCACTGAGCAGGCCCAGCATGCCATGATATTATCCCAGGACAAGCAGGATGATAGTCTTCACATATGGGTGACATCATCAGATGTAGCCCTGATACGGAAAACTTCTGTCAAATGTTTCTAGAAACCTTTGGCTGGCACACTGAGCTTACTGAGCATGCCCAGCATGCCATGATATTCTCAGTCACAGGGGTTTCCTTTCAGTCTCTTTTTTTCCACCTTGCTGTAAGCATAGTGTATTAGGAGATCTGGGAATTTTCCCTCACTTTTTCCTCAAGGGAAAGAAAACATTTTCAATAAAAAAAAATTGTCATCGGGTCTCCCTTCTACATAGTATTGGTGAGTTCATTTTTTTTTTAGTCATTTTCGGTTGATTCTGGTCAACCTCACTAAAGGTATCCGCTGGTCATTGACCATCAATCAGCCTAACTTTCTAACATGGCCACTGGATTCAAAAAATGTCCAGATTGTAACCGCACTATGTAGATTACCGACTGGCACAATGTTTGTGTTTTGTGCCTGGGATCAGGCCACAATGTCCGGGCTTGTTTAACTTGTGCCCAGATGACACCAAAGGGCAGGTGTGCCCGATTGGACAAGATGGAGGAGTTATTTAAGAAAATCACCCCATCGTCATTGTCGACATTGTCTCCAAGAAGAATATTTCCCTTGGTTGCAAAACATCGAGGAGAAAAGAGGACTGGTGACTGTCCGTCACCAAACCCATCGGTGTCCTCTGTAGCGTCTTCCTCGGCATCTAAGGAACATCGAGAAAAAAGATGCCATCGACACCATTCCACTGATCCATCGGATGGAATGGCACAGTCATCGGCATCGAAAGACATCGAGCCGATGCCCAAGTGAGTCCGGGTACTGGAACCAACACACCCTTCCGTACCCGAGGCGCTCTCCACCGGGATCGGTGTTAGAGACTGTGCCACCACACTCAGTCATAGAAGTGCCAGTAGCGCCAGTCTTACCTTCTCCTATGACAATGGACCCAGTCCCAGTTTCCAGGGAAGAGGTGACTTCCATGGTCCAGCAGGCCATCGTCGAGGCTTTTCGAAAATTTCAGCCTCCTTCCATACCACCATCGGTACCAACACCGACTCCGGCATCGACATCGGATCCGTGGTTTTTTCAGCCTTTGCTGAACAAAATCGACGCCTTGATTGGTATATTTCCTCCACCGGCACCGACGCCTCCGGTGCAACCATCGACTCCATTGATGCCTACACATCCACCGGTGATTCCTTCCATTCCGATTCTGGGTTCATCGGAGGATGATGACAGGGACTCAGATTCCGTCCCGGGGCCATCGGGCCTTCATCATCATCGAATACCGGCAAGACCATTGATGCCAGTAAAGGATCCCTTGATACAATGCGTCCAGGCCCATTGGGTGATACCCGGCATTGGTTCCCATTGATGCCATCGAGACCCATCGATTCCCCATTGATGCCTTCATTACCTCCTATGCTGTCAAAGCAGATTCCATCAAAATCTGCTTCTAAAACAAAACATAATTTACAACAACAACCAGATGATCCTGAATCACTTTACCATCCTCAGTATACTCCGTGGATACTGATACTGATTCAGAAGAACTACAATCTGAGCCTTCTCCACCAGAAGAGAGGAGAAAGTCCCCTCCTGAAGACTTGTCATTCACAAACTTCATTAAGGAAATAGCGGACACAATCCCTTTCGAATTACTGACAGAGGACACAAGACACAAGGCTCTAGAAGTCCTTCAATTCGTTGATGCACCAAAGGAGGTAATGGCAATACCAATCCACGAAGTCCTGTTGGAACTCCAGCATAGGTTGTGGGAGCATCCTTGCTCGGTGCAAGCTATAAATAGAACAGATGCCACATACCTGGTGCAACATACCCCAGGTTTCCAAAAGCCCCAATTGCCTCATCACTCTGTGGTCGTCAAATCGGCTCAGAAAAAAGCCAGGAAACAGAAGCCACACTCTTCTACTCCACCAGGAAAAGAACAGAAGTTCTTAAGATACGTTAGGGAGAAAGGTTTTTCAGGGATCCATGCTGATATCTCGTATTGCGGCATACCAGCTTTATATGACACAGTACCAAAGAAACTTGTGGAAGCAAGTTCAAGGTATTGCCGATGATCTCCCTCAGCAACAACAACTGGCTCTAAATACACTAATTGCAAAGGGGCTTGAATCTGGCAAACACGAGGTACGGGCAGCTTATGACTCTTTTGAAACATCCTTTTGAAACCTCTGCCCGCCTATCAGCATCGGGAATTAATGCAAGGAGGTGGGCTTGGCTTAAGGCCTCGGACCTCAGACAAGAAGTCCAAGAGAGACTGGCAGATCTCCCTTGTACTGGAGAGAATCTCTGCGGAGAAAAAATTCAGACTACAGTCTCTCAGTTGAAAGATCACCACAAGACACTCCGCATACTCTCCAGACTATCATCGGATCAGCCATCCTCAATAAGAAAATCGACTAGAAGGGAAACCAGAAGACCCTTCTATAGGCCTAGAAGATACTACCCACCGGCTTCTTCAGCGCATTCATACCGTCCACCACAAAGGGGACGTGCACGCCAACCAAAACAGTAAAATACCCAAACACACTGGTCCAGCAGTGGGTTTTTGAAGTCAATTAAGAGAACAGAGGCCTTTCCATCAACCCTATGCCCCACTTACCAGTAGGAGGTCGACTCCATCATTTCAAATACCAGTGGAGTCTTATCACGAAGGACCAGTGGGTGTTAGCCACACTAAATCGGGGATACCATCTAAAGTTCAAAACAATACCCCCACATTCTCCACCCATTCCACTTTGGACAAGCATGGTCATCACACCTCAACTCCAAGTAGAACTCTCTACTTTGCTGACTGCCAGGGCGATCGAACCAGTTCCCCGGTCTCAACAAGGAAAAGGGTTCTATTCCCGCTATTTCCTAATTCCAAAGAAAACAGGCGGCCTTCACCATATCTTATACCTCCGCAATCTCAACAAATTTTTTCACAAAGAAAAATTTCGGATGGTATCTCTGGGAACCATCCTTCCATTGCTTCAACGGGGAGATTGGCTCTGTTCTCTAGATCTTCAAGATGCTTATGCACACATACCAATTTCCACACAAAATCGCAAGTATCTACGATTTGTCCTGGGAGGAAATCATTACCAGTATCGAGTCCTACCATTCGGACTAGCCTCTGCTCCTCGAGTATTCACAAAATGTCTAGCAGTGGTTGCTGCACATCTAAGAAAAAACAGCATTCATGTTTTTCCATACCTAGACAATCGGCTAATCAGAAGTCCATCCAGGTAGGGAGCTCTGTCTGCCTTAAAAAGTACAATAATACTATTACACTCCCTGGGATTTCTCATCAACTATCAAAAATCCCACATCGAGCTGTCTCAACTCCTCACATTCATCGGAGCAGAGCTCGACACCACAGTGGCAAAAGCTTTTCTTCCAAACGACCGTGCCAACAATCCAGCATGCTTGGCGAACTCTATAACCCAATACCAGTTCGCATCTGCCCATCAACTTCTAGTGCTACTAGGACACATGGCCTCGACAGTACATGTTACCCCTATGGCGAAGTTAGCCATGAGAAGAACTCAATGGACTTTGAAATCTCAATGGCTACAAGCTTTCCAACCACTGTCGTACACAGTTCAAATCACCCACCAGTTACACCTATCGCTCCACTGGTGGACAAATCAAACAGCATTGAAAGCTGGTCTCCCATTCCAACAGTCAACTTCGCAAGTCATCCTGACCACAGATGCCTCCAACTTGGGATGGGGAGCTCACGTCAACAACCTTCAAACAAAAGGGATGTGGACTACGCTCGAAATGAAGTGTCAAATAAACTTCTTAGAACTTTGAGTGATGCGATATGCCCTTTATGCCTTCAAAGACTGCCTCTCAAACAAGACTGTGCTGATACAGATGGACAACACAGCAGCAATGTGGTACATAAACAAACAACGAGGCACAGGCTCTTATCTGCTCTGCCAGGAAGCGGTGCAGATTTGGGCTTGGGCTCTAGAGCACTCTATGCATCTTCGAGCAACTTATCTGGCAGGCATACAAAACGTCTTAGCGGACTATCTCAGTCGACATTTCCATCCCCACGAATGGTCTCTGGATCCACGTGTAGCGAGCAAAATCTTTCAACGCTGGGGTCGCCCAACCATAGACCTTTTTGCATCCAAACTGAACTACAAAGTGGAAAGGTTCTGCTCCCTCCACGGCCGTCAACAAGCATTCCCCAGGGACGCCTTTGCTTGCCCCTGGAATACAGGACTTCTATATGCGTATCCTCCAATTCCGCTCATAGCCAAAACTCTCGTGAAGCTACAACAGTACAGAGGAACAATGATCCTCATAGCCCCGTACTGGCCTCAACAAGTATGGTTTCCCATACTCCTCGACCTCTCGATCAGAGAGCCGATTCGCCTGGGCACAGTGCCCACTCTCATAACTCAGAATCAGGGCACGTTGCGTCATCCCAACCTGACAACTCTTGCCCTGACAGCTTGGATGTTGAAAGCTTAATTCTGCAACCATTTAATTTTTCAACACAAGTCTCTAAAGTTCTCGTAGCTTCACGAAAGCCTTCCACACATAAATCTTGGTGCACACAAAAAGGTTTTGAGCCATCTCCTCCTGAAGGAAGAAAAAAGTCCCCACCAGAAGACTTGTTCTTCACTACCTTCATTAAAGATATGGCAGACACAATCCCTTTTAATTTAGTGTCTGAGGAAGATACAAGGCAGCAGACATTAGAAGTCCTACAATTCATGGATCCACCCAAGGAAGTCCTAGCCATTCCTATCCACGAGGTCCTCCTGGAGTTACAACATAGGCTTTGGGAACATCCATGATCTGTTCCGCCAATCAATAGGAGAGTGGACACTACATATCTTGTGCAGCATGTCCCTGGTTACCAAAAGTCACAACTACCACACCAGTCCGTAGTAGTTGAGTCGGCTCAGAAAAAATCCAAAAGAGTACGACTTCATTCGTCTGCACCACCAGGGAAGGATCATCGATTCCTGGACTCTCTAGGAAGAAAAGTATTCCAAGGAGCTATGCTTAACTCCAGGATAGCGTCTTACCAACTCTATATGACGCAATACCAGAGGAATCTCTGGAAGCAAATGCAGGAGCTTACTGATTCCCTACCTGAGCAATACCAAGATGCAGCTCAAACAATAATCCATAAAGGACTAGAAGCTGGAAAACATGAGGTCTGTGCTGCTTACTACAGCTTTGAAACCTCTTCAAGGGTTGCAGCTTCGGGGGATCAGTGCACGCCGCTGGGTCTGGCTAAAAGCCTCTGACCTCAGGCCTGAGATACAGGATAAGTTGATGGACTTGCCCTGTGTGGGCGACAACCTGTTTGGGTCAAAAGTACAGGACACAGTGGACCAACTTAAAGAACACACAGAGACACTGCGTCAATTATCTGCGGTCCCGCAAGACTCTTCCTCTTCAGCGTCCCGCCATCCACCAAGAAAGGATACCAGAAAGCCGTACTACAGGCCGAGAAGGTATTATCCACCGGTACCTAGGGGTAGATCTTCTCGACCACAGCAAAGATCTCAGCCCAGGCAGCCTAGAACCGCTAGGCCTCAACCACCAGCGCAGACAGGACCAGCTGCAGGTTTTTGAGGCAGGCGCCAGAGAGCAAAAGCCATCTCCACAATCCCAACCCAAACTTACCAGTAGGAGGTCGAGTCTCCTTCTACTACAACCATTGGTTTCAGTTGACAACAGACCAATGGGTACTCTCAATAATATCATGAGGTTATCAATTAATTTCCTATCAATTCCAAAAGACTCTCCTCCAAAGCCTCTTTCGCTAAACGAAAATCACATTATTCATCTGCAAGCAGAATTATCCACCCTTCTGAGAACCAGAGCCGTAGAACCGGTACCCCGGACTCAGCAAGGCAGAGGATTCTACTCCCGTTATTTCCTCATTCAAAGAAAACAGGAGGCCTATGTCCCATCCTAGATATCAGAAATCTCAACAAATTTCTACGGAAAGAAAAGTTCAGGATGGTCTCTCTAGGCACCATGCTTCCCCTTCTTCAGACAGGAGATTGGCTTTGTTCTCTGGATCTACAAGACGCTTATGCTCACATTCCAATATTCCCCCTCATCGCAAATATCTGCGTTTCCTGGTGGGTCAACAACATTTCCAATACACCCAGAGTATTCATGAAATGCCTGGCAGTAGTAGCAGCTCACTTACACAAAGAAAGTGTACACGTTTTCCCATACCTGGACGACTGGCTCATCAGCAGTCAATCTCAACAAGGAGCTATTGTTTCTCTCAGGTGAACAATCACTCTGCTACAGTCGATGGGTTTTCTCATCAATTACCAAAAGTCCCATCTCATCCTGTCTCATCTGCTTCAATTCATCAGAGCAGAACTGAACACCATCCGATCAAGAGCTTTCCTACCAGAAGATCAGGCAGAAACAATCTCCTTATTAGCACGCTACATTTGCAGAAACAAGAGACAGCTCATCAGTTTCTCACTTTACTAGGTCACATGTCCTCCACAGTTCACATCACTCCTATGGCCAGATTAGCCATGAGAATAACCCAATGGACATTATGGTCACAATGTATACAAGCCATTCAACCACTGTCGTCTCCAATTCAAGTAACCCACCAGCTACGTTCATCTCTCCTTTGGTGGGCAAACAGAGACAACTTGCGCAAATGTCTACCCTTCCAACAAGGTACTTGGACAAAACTTGAAGCAACATTTCAAATCCTGGAACTTCGAGCTATACATTATGCTCTACATGTGTTCAAGGACTGCCTTTCACACAAGACGGTTCTAATTCAAACAGACAACACAGTAGCCATGTGGTACCTGAACAGGGAGGTACGAGCTCGTATCTCCTTTGTCAAGAAGCAGCACAGATTTGGGACTGGGCCCTGACACATTCCATGTTTCTCTGGGCCACTTATCTAGCGGACATCCACAACGTAGTTGCAGATTGCCTCAGTTGTCAGTTCCAACCTCACGAATGGTCCCTGGATCCCTTCGTAGCGACCAGGATATTTCAACTTTGGGGACAACCAACAATAGACCTCTTTGCATCAGACCTGAATCACAAAGTGGACAGGTTCTGCTCTCTGCACAAACAGAAACACCGGCCAGCCAAGGACGCCTTTGCTCGCCCTTGGAACTCAGGTCTTCTATACGCGTATCCTCCGATACAGCTAATAACCAAACCTCTAGTGAAGCTACAACAGGACAAAGGGTCCATGATACTCATAGCCCCACACTGGCCTCAACAAATATGGTTTCCCATACTTCTCGACCTCTCGATCTCAGAGCCAATTCACCTGGGTGTAGCTCCAACTCTCATAACTCAAGATCAGGACAGGTTGCGCCATCCCAATCTTCAATCCCTATCTCTAACAGCATGGATGTTGAAAGCTTGATTTTACAACCACTCAATCTTTCCACTAATGTTTCTCAAGTGCTTATAGCTTCACGTAAACCTTCCACACGGAAGAACTATTCTTCAAAATGGAAAACATTTACGTTGTGGTGCACACAAAAGGACACTGATCCTTTCTCCTGCCCCACACCTTCTTTGCTAGACTACTTATGTCATCTTTCAGACTTTGGTCTCCAGACCTCATCCGTGCGAGTACACTTAAGTGCAATCTTGGCTTACCATAATAAGATGGGAGATGCACCAATATCCATACAACCTCTTGTCAGTAGATTTATGAGAGGTTTAATTCACCTTAAACCACCAATAGGGCCACCAGTCACAGAATGGGACTTTAATTTGGTATTAACAAGGCTCATGCGTTCTCCTTTTGAACCCATGAATTCCTGCGATTTTAAATTTCTTACTTGGAAGACTATCTTCCTAATAGCCATTACATCTGCTAGAAGGGTTACGTGAGTTACAAGTATTTGTCACATACTCATCCTACACAAAATTCCTACATGACCGGGTGGTACTCCGTACACACCTAAAATTTCTTCCCAAAAAAAGTTACGGAATTCCATTTTAATCAATCCATAGTCTTGCCCACATTCTTTCCAAGACCTCATTCTCACCAAGGTGAGAGAGCTTTACATACCATGGACTATAAGCATGCGCTAGCATGCTACTCAGACCACACTGCAGTCCACAGGAAATCCACTCAACTCTTTGTTTCTTTTGATCCAAACAAACCAGGTAATCCAGTGGGCAAACACACTCTCTCCAACTGGCTAGCAGACTGTATAGAGTTCTGTTATGAAAAAGCAGGCCTTCCTCTCCAAGGGCAGGTAAAAGCTCATTCAGTAAGAGCAATGTCAACCTCAGTAGCTCACTATCGTTCAGTACCAGTTCTTGACATATATAAAGCTGCAACATGGAGTTCTCTTCACACGTTTGCAGCTCATTACTGTTTGGACAAAGAAGGATGACAAGATTCAGCCTACGGACAATCTGTCTTAAAGAACTTGTTTCCAGTATAATCCCAACTCCTTCTACATCCAAACTGCTGTGATTTTCGGCTGCCTCATTTTCACCAACAATACTTCAGTGTTGCTTCACTACAAAATGACTCAGCCTCTAGCTTGCTAATCACCCATATGTGAGGACTAGCATCATGAAACCCACCTGGCACCCCGCGAAGTTAGGTCCGATACGTTTTATTATTTTATTTTTGCTAACGCTTATCGCTACATACGAGACTGAAGGGAGACCCCTGTGGCTAAGAATATCATGGCATACATGTTTCTAGAAACTTTGACAGAAGGTTTTCTGTGACAGGGCTCAGTCAGTGATGTCACCCATATGTGAGGACTACATTCTGCTGCCCTGGGATAACACCTATTACAAGGTAAGCAATTTTGCTTTTTTTAGTCGATAACTAAAAGAAGTTCAAAGTTGAACCTTCCCAGGACACTTGTTGCATTTCATTGAAGCACCAGTGCTCCAACCCTTGCCTTTCTATAAAAACTCCAGTACTTCTCCCTACCAGACCTCTTTCCTGCACATCCACTCTTATTGTCAAGTCTCTTCCATAGACTGTATCAGCAGCTATTGATACATTACCACTTATTAGCATATCCCTTTATCCCAGGACAAGCTGGATGCTAGTCCTCACATATGGGTGACGTCACTGATGGAGCCCTATCGCGGGAAAAACTTCTGTCAAAGTTTCTAGAAACTTTTGACTGGCACTCTGAGGCCACTGAGCATGCCCAGCATGCCATGATATTCTCTGCCACAGGGGTCTCACTCCAGTCTTCGTTTTTCCGTGCTGCTGTGAGCATCGCGGAGATAGGAGCCCTGTGAGTTTACTCACAATTCTGACTGAAAAGTCAACTATTTTTTCTCATATTTTTCCCATTTGGGGTCTCACTTTCCTTTTGTCACCAGACGGTGACAAAACTAATAGTGTTTTTGCGCTTCCACATTGATTTTTTCTCACAAAATTTTCATCGACGGCTGTCGATAGTGACATGGCTTCGGGTTTTAAAAAATGCCCGGTCTGTAATCGGACCATGTCAGTAACAGATCCACATCTTGAATGTGTGGTCTGTTTGGGTGAAAAGCATGATATTCCATCATGCCAACAATGTCAGGAGATGACCCCGAAAGGTAGGAAACTTCGACAAGAAAAGATGACACATCTTTTCCATCTTCAACTAGTTTCCTCACCTTCTACTTCGACCAAATCATCTCCAACAGGAGTTACAAAGAAACTCCTTCTTAAAAAACGTTGACTAGAAGGATCCGGAGATGCATCATCGCCAGCCCCGTCGACGTCATCAACAAGGTCAGTCACAGAACCAAGGCCTAAGCACAAACATCGACATCGTCGATCCTCGGCGTCACCGTCGCTCCCCCCCCCGGGAGAACCGACTGCAAAGCGGCATAAAGATGGAGATGTGCCGCTAACATCCGCGCCTACGGTGCCACCGTCGAAAGCATCGATATCGACACCTACATCGACATCGTTACTACCACCGACTACGCAAGACTTAACCGTCCTCATCAGGCAAGTAGTGATGGAAGCCTTACAGGCACAAGTTCCGGCGACCTTGCCGATGCCAGCGACCTCGCCGATGCCAGCGATAATGCCGATGCCAGTGAGCACCCCGATGCAGGTGCCGTCTCCGACGCTTACATCATCGATACCACTAACATCCGTGTCGATGCCTCTCTCGATGCCATTATCATCGGAAATTCTCTCGATGCCAATAACATCAGTGTCATCGATACCCTCGATGACTATTCCCACATCGATGTTCTCCTTTTTATCCACATCGATGTCGACCGTTTCGTCGATTCCACAGCCGTGTGGTACATCAACAAACAAGAAGGTACGGGCTCGTATCTCCTTTGTCAAGAAGCTGCACAGATTTGGGGCTGGGCCCTGAACCACTCAATGTTCCTCCGGGCCACTTATCTTGCAGGCATATACAATGTAGTGGCAGATCGACTCAGTCGTCAGTTCCAACCACACGAGTGGACCCTGGATCCCTCAGTAGCGACCAGGATATTCCAACGTTGGGGACAACCGACAATAGACCTCTTTGCGTCACATCTGAATCACAAAGTGGACAAATTCTGTTCTCTACACAAACAGAAGAACCAGCCAACCAAGGATGCCTTTGCTCGCCCTTGGAACTCAGGCCTACTCTACATGTATCCTCCAATACCGCTCATAACCAAAACTCTAGTGAAGCTACAACATAAGAACATAAGAAATTGCCATGCTGGGTCAGACCAAGGGTCCATCAAGCCCAGCATCCTGTTTCCAACAGAGGCCAAACCAGGCCACAAGAACCTGGCAATTACCCAAACACCTAGAAGATCCCATGCTACTGATGCACTGATGCAATTAATAGCAGTGGCTATTCCCTAAGTAAACTTGATTAATAACAGTTAATGGACTATTGTAAAGCAGTTAATGGACTTCTCTTCCAAGAACTTATCAAAACCTTTTTTGAACCCAGCTATACTAACTGCACTAACCACATCCTCTGGCAACAAATTCCAGAGATTTATTGTGCATTGAGTGAAAAAGAATTTTCTCCGATTAGTCTTAAATGTGCTACTTGCTAACTTCATGGAATGCCCCCTAGTCCTTCTATTATTCGAAAGTGTAAATAACCGAGTCACATCTACTCGTTCAAGACCTCTCATGATCTTAAAGACCTCTATTATATCCCCCCTCAGCCGTCTCTTCTCCAAACTGAAAAGCCCTAACCTCTTCAGCCTTTCCTCATAGGGGAGCTGTTCCATCCCCTTTATCATTTTGGTTGCCCTTCTCTGTACCTTCTCCATTGCAACTATATCTTTTTTGAGATATGGCGACCAGAATTGTACACAGTATTCAAGGTGTGGTCTTACCATGGAGCGATATAGAGGCATTATGACATTTTCCATTTTATTAACCATTCCCTTCCTAATAATTCCTAACATTCTATTTGCTTTTTTGACTGCTGCTGCACACTGAGCTGACGATTTCAATGTATTATCTACTATGACGCCTAGATCTCTTTCTTGGGTGGTAGCTCCTAATATGGAACCTAACATCGTGTAACTACAGCAAAGGTTATTTTTCCCTATATGCAACACCTTGTACTTGTCCACATTAAATTTCATCTGCCATTTGGATGCCCAATCTTCCAGTCTTGCAAGGTCCTCCTGTAATGTATCACAGTCTGCTTGTGATTTAACTACTCTGAATAATTTTGTATCATCCGCAAATTTGATAACGTCACTCGTCGTATTCCTTTCCAGATCATTGATATATATATTGAAAAGCACCGGTCCAAGTACAGATCCCTGAGGCACTCCACTGTTTACCCTTTTCCACTGAGAAAATTGACCATTTAGTCCTACTCTCTGTTTCCTGTCTTTTAACCAGTTTGTAATCCACGAAAGGACAGTCGCCTCCTATCCCATGACTTTTTAGTTTTCGTAGAAGCCTCTCATGAGGGACTTTGTCAAACGCCTTCTGAAAATCCAAATACACTACATCTACCGGTTCACCTTTATCCACATGTTTATTAACCCCTTCAAAAAAATGAAGCAGGTTTGTTAGGCAAGACTTCCCTTGGGTAAATCCATGTTGACTGTGTCCCATTAAATCATGTCTTTCTATATGCTCTACAATTTTGATCTTGAGGATAGTTTCCACTATTTTTCCCGGCACTGAAGTTAGGCTCACTGGTCTATAGTTACCCGGATCGCCCCTGGAGCCTTTTTTAAATATTGGGGTTACATTGGCCACCCTCCAGTCTTCAGGTACAATGGATGATTTAAATGATAGGTTACAAATTGTAACTAATAGGTCAGAAATTTCATTTTTGAGTTCCTTTAGTACCCTAGGATGCATACCATCCGGTCCAGGTGACTTGCTACTCTTTAGTTTGTCAAGGGGTCCATGATACTCATAGCCCCATATTGGCCTAGACAAGTATGGTTTCCCACACTTCTAGACCTCTCAGTCAGGGATACAACTCGCTGGGAATGGCTCCCACTCTCATAACTCAGGATCAGGGTTGGTTGCGCCATCCCAACCTTCAATCCCTATCCCTGACAGCATGGATGTTGAAAGCTTAATTTTACAACCACTCAATCTTTCAACCAATGTATCTCAAGTGCTTATAGCTTCACGTAAACCTTCCACACGAAAGAATTACTCTTCCAAATGGAAGAGATTCACTTTGTGGTGCAGACAAAAGAATATTGATCCTTTCACTTGCCCCACTACTGTTCTGCTAGACTACTTATACCATCTTTCAAAATCTGGTCTCCAGACTTCATTGGTAAGAGTACATTTAAATGCAATCTCAGCTTACCATAACAAGATGGGAGATGCACCTATCTCCACACAACCTCTTGTCAGCAGGTTTATGAGAGGTTTAACTCAGCTTAAACCACCAATACGGCCACCAGTCACAGAATGGGACCTTAATTTGGTTTTAACAAGAATAATGCGTTCTCCATTCGAACCCATAGATTCCTGTGATCTTAAATTTCTCACATGGAAGACTATCTTCCTCATAGCCATTACATCAGCTAGAAGGGTTAGTGAGTTACAAGCACTTGTCACGTACTCACCCTATACGAAGTTCCTACATGACAGAGTGGTTCTCCGTACGCATCCAAAATTTCTTCCTAAGGTAGTTACGGAATTCCACTTGAACCAATCCATTGTTTTACCCACATTCTTCCCAAGGCCTTATTCTCACCAAGGAGAACGAGCCTTACATACTTTGGATTGTAAGCGTGCACTATCTTTCTATTTAAATCGCACTGTAGTCCACAGGAAATCCAATCAGCTTTTTGTTTCCTATGATCCAAACAAACCGGGTAAAGCAGTGGGTAAACATACTCTATCCAACTGGCCAGCAGATTGCATACAGTTTTGTTATGAAAAGGCAGGCCTTCCTCTCCAAGGGCGAGTAAAGGCACATTCAGTAAGAGCAATGTCAACCTCAGTAGCACACTATTGCTCAGTGCCAATTCTTGACATATGTAAAGCAGCAACTTGGAGTTCACTTCACACCTTTGCAGCTCATTACTGTTTGGACAAAGAAGGATGACAAGATTCAGCCTATGGACAATCTGTCTTAAAGAACTTGTTTCCAGTCTAAACCCAACTCCTTCTACAACCAACCTGCTGTGATCTTCGGCTGACTCATTTTCAACAACAATGAATCACTGTTGCCTCCATATCAAATGACTCAGCCTCCAGCTTGCTAATCACCCATATGTGAGGACTAGCATCCTGTTTGTCCTGGGATAAAGCAAAATTGCTTACCTTGTAATAGGTGTTATCCCAGGACAGCAGGATGTAGTCCTCACGAAACCCACCCGCCACCTCATGGAGTTGGGTCTCATACCTTTTATTATTTTATTTTTTGCTAAAGCTTATTGCTACATACGAGACTGGGGACCCCTGTGGCAGAGAATATCATGGCATGCTGGGCATGCTCAGTGGCCTCAGAGTGCCAGTCAAAAGTTTCTAGAAACTTTGACAGAAGTTTTTCCCGCGATAGGGCTCCATCAGTGACGTCACCCATATGTGAGGACTACATCCTGCTGTCCTGGGATAACACCTATTACAAGGTAAGCAATTTTGCTTTCACAGATATTTACATCAGGGGTACGGAAATGTAACCTCCTACTTCCATGCCTTCTTTCCAGAGGTCAATGCCTGCCCCCTCTCTCCCCCTCCCAGAATCCATAGTACAGTTTGTGCCAGATGTGGCAATGATGAGGATTCTCCAGTTGTAAAGCAAGTTCCAGAAACCGTCTGCAGTACAAGGAGCATCTGGAAGCCCCAATGAATGAATTTTCTTGCCCTCTCAGTAAAGGTTGCAATTTAGAACAAGAAGTTACAACCACTTTCATACGTTACCTTTACATTTTAAATACATTCTTAGCCAAGAGTGTAACAAGCAAATCACGCTCTTCTGTCGCATGCTAAAATGATAATTCCTCAATGCTGGCAAATATTTGGGTCTCTCCCAGTGGGGACTGACACTTTATGGTGTGAAAGCCAAGAATTAACCCAACAGTGGTTTCACCCAAGATTCACTGTGTGTGGAAGCGCAGAACAGAAAGGACATGGAGGTGCGATTTCTCATGTCAGCAGCACACGGAGATTCCAGCTGGGAATGATGGGGTAGAGGTGTTGAAAGAGGTTCTCGTGATTGAAGGTTAACATGATGACCACTTGTCATTCACTCCAGTGCCAGGTTGGGGGTTGGATTCCATTGGCACTGTGGTCTGGGGACGTCCAGAAGAGGATGGGCACATTTACTGAAATCTGCTCTCACTTTGCAGGGTCTAAAGAAATAAGGAAGGTGTGAGCTCCTCTTTTGGCCCCTGAACCAGATCTATCAAGTCTGAGTGAGGGTCGCTGTTGAACTATGGTGTGATGTGTGTGTGTCAGGGAGCCTCAAATGTTTCCTTTCACATGATGTGGGTGCTCCGCCAGGCCTTCGCCTGGCTCACTCTTGTTTTCCAATTTTGAAAAATGTCAAAATCTGTTCCAAATCAAAGCAAAAATCCTCTGTCTTGTTTCACTATCTCCTTCTCTCTGGCTTCCTAAAGCTTTCCTGAGTCCCACCCTCCCTTCTTTGCCATGTAGGATGTAGGAAGAATAATAGCAACCCAACTCCGCATCCTCTGTGAGGTAGGGGAAACAGCCAGATGAATAAAGGTTCCTCTCAGACTCTCAAGACAAACTTTCTCCAATCCTCTCTGCTTTAGAAGAGATTTTGGCATGCTTGAGCACTCCCATCCTTCCCCCGCACTGCAATTCAGTTGATTAATCACAATGCCCAAAGGTGCCTGGAATCTGCAGCTCCTCCTGAGTTAGACTGTGAAAGGTTTATATAGCAGATAATAAAGTTTCAATTTCTTGAGGGATACTTTTGTCCCTCCATTTGATTTTTTTTTATTAAGTGTTTTGTCATTCCGCTGCCCTTGTGATGAGTTTCACAGTCCTGGCGCTGGAGCCATCAGCAGGCGAACTCCTCAAAGTTCCCTAGAGTCGGGTGACGAGGTAGCATGTTGGGCGTGAAGCCGAGGCTTTCCGAATGACTCCGGAGGGTGTCACATGTGCTCTGAGGAGGGAGAAAAGGAGGGAGAAGCATGAACATAGAACAAACCACACTTCAGCACCACATCTTGCTCTACCACATTAGCAACAACAACAAAAAACCAGCATCCATAGTGTAAGGGACCTTTGGTTTCCCCTTACTTAAAGAGTCTACCATTAAGCTGTGGAGATTCAGTGAAGAAATAGGTGAAAGAGTTTTGGGTTTTGCTTCCCCAAGAGGGAATATGCAGATGGTGTGCCCTAGCTGTTTATCAACCCATAGCACCTGTTATCCTGGTGGCTTTTCAGCTAGACTTTCAAGGAGTCAGGAGCTATCTACCCTATTCCTACTTTAGGGGAAAGGAGTAAGGGAGTTTCCTTTTTAGGGGTCACCCTCTAGTTTATTTATGTAAAAAATTTTCTATACCGCCGTTTAGTGATATACCATCACAACGGTTTACAAATAGGCACATACCGGTAAATAAATTCGAGATGGATTGTACTTTAACCAGAGGGTGCCGCAGTTGTTCAGATACATGATTCAATATTATAAGCTATATGTAAAGTGTATTAAAATTCCCTTTATGGGCTAACCGTAGATGCGGAATACTGTAATTCTTTAACTTAATACTTAAGTGTGATAAAATAAAAATAAAAATACACATATGTTCTCAGGTGACTTTTGCTTGTGTGTATAAGTCCTTTTCTTGTTTCTTAGTACTACCTATTTCCCATTCTCACTTTGAAAGGCCTTTTTGAAAAGCCATGTTTTTAAGCTTTTTTTGAAAAGTTTTTGATCCCTCGTTAGTCTTATTTCGGGTGGCATTGAGTTCCATAATATAGGGCCGGCTAATGACAGTGCTCTCTCCCTTACTTGTGTCAATTTGGCTGTCTTTACAGAGGGTATGGTTAGTAAGGCTTTATTTGCTGATCTGAGATTTCTTTGGGGAACATGTAGTCTTAATGCAGTGTTTAACCAATCAGTATTTTCTTCATTAATTAACTTGTGGATTGTGCAAAGTGTTTTAAATTGTACTCTTTGTTTGATTGGCAGCCAGTGTAGTTGACTCGTTTTCCAACCTTTATAGACTGGTTTGGATTCTGTTAAGCCTATTTGTGAGGATTCTCAGTGGGAGCCCATCCCTCTTGTCACAGTGAACTGGGGCACCCCCGAATTCGAGGCTCGATATGGGATAAGGAAGCCCTGCTTGTGCTATGTCTCCTAACGAGGATACGCAGTGACAGGGACCTGCTGCAGAGGAAGAAGAGGTTTGCTTTAACTGTTTTGAGCTCTCTCTTATGTTGGAGGCACAGAAGTTTTATTCCACCCTTCCTGCTTCTTGCTTGCATTTTCCCCTTTTTATTTGCTTTTATATTCCGATGTTCATTGTACATATCACACCGGTTTGCAATGTGTTGAAAGGGTTAATCAGTGACAATGTACCCTATACATGATTTATGATGTGTTAGTAGCATTAGTGGATTTTTAAATTTGAATGAGTATGATGGGGGTTAGTAGCTATATACAAATAAACACTTTTTATCGGTGAAAAGTTTTCTCTATACATTGGAGCTTTGTGGGCTTATTGCATTTTGTGAAGTGTTAGTAACATTGTACAATGAGATTAGAGGTTTTTGAGATTAGTATAAGTATAGTGGAGGTTAGTGGCCTTTAAGTTCAATTAATATTTTTTTCCCACTTGGAGCTGATAATCCCTGGTACTTGGGTGTCAGTAGCTAGACCTATTAAAGAGCACGTTTTTCACCCTGGAAGACACAGGAATGTTGCATGTTCCATGTAAAAGAAGGGATCCCAGTAAAGTGGACTGCCAGGAGGAACACAGAAGATACAAAGCAAAGGGAACACGAACTTTGTTGCCATGGTGGGAAGTTATACATGGGCATGTGAGGTGCACAGTGGGTGCTGACTAAGCAGTAAAAGAATAAATGGAAAAGCACAGAAAAGAATATGAGTACCCTTCAGGTGCTACCTAAGGCGTTAAACTAATTTAAGATGATTGAATTTGGGACTAAGCTCTGATTAATATTGGGACAGTTTTGCTCTTCCCAGTGGGACGAGGAAAGAGAAACACATTGAGAAGTAAAGCAAATGTTGCTTACCTGATGTAACAGGTGTTCTCACAGGACAGCAGGATGTTAGTCCTCACAAATGGGTGACATCGAGGATGGAGCCCAACCACGGAAAACTTCTGTCAAAGTTTCAGGAACTTTGACTGGCCCCTACTGGGCATGCCCAGCACGGCACTAACCCTGTAGCCAGCAGGGGTCTCCCTTCAGTCTTGTTTTTATAGCTACAGGCAGTGCCGAAAAATAAAGGAAACGAACCCAACACCGCGGGGTGGCGGGCGGGTTTCGTGAGGACTAACATCCTGCTATCCTGTGAGAACACCTGTTACATCAGGTAAGCAACATTTGCTTTCTCACAGGACAAGCAGGATGGTTGTCCTCACAAATGGGTGAGTACCGAGCTGAGGATATCCGAACATGCACCAAATGTACCCAACGGCGTGCAACAGGCACAACAACTGGGGTGGAATTTGGTAGAGGACATCCTGAACCCCACCGGGCAGGCGGAAGGGTGTTGGTACGTCACGTTGGAAATAGGTTACGCAGGACAGATTGGCTGAAGATGGAATCTTGTCTTCCGGCTTTGTCTAGGCAATAGTGGGCTGCGAAAGTGTGGAGAGAACTCCAGGTGGCAGCCCTACAAATGTCAGGAAGCGGCACCGATCATAGGTGTGCTACTGAAGTCGCCATGGCCCTCACAGAGTGTGCTTTAACATGGTCTTGGAAAGGAATGCCTGCTTGCTGATAGCAAAAAGATATGCAGTCCGCCAACCAGGAGGAGAGAGTCTGCTTACCCACAAGTTGCCCTAGTTTGTTGGGATGGAAAGAGACGAATAACTGAGTGCTCTTCCTGTGGGCAACTGTACAGTCTAGGTAGAATGCTAGAGCCCGTTTACAGTCAAGGGTATGCAGAGACTGTTCCCCTGGGTTGGAGTGGGGCCTGGGAAAGAAGATAGGTAGCATGATGGATTGATTAATGTGAAACTCCGAAACTACCTTAGGCAAAAACTTAGGGTGAGTGCGGAGTTCCGCCCAGTCCTGCAGGAGTTTAGTGTAAGGCAGATAGGTAACTAGGGCCTGTAATTCACTAACCCTGCGAGCTGAAGTGATAGCCAAAAGGAAAATCACTTTCCATGTGAGATATTTTAGGTCACAGGAGTGAAGAGGTTCGAACGGTGGTTTCATGAGCTGCCCGATAACCAGATTAAGGTCCCAGGAAGGGGCCGGAGGACGTAAAGGAGGCTTGATATGGAGCAAGCCTTTAAGAAAACGAGTTACGAGGGGTTGTACTGATATAGGGACATCCCCGACACTTTTATGGAAGGAGGCTACCGCACTGACATGCATTCTGATGGAAGAGGTCTTTAGACCTGATTCCGATAAATGCCAGGGATAGTCCAAAAACCTTGGGAATGGACAGGAAAAAGGATCAAGGGATTGCGAAGAACACCATGATGTATACCTTTTCCATTTATAGGAATAAGACTTTCTTGTGGAAGGCTTCCGTGAAGCAATCAGGACACGAGAAACCGAATCTGAAAGGTTAAGTGGTTGAAGGATTAACCTTTCAACATCCATGCCGTCAGGGACAAGGCCTGAAGATTGGGATGGCATAGACATCCGTCGTTCTGAGTGATCAGAAGCGGGTGCGTTCCCAAGGAATGTGCCTGCGGATGGAGAGATCCTGGAGTATGGGAAACCACACTTGGCGTGGCCAGTGAGGTGCTATCAGGATCATGGTTCCCTCGTCCTGATGGAGCTTCACGAGAGTTTTCGAGAGAAGAGGAAGTGGAGGGAATGCATAAAGCAGACCGGTTGCCCATGAGAGGGAGAATGCATCTCTGGGCTGAGAGCGCTCGCTCCGAATGAGGGAGCAGTAATTGTCCACTTTGTGGTTCTGAGGGGACGCAAAGAGGTCTATTTGGGGATAACCCCATTGTTGAAAAAGAGAGGTCGCTACCGAGAGGTTGAGCGACCACTTATGTGGTTGGAAGACACGACTCAGTTTGTCTGCCAAGACATTGTGTACTCCCGGCAAGTAGGTGGCCCTGAGGTACATCGAGCGGGAGAGCGCTTCCGCCCAAATCTGCGAAGCTTCCTGACACAGAAGGAAGGAGCCTGTGCCTCCCTGCTTGTTGATGTACCAAATGGCCACCTGGTTGTCCGTCTGAATCAGGATAACGTGATTTGATAGAGAATCCTGAAAAGCTCTGAGAGCATATTGCATTGCTCGAAGCTCCAGGAAATTTACCTGGTGTTTGGCTTCCTCTGGAGACCAAAATCCTTGTGACTGCAGATCGTTCACATGAGCTCCCCAGCCGAGGTTGGAAGCATCGGTGGTGAGAATGAGTTGAGGATCTGGCAGATGAAAAGGCAGTCCCTGGAGGAGATGGTTCTGATCTTTCCACCAGGTGAGAGACAGACGGAGTGCGTCGGTGATGTGGACAATGGTTGACAGAGACTGAGTCGCTTGAATCCATTGTGACCTCAGAGTCCAATGCATGACTCTCATGGCCAGGTGGGCCATTGGTGTGAGATGGACTGAGGACGCCATGTGTCCGAGAAGGACAAGGAATTGTCGAGCTGTTGCTGTATACTGCGACTGCAACTGGTGAGCAAGAGATACGAGGGTTTGCACTCGATGATGAGGTAGAAAGGCTTTTGCCTGTAAGGTGTCCAAGTCTGCCCCAATGAATGACAAGGTTTGAGATGGGACTAAATAGAGTGTGTAGGGTCAAATCCAGGGACGATCGAGTGGCTTGCTGGGTTGGGGCCCTGATTAACCAGTCATCTAGACAGTGGTAGACGTGAACACCTTCTTTCCTGAGAAAAGCTGCGACAACCACGAGACATTTGGTAAAGACTCGTGGTGCCGATGCTAGGCCGAATGGATGCACTCGTTATTGATAGTGCTTTGGGCCTACTAAAAACCTGAGATACTTGCGATGAGCTGAAGCTATCGCAATGTGGGTGTACACGTCCTGGAGGTCCAGAGAGCAGAGCCAGTCTCCTTTTTGTAGAAGAGGTAGAAACGAGCCCAAGGTTACCATCTTGAACTTTTCCCGCTGGAGGTACTTGTTGAGGGCACGTAGGTCCAGAATTGGACGAAGCCCCCCGGATTTTTTGGGGATCAAAAAGTACCAGGAATAGAACCCTAGGCCTTGTTGTGAAAGGGGGACAGGTTCTATTGTTCTTAACTGGAGAAGAAGGGAAACCTCCTGCTCCAGAGGGACAGAGTGGTCGTTTACTCTCCACGCTTGTAGAGGTGGTGAATCCAGTGGAAGAGCAAGAAAGTTCAGGTGGTAACCCTGAGCAATGATTGCTAGCACCCATTGGTCGGTTGTGATTGATTGCCACATGCTGTGAATGTGGCACAATCGACCTCCCACTGGTATGGCTGGCAGAGGGATCAGGCTGCTGCTCTCCAAGGGAATGTCAAAAACCTGAAGCAGGCCCCGGCTGGGGAGCTGCTTGTGGCTTTTGCTTCCGGAGCTGGTGGGGTTGAGATTTCAGATAAGGCCTCGTAACTCGGGACTTTGTTGGTGGAGGATTGTACTTCCTTGGGCGGAAGAATGACTTCTTAGAGTCCTTCTTGAAGGGCTGTCTAGAAGGAAAGTCAGAAGGTATCGATGAGAGCTGTTTGAGGGTCTCATGATGGTCCTTTAATTCAGCCACTATTTGGCTGAATCTGTTCACCGAACAGATTATCTCCTATACAGGGCAGGTCAGAGAGCCTGTCTTGTACTTCTGGGCAAAGGTCAGAAGACTTGAGCCAGGCCCAGTGTCTTGCCGAAATGGCAGTTGCAGACACTCTAGTGGAGGTGTCGAAGATATCGTAAGCCATTCTTATCTCATGCTTTCCTGCCTCAAACCCCTTGTGGACAAGGGTTTGAAGATGTTCTTGAAATTGGTCAGGCAGGGTTTCAGAGAAGTCCTGTATTTGCTTGAAAATGACCCTGTTGTATTGGGTCATATACAGCTGGTAAGAAGCAATCCTGGAGATAAGCATGGCCCCTTGGAACACTCGACGACCAATATTGTCGAGGAACTTGTGTTCTTTGACAGGAAGGGTAGAAGAGTGTGGTTTTGTCCTTTTTGCTTTCTTTTGAGCCGATTCCACCACAACTGAGTGGTGGTCAAGCTGAGATTTTTGAAAGCCAGGGCTGACTGTACCATATAAGTAGTGTCAGCCTTTCTGTGTACTGGGGCAATGGATCCAGGATTTTCCCCGATCTTTTTGAGGAGGTCAAGAAGAACTTGATGAATGGGAATAGAAGTGATCACCTTAGAGGCATCCAGGAATTGGAGAAGCTCCATCATCTGGTGCCTATCATCTTGCTCCGTCTGAAGCTGAAAAGGGACAAATTCGGACATTTCCTTCACAAAATTAATGAAAGAGAGGTCCTCTGGAGGAGAACGCTTTCTACTTTCAGTAGGAGAGGGAGGTGAAGGTAAGTCATCGGTGTCTGTGGAAGTATCATCACCCCAGGGGTCATAAGGATCAGTATGCTGACCTGTAGGACAAGAAGGGGGTTGAATACCCGAAGGCCCCGGCTGAGGCTCCGAGAAAATCAAAGGAATCGCCGGGGGCACTGTGGATGGCCTGGAAGGCATCGGTGCCGGTATCGAAGGCATTGATGGTGCCGATGAGCGTATCGCTCCCGATGAATGAATTGGTGGCGAGGGACGACATGGCATCGATGGCTGAGGCAGAACTCCCGAAGGTGGGATGCGAAACGGTGTTTCTCCTCCTGATGAGGCTGTCATCGGGGAGCGCACCGGGGCCATCGGAGACCCGGGAATCACCGGTGGAAGGGCAGTCATGAGCGCCTCCATCCGGGATAGTAGCGGTGCCAGCGCTGCTGTCATCGGGTCGGTGACCGGTTCCGGTGTCGGAGGAACCTGGAGTCGTTGCATCGCCTTGTCGATGGCCTCCTGGACCAGCTGGTCCAGTTCTTCCCGGAGACCTGGGACAATCAGCTCCGGCTCCGTGACGGAAGAGGGAGGTTGAGGCACAGTCGGAGGGACCACGTTTACAGGCGGAATCGCGACTCCCAAACCCCGATCGGGTGAGGGTGGCCTCGATGTCCCGGTCACAGGAGTGGTCGGTGCTGTTCCTGGATGGGGCTTCTTCGATGGTGGCTCAGACGGTGGTGAGGTCGATGATTTCGCTCCCTCGACGGCCCAAGACTTACGATGCCGATGGCGGTTTCTCCCTTCGATCCCCTCGATCTTGAGGGGGAGAAAACGGGAGCCGATGGCCGTGAAGACTTCGATGGCGGGCGGTCACCGGATGGTTGTCAATGTTGGTGCGACTTCGACGGTGCCGGTTCCGATGACGTCGATGCGATGGACGGCGTCGGGGTGTGGCACGGAAAAGGAGTCCCATCTTCTCCATTCTGGCTTTGCGACCTTTTGGTTTCATGAGGGCACATTTGGTGCAAGTCAGGACATCATGCTCACGGCCTAAACACATTACAGACTCTATGAGGGTCTGTGATAGACATGGTGCGAGTACAATTCGGGCACCGACGAAAACCCGATGCCATGGCCATAGAAAAAATCGAGCCACGGTACGGTCGACGGCCAGTAGGCTGCGAGGGCCAAACTAGACGGTAATTGACGAAAAACAGCGAAAAAACTTACCGGAGTACCGCGGCCAGAGAAAGTTATTTATTTATTTTATTTAGCATTTTTCTATACCGACCTTCAAAGTTAAATACCTTATCAGGTCGGTTTACATCGAACAGGGACATAAACAGTAAACATAAACAACTTATTATAATCAGGAGAAAAACAAAGTTAGAGGAGGGACCCCTGTGGGGCAAAGTTATTTTAAATAAGTCCGTGAGGAAAATTCCTGTCAGGAATGTGTTCAGAGCTCCTAAACTGCGACGCTACTGCTGCGTGGAAAAAAGAAGACTGAAGGGGGACCCCTGCTGGCTGCAGGGTTGGTGCCATTCTGGGCATGCCCAGTAGGGGCCAAAGTTCTGGAAACTTTGACAGATGTTTTCCATGATTGGGCTCCATCCTGATGATGTCACCCATATGTGAGGACTACCATCCTGCTTGTCCTGTGAGAATGTCATCTACCCTTCTAATAAAAGATAAAGGCTTGAAAGGGAACAGTCGTACAATAGAGCTGCATATAGGCCTATGCAAATAGTGCTGACAACAGGGTTTGGTTTCTTGGATCAGAGAAGATGGTCTGCTGAGTAAAGATAAAATACACCTTACATGGAAAAGTAAGGATACGTTTATCCACAGACTTACCAACCTAATGAGGAAAACTTTAAACCAGATTCATCAGAGGAGATGACAAAAATCCATGGGTAATCGAGAAATATGGAAATCAGAATGAAATCTTGGGAAGGTGTATGGAGAGTCTTTTATTGGCAGGTGGATACATTGATGCAGCAGTGAGTTGAAAGTCATTTACAATACTGGATGGCAGATGGAGGATTGTGATTTGGGGAGAAGAAAGGGGCTGGGGTCAGGTGATGGGAGTGTAAGGGATATCTTGTGGTCTAGGCTTGCTCTGAATAGATAGTCGGAGAGCCTTATACTCAAAAGTAACCTTGATCAAAACTGGGTTAGTGGAGAGGAGGAGGGACCCCTGCTCCTTTTGCTGCAGTGATTGAGAGGATAAAAGAAGAGGAAAACTGAGAGGCCAAAAAGACCTCTGTAGATCCCTGTGATGGGGCACCAGGTCAGAGGTTACAAGAAGAAAACAAACAGCTGTTTCAGAAGCAGTGCTGGCAGCAAGCCCCCGGAGAAGGTGGGGAAGAGTATGGGGCAGCCACACTAAGAAACACCATCAGCTCCTGGGCCTTACAGTGAAGAATACTACCCTAAGGATTCACTGTGTATAGAATTTTTGACTTTAGAAATGGACTCCCCAGTGTAAAGAGAACATTCTGGGTGTGACAGATAAATTCACCAGATATGCACAGAATATCCTATCAAGGACCAGGGAGCAGAGGCTGCAGCACATGTATTGTGGGAGAAATTTTTAAGAACTATGGACTCCCAGTCTGCATACACTCTGATTAGGGGAGGGATTTTGAAAGCAGACTCATTAAAGAGAATATGCAGATGACTGAGGTTAGGAATTCACACACCTCTCCCGATCACCCTATGGCAGCTCCCAACCTGAGAGATTTAACAGGACACTATTGAACATGAAGGGTACATTGAAGCCAGCTCAACAGAGGAACTAGAGCTATTTAGTACATGCTTACAACTATACTTAGAAAGATGCGATAGGGTTTTCACCCTATTTTCTGAGAGAGGCCCAGTTGCAGATTGATCTGTGTTTAGAAGCTGCAGAAGATGAGACTTTGCCTCAGACGTTTTGTTATTGTAAGGTTTTGGGTGGACCCTTGGACACTGTGGCAGCTGACCATGCCCACGGGGGGAAATCCCGTGAGGGGCCACAGGTCAGGCTCAGCTTTGGGACACACAACACAGAGTGATATCTTTTATTAGACAGAGTTGAGAAGCCACCAGAGGTGGCAGTTGAGTAGAGATGAAGCCCGGCTGGGCTTAGAGTTCCTCAGGATACTGGAACAGCGATTCCTTCTATGGCTGTGACAGTGGTTTCTCCTGGAAGGTGACACAGAAGCTGGAATAGAGGCAGGCCCTCGAGGAGCGAGTACCTGGTTCCAGAGAACAGCTCTGAGGAAATAAAGTTGGTAACTCACTGATGATGTAGGCAGCAGTTTCTTCCAAGCAGAAGTGATAAGTTCAGGCAGCGAGTCAGGGAACATGGGCCCTCGAGGAGCGAGTACTGGTTCCTGATAGCGACCTGAAAGAAATAAGAGAGGCCCCCGAGGAGCGGGTACAACGTTAGGATAAAGTCCAAAAGTTGGAAAGGCAGAGTAGCTAGGTACGGAGAGCGAATCCCATCCATCAGGATTCCCTTGCTAACTCGATTAGCTAGCAAAAAGTGTAGGCTTTTGTATCCGGGATGCTTGAGGTCATCACAGGGGGACGCCCCTGAGGTTCGCGCCAAAGAGAGAATAAGAAGCAGGGCTGCGCGGCGCGCGCGCCCTAGGGTCCCTAGACAACATGGCGGGATGCAGCGCCCAAGCCGGACCGGGGACACCGGAGAGGATGGCAGGCAGACGCCACGGCAGCCAGACGTCCATCAACCGCGGGACGAGTCACAAAAAAGGTAAGGTGGGCGGAGTGGAGACATTGGGCAGCGACAGTCGTAACACTTTTCATTACTATGTAAAAAAATAAAAAGAGCAGTTAGGGGCAGTCTACAGGATAGCTGTGGAGTCCAGCTACAATCTGAGCCAGACGAACAAACATCGATATGACCAGAAAGTAAAGAAGAATAACTTGATGATAGGAGACAGAGTTCTGTCAGGGAACTGGGGACTACCTGAGAGACACAAGATTAACAGATAGAGGTCTACAACTTGTGTTTAAGAAAAATTGAACATTCTGCCTGTTTATCAGGTAAGACCAGAATGAGGAGAATAACCGGTAAGAACTGTACACAGAAACTTCCTCTTGACCATTGGGCTCAACCCCACTAGCCCTGGCTCCAAAGGAGAGGAACAGTAAGTCCTGAGAGCCGACCATATTAGCTGCCTGAAAGTAACACTTGGGTATCCATTGCAAGAAAGAGTGTGGGTTTGATAGTGAGGATTCCCAAGAAGAGCTTGGTGAGGGGAATATGAGGTTCACCTGGGATCCATAGTGGAGACAATATATTCCTGTCAGACATGTGCATGAAGGGACTGATAGGATGGCTCCCTGAAAGAGAGGCCTAGAAATGGAAAGTTCAGGAAGGCTCCCAGAACAACATTGAGATTGAAAGTGATACAGGTGGGGTGAGAAGGATGCTTTCCCCCCCCGAACTCGAAGGAGAAAGAGATGATACAGCTGAAATCCACCTCAAAAGGGAACTCAAAGCTTCAGCGGCAGATCAATTGATTTCACCACCACCCCAAGGACATTTAACACTGTAAAGCTGTCAAGAGAGCTGGAGTCCAGGAGCTGGAGTCAGGATCCAGGCAGGACCACAGGGCAGTAACTGGATCTGTCTTTTGCCTAGCCAGCCCCCTCTCCTGCAGGTTGAGCCCTTGGGTACATCAGCTGAACATCATGGTTGAAAGCTGGTCTTCTGCCTAGCGAGCACCCTTCCCTACAGTGTTATAGTTAAGCGGTGTTTGGGTGGATTCTTGGGTACTGTGGCAAATGACCACGCCCACGGGGAGGAGCCTCCATGAGGCACCACAGTACTGGGCTAAACGCAGGACGCACAAACACAGTGCTAGTTCTTTTATTATACAGCTTGAAGTATACCATCAGAGGTGGCAGTAGTAAGGTAGTCTGGATGTTCTCCGTTCAATACTATGTTTATTGTTTAATGTAACGCCCCCCGGCGACAGTTGTGTTAAATGGAAACCGACTTGATTTGATATATACCGTATTTTTCGCTCCATAAGACGCACCTGACCATAAGACGCACCTAGGATTCAGAGGGGGAAAATTTAAAAAAAAAAAATTGTGCTAAACCGGCTCTGCGTCTGGGCGTCTTATGGAGCAAATTAGGGGAGTGCATAGTTTTTTTTTTCTCCCCATTTTGTTTTCGGGTCTGGGGAGGGCCATTTCGGTCCACTCCCCAGATCAGAAAACTTTTCTTTCTGTGGGAACCCCCAAAACCCCCCCCCCCATCCCAACCCTTTAAATTAACAACCTCCACCCCCCTGACCCCCCAAGACCTGCCGAATTAATTTCCTGCAACCCCCCACCCTCCTGACCCCCCCCAAGACCTGCCGAATTAATTTCCTGCAACTCCCCACCCTCCTGACCCCCCCCAAGACCTGCCAAACGTCCCTGGTGGTCCAGGAGCGGTCCGGGAACGATCTCCTGGGCGTGAGCCGTCGGCTGCCAGTAAACAAAATGGCGCCGACGGCCCTATGCCCTCACTATGTCACTGAGACCGACCGCTGCTATTGGTCGGTCTCAGTGACATAGTGAGGGCATAGGGCCGTCGGCGCCATTTTGTTTACTGGCAGCCGACGGCCCTATGCCCTCACTATGTCACTGAGACCGACCAATAGCAGCGATCGGTCTCAGTGACATAGTGAGGGCATAGGGCCGTCGGCTGCCAGTAAACAAAATGGCGCCGACGGCCCTATGCCCTCACTATGTCACTGAGACCGACCAATAGCAGCGGTCGGTCTCAGTGACATAGTGAGGGCATAGGGCCGTCGGCGCCATTTTGTTTACTGGCAGCTGACGGCCCACACCCAGGAGATCATTCCCGGACCCCCGCTGGACCACCAGGGACGTTTGGCAGGTCTTGGGGGGGTCAGGAGGGTGGGGGGTTGCAGGAAATTAATTTGTCAGGTCTTGGGGGGGGGGGGGTCAGGAGGGTGGGGGGTTGTAGGAAATTAAGTCGGCAGGTCTTGGGGGAGTCGGGGGGGGGGGGGGTTTGTTAGATTTTTTTTTTTATATTCGCTCCATAAGACGCACATACATTTCCCCCCCACCTTTGGGGGAAAAAAAAGTGCGTCTTATGGAGCGAAAAATACGGTATATATCAAGAAAGTCGGTATATAAAAACCCTAAATAAATAAATAAATGTAGCAGTCTCAGGACCCTCGGCAGAGGGAACCCTTCTCACCCCGTTAGTATATGGGGAATTCCGGTGTAGGTTTCCCAGCAAGGCAGTACTGTCGATGAGAGAGACTGAGAGTTAGATTACTCACTAGATGGTTGCTGTAGGTATGCAATTCCACCAGGTTGAAGAAGTTGGTACTGGCACCGAGGGAGGGAGAGCAGGCCCTCGAGGAGCGAGTACCTAATCCCTGTAAATAAAGCAGAGGGCCCCTGAGGAGCGGGTACCCAGGTTAGCAATACCCCGAAGGGCAGAAAGAGAGCTTCCAGCGGCAGCACGGAGCGGCAGAGTAGCTTAGACCAGCTGAGACTAATCCTTTGCTAACTCAACGAGCTAGCAACATAGTACAGGCTATATATCCGGATGGTGTGACGTCAGTAGAGGGGAACGCTCCCGAGGTTTGCGCCAATGCTGAAATAAAGATGTGGGTGGCATGTGCGTGCGCACACCCTAGTAGGCCCTTGGGAGAAGCATGGTGGGAGGTAGCACCATAGGCGTTCTGGGGATGCCGGAGAGGTTGGCTTGTAGATGCGGTGGTAGCCATTTTCCCAAAGGAAGCGGGAGGAGCTGTGGACAAGGTGAAGCAAACAGGGCGAAGCCATCTAGCACCGACGGACGCAACAGACAGGTTGAGCCCTTGGATTCTGGGGGCCAGTAGGATAAGCCAATAGGATTCTGGGGGCCAGTAGGATAAGCTGTCAGGGCAGACGCAGGATGCAAGTTATCCCTGAGACTGGATATCTGGAACAACACTGTTTGCTTGATGCTTGGTATCATGAATAGTGCCTCCCCCTCTGGGCGCTGAATTTCTGGACTAGCACCTCGAAGTGGATGTTGGGTATTGGGAATGGCACACTCCTGTGCATGCTGAGCCTTGGGAACCACATCAACCTGGCACTGGACATCAAGGGCAGCACCTCCCTGGCGCTGGACATCAAGGGCAGTGCTTGTCAGGCACTGGACATCAAGGGCAGCGCCTCTGTGGCCGCATGAAGTCAGGAGTTGCACCCCCCTCTAGGTGCTAAGTTACAGGCTTTGGTTGCAGACTCTTCCTAGATTGGATCAAGTGGGTTGACCACTATCTCCTGGAATAGGGGCAGTGATGGAACCGATGACACCTCAGACGAAATTGCCAGTCTGTCATGTGGGAAACAGAACACAGTTTTCAGGCGGCATTCCAGGACTCTGCGCAGCTGGAGTGCAGCTACTCCCAAGGTCTGACTCTCCGTGGAGGAGATCATTGCTGAAAGGAGAGGGAAAAGGTGTGGGTTACCTTCTTAGCTCCCTGCAAGACAATCGTTCATTCGTGACGACTTAGGAAGTGTAGGTGATGACAGCTGGGCTCTGGAACGAGTGTTGATTAGCTCTTCCTGACTAAAGTTTCCTGCAGTGGGAAGTAACATGGTTAGTGCAGGATTACCAAGAATTTGTTTTGTAGCAGTGCCTGAAGGTGCTAGGGATTGCTGACAGCCAGTGCTGGGATTACAATCAGGCTGTGTCTTTAGTGATAAGTCTCTCTGCCAGCATTGGGCTGTAGCAATCCCTTATTCCTGTGGAGTGGAGGGCATTTTAAATGCCCCACAATTGCAACAGTTCTCTAACCAGCGAGGGCTGCATACAAGCAATATTCTGGATCTGCTGCTTTGGCTTCCAAAGACATCTTACGTCCTAGAGTTCAACTGAGAATGGAAAATTAAGACCCCCTCAAGGAAACATACATATAGGTAAAAATACTTTTTCCTTGGTCCTTATTAAGGGCATTACTTGATTTTCTTTGGACACTGACCCTTTGGTCTTATTGTTATCTGCTCCAAAGTGAATGGACAATTTGATATCACAAACATAATTGGCAGTACGTGTTGCGGTCCCGGTTGCACGTCTTGCGACCGGGTCCTTACCTCCGGGCGCTAGCGTCGGGGTATTCCGGCTTGGTCCGGCCTCTCGGGGGGGTCCGCGGCAGGGTGCGCGACTTGTCAGGCCTATTCAGGCCTTCTCACAGAGGTGTCTCCACGAGGGAGACGCCGCCGAGCCTCAGAACTTGGCCCCTCCTCTTCGGGGCACGCGCACGCGGGGAAGCCCAATTTAAAGGGCTTTTCCCACCAGACCGCCCACAAATTGACGTCAGACTCCGGCTTGTATTTAAGCCGGTGTCTGCTTCCAGCAAATCGCCTTGCAACAAGGTTCTTGCTTGTTGCAGTGCTCCTGCTCGGATCTTCAGCTCCTGCTCCGTCCTTCGGCTCCTGCTTCAGGTTTGGGCTTGTAGCCTCTGTCCCAGGTTGGGACTTCCCTTCTCCCTCCTGTCCCGGATCGGGATCTTCTGCTTGACTCCCCGGTTCCTGACTCCTGCTGGCTCCCGACTTCCGTTCTTGCCGACTGCCTCGACCTCGGATTGTTTCTTCATACTTCGCTTCTTCTGTTCTCCTAAGTCCCAGCGGTCTGGGACCTCATGAGCTCCTCTCTGGGGGGTCCGCAGACTTCCAGGGTGAAGTCAGCACCTCTTCTCCGGTGATCTCCTAAGTACCAGCGGTCTGGGACCTCACGAGCTCCTCTTGGGGGGTCCGCAGGCTTCCAGGTGAAGTCAGCACCTCTTCTCCAGTGATCTCCTAAGTCCCAACAGCCTGGGATCTCACAAGCTCCTCTCGGGGGGTCCACTGGCTTCCAGGGCGAAGACTCAGCTCTACGTACGGCTTGGCGCCGCCTCCCGGCCTACTGTCTCTTGGCGGCATGCTCTCCTCTTCCATCTTCTCATTCCTCCAGGCCGGCCCAAGGGTCCACTGCTACGTCCGTAACAGTACGCTGCAAAATAGCAGCTCATTGGAAAGTGAAAAACCCTTCTAGCAAGTTTTCAGTTTATAAATGTCTTCTGCATATATAATGGATAGAAAGGTTGACAGCAATTAAATGCATTACTACTGGAAGATTTGAAAAAACTGGCATGATTTCCAAGTCTGGGACAAAGACAAGAATAAGGAGGATAAATGTAAGGGGGGAAAAGGTTGGGATCTGTTCTGGAGTTGTATAATATTTCATGACTCTGACTATTGAGCTTTTGTTATTTCTGGAAAATCTTATTAATAAAACTTTAATAAAAAATATACTTTTTCCTTTGCTGGCCCAACATCTTACAGTGAACATCTGCCCCACGTCTGGAAACATTTCACTCAGATCTGCTTGGGATGAATATTGGACCATCAAATGTATGTGTAAATGTTTCGGTTGGTGATTTCTATAACTGTATGATGCTACAGTTATCATTGCTTCATTTTTGGAGAGAGGGAGATAGCATGCCTAGGTGGCTCCTGGATCCCTTGCCAGCCTGGGGACTGAAGGGAGCAGTCAGCACCCCTCACTGGCCAATGGTGGCTTCTGTTGCAGCAGTCTCTCTCCTCCCCCCCCACCCCACACCCACGGACTGAGCATACTATGGTTTTACTACATTCCCTGGACTCTGCTACTCACCCCCTGACTCCTGGGACCCAACTGTAAATAAGGAGGTCCATATTCAAAAGTTATCCATCTATTTATTTATTTCTTAGGTTTTATATATCGTCACTAGGGATCCATCGTAACGGTTTACAACAAAAATAGAATACATCACAATTATCCTAAAAATAAACTTAATTCAGATCTAAAACATATCTAAAATGAAAAGCCTAAAATTCCTTATTAGCGTCATAAAACTATCAAATACTATTCATTGCATAAAACAATAGTAAAAACATAAAACAGACTCACCCTCCAATCTCCTAAAAACAGACAAACTTTATCAAAAAATACAGTAAAAGCAAAGCATAAAAACAACTTTTAAGACTGGCTTGTATAAGCCTCACTAAAAAGCCATGTTTTCAGTTTTCTCTTAAACTGCTTAAAATTAGTCTCCATTCTGATAATTGTTGGGAGCATATTCCAAAGTTTCGGACCTGCCAGTGACAGAGCTCTATCTGATTCAGGCAAGATGAGTGAACAGATGGTAAAGTAAGTAAACCTTTGTTGGCAGAACGCAGGTTTCTTTGCGGCACATGTAATTTAATGGCAGTGTTCAGCCAGTCCACCTGGTCACCATAGATCAGCTTGTGTAAAATGCAAATTGATTTGAATTTAACTCTAAATTCTATTGGCAGCCAGTGTAAGTTAATCAATGTACGAGTAATGTGCTCACTTTTCTTTTTCCCGGTTAGAATTCTTGCCACTACATTCTAGAGGACCTGAAGAGGTCGAATGGTAGAAGCGGGTAAACCTAATAGGAGTGAATTACAATAATCTAAACTGCCAAATTAAAGTGCTTGAAGAACTTTGCGGAAGTCATTCTGATCGAGTAGGGGTTTCAGCCGTCTTAATATTAATAATGTTGCCTACCCATCTCTTACTTTAATGGCAATGTGTTTTTTAAAGCTGAATTCTGGGTCAATAATTACGCCCAGGTCCCTGATATTGTCTGCTAATTCTAAAATGGTATGGTCCTGTAATGTTATCTGATTGGTGCTTCTTGGGGATATTTTTCTTTCAAGGAGTATCATCTCTGTTTTTTCATTGTTTAAAACCAGCCTCATCTAAATGGCAAAATTGTCATATTCATCCACTTATCCAGCTAAATTATTGTCGGATGAAAAGGGGACGTTATTGGGGCATTCCAGGGAGGAGTTTAGTTATCTGCTAATTTAGCCTCGCATATATCCAGCTAAATTAGCTGGATAACTTTAGGACTGCTTGAAAGCAGGACTAAAGTTATCCGGCCTTGTGTGGCCAGATACCCCTGCTACTTACCCGGATATTTTCAAAAGGTAGCGCTTTTGCCCAAAAACCCCCAAGAATTTTTTTTTTTTAAGATATCCGGGTAAGTAGCAAGTTATCCGGCCACACAAGGCTAGATACCTTAAAACCCTAACGGCTATATTGAAACTCAAGTATACGCAAGTATATTCAGCAGGACAAGTTATCAGGCTAGCCTTAGCTGGATAATTTGTCCACTAAATGTCCTACTAAATATGGACATCAAGGTTTTGAATTATTCTGAATTCCTTAGTCCACAAATTTAAATATAAAATAATAATTTGTCATTGTTGCCTTTTTAAAATTGCTACCACATAACAGTGCACATCCTTACCCCAGGCAGTTCCTGAAAAAAAAGAGTAATGTGCCCCCTCACCGCAACCTACAACCAGCCCCCCCTCCCTCTTTCCTCCCCATCCACCCCAAGCTGGGCAGTCTCCCCCAGGCATTGCCTCCATGGAGGGTCTGGCTGGGGCAGCAAGCAGCAGAGAAGTGAGAGGAGAAGGTGCTGTAATGGGGAAGGAGGGATGACTACCTGGGGGTATGGCTGGGAGCGATGCCTGGACTGGTAGAATTCTCTGGATATTCCTGGAACAGACAGAATGGAAAGACAGACAGACAGAGAGGCAGAGGATGAAGTGATCCTGGAACAAAATGAAACAGCTGAGAACACAGAGAACAGTTGAATGGGTGCCACTGGAGGATGGATGCTGAGAATCAGGAAACTTGGCATGCAGAGTCATGAAATCTGAGGTGTCTCAGAGATTTCAGAGAGGCAGGGTGGGAGCAGCGGGATAAGACTGGAATCCCTATTTTAAACTCTTCAGAAATTAGAGGCATGGACTGGCCTCATATCATCTGGATAAGCTGAACCAGTCTTGGTTTTAACCCCGGTGGTTTTTCGAATGCATCATTCCCAATTTGGGTGACCAGCAATGGGGCAACACCAGGCCTGGATGAGCTGGATATGGTCAGCTCTGGTGACCTTTCTACATACTGAGTCTCTATTGAATCCCTGGTGAGTGATTCTCTGTTGGTTTTCAGACAGAAAGGTGACCTATCCTTGTTCCCTGGAAAAAATCCTGAAAGAGGTCATTAAAGTTATATGAACACTGATGTGAGGCGACCCAGTCTCTGGTGGGAGACTCTGGTGGTGGTGGTGGGGGAGTTGGGACACCATATTGAGGCATTCTAGTCCCCATAGTGCTAGAAAGAAACAGAATTAGAAGTCCCATGGTGCACAGGGACACGCAATCAAACACCAGAACCTGCCTAAGGTCTTCTTCCAGAAAATGGGCCTCATTGTATCTAAAGGAAAGACCTGCATGTAAGCAGGGTCACCAAACAGCTGAAGATCCTCATGGATGGGCTGAGTCAGGCCTGGTTCCCCTTCCTTCACATTGCATGTTGGGATTTGAGGTTTCAGTTTAAGAAACACCACAGATGTAGAAGGACAAAACCAGACACGGTGCTGGAGTGTGGTACAAAGCTATATCAGTGCTGCCAAGGGAACCAGCTCCTGGAGAGACATTTTCAGCCAGTCCTGGTACCTGCAGTGCTGATTTCAAATGAGAAAAAGCACAAAT